>NC_045560.1:54857137-55225887 GCF_009819795.1 Aythya fuligula
CTGTCTCAAATGATACACATTATATTCATTCTAGACACTGATAGATAATCCCCTCAATCTTGTCCCTGTCCTTGTGCTTGGAAGAATTTTCTTTTAATTCCTTAAAGGAAAACAAGTTGCCCAGGGCCATATCCAGCTAGCTACGGAGCATCTCCAAAGGCGGAGACTCCAAATCCTCTCTGGGCAACCTATTTAGTGCCTTGTCACCCTCACATCAAAGTAATCCCTGATATTTAGAAGGAACCTCTTGTGTTCTAGTTCATGCCCATTGCCTTTTGTTCTGTCCCTGGGCACCACTGAAAATAGCCTGGCTCTGTTTTCTTTGCACCTTACCTTCAATCCCTAAACATTGATAAGATCCTCCCTAAGCCTCTTCTTCTCCAAGTGGAACTGTCCCAGCTCTCCCAGCCTCTCTTCATAGGAGAGATGCTCCAGTCCCTTCATCATCTTCATGACTCTCCATTGGTTTCTTTCCAACATGTCCAGATCTCTTGTACTGGGAGACAAGAACTGAACACAGTACTCCAGGTGTGGCCTCACCAGTGCTGAGAAGAGCAGCAGGATCACATCTCTTCACCTGCTGGTGATACATTGCCTAATGGAGCCACTGAAATACTGAGTTACTGTAAGTCAGTAGAACGTTGCTGGGACCGGGCTTCAGCAGAAACATGAATTAACTGACATTCAGGAATGTGAGTTAATTAACATGTAGTTTATTGACATGTTTGTCTTGCAAATAAAACACAGGATAGATGTTGGATGTTTGCAGTTGAACACTCAGCATGTATGAGGCCCAGCAACTATAGAAATTAAGTGATGTTTGAAATGAGGTGGAAGACTCACAGTTCAGAGTTGTTCAAGTGAAGCCATGTACTGAACTTTGGCCCCACCCCTCCACCTCTTTTCTTGACAAACAAAGCAACAAGCCTTGTTGACAGTCAGTTAGCATACAATAAATGACATAGTCCCACCTCACCAGAAGTATAAATCTGACA
The DNA here is from genome assembly GCF_009819795.1 of Aythya fuligula. Lineage (NCBI taxonomy): Eukaryota > Metazoa > Chordata > Aves > Anseriformes > Anatidae > Aythya > Aythya fuligula. The sequence goes on from NC_045560.1 coordinate 54,858,133, forward strand.
TTTAGAAACCTCCAATTTGAGGATAAGAACTTCAATTAGGGTTCCAATCATAGCTGCTGTCCATCATCTATCAGCAGTTATGGTCACCCAGAGAGGTCCCAGATGACTGGAGACTTGTTAATGTGATGGCCATCTATAAGAAGGGTAATAAGGAGTACCTGGGGAGCTACGGGCCAGTCATCCTGACCTCAGTGCCAGGAAAGGTGATGGAAGAGGTCATCTTGAATGCAATCACACCAGATGTGCAGAACAGCCTGGGAATCAGGTCCAGCCAGTGTGTGTTCATGAAAGTCCTGCCTCACCAACCTCATCTGCTTCTATGACCAGGTATCCTGCCAGGTGTATGAGGGAAAGGCTGTTGATGTAGTCTACCTAGGCTTCAGCAAGGTTTTTGACACAGTCTCCCACAGCATTCTCCTGGAGAAGCTAGCAGCCCATGGCTTGGACAATTACACATTTTACTGGGTTAAAAACTGGCTGGATGACCGGGTCCAGAGACTGATGGTGAACAGAGTGAAATCCAGCTGGCGACCAGTCACAAGTGGAATTCCCCAGGGGTCGGTGTTGGGGCCATCCTCTTTCATATCTTTATTGATGATTTGGATGAGGGAATTAAGTGCACCCTCAGTAAGTTTGCAGATGACACCAAGTTGAGGGGAAGCGTCAATCTGCCGGAGGGTAGGAAGGTCCTGCAGAGGGATCTGGACATGTGATCAATGGGAAGAGGCTGGTAGGATGAGGCTAATTGCCAGTTCCTGCACTTTGGCCACAACAACCCCATGCAATGCTACAGGCTTGGGGCAGAGTGGCTGGAAAGCTGTGCAGAGGAAAAGGATATGAGAGTGTTGGTTGACACTTGCCTGAACATGAGCCAGCAGTGTGCCCAGGTGGCCAAAAAGACTGACAGCATCCTGGCTTGTATCAGGAATAGTGTAGTCAGCAGGATCAGGGGGGTGATCATCCCCTTGTACTCTGCTCTGGTGAGGCCACACCTCAAGTACTGTGTTCAGCTTTGGGCCCCTCATTACAAGAAAGACATCGAGGCCCTGGAGCATATCCAGAGAAAGACTACAAGGCTTGTGAAGGGCCTGGATCACAAGTCCTGTGAGGAGCGCCTGAGGAAACTGGGGTTGTTTAGTCTGGAGAAGAGGAGGCTCAGGGGAGACTTTACTGCTCTCTACAACTACCTGAAAGGAAGTTGTGGGGAGCTGGGGGTCAGCCTCTTCTTACAGATGACTAGCAATAAGACTAGAGGGAATGGCCTCAAGTTGCACCAGGGGATGTTTAGGTTTGAAATTAGGAGACATTTCTTCTCAGAAAGAACAGTTAGGCATTGGAACGGGTTGCCAAGGGAGGTGGTAGAGTCACTCTGGGGGTGTTTTAGGAAATGTAGGATGTGGTGCTTAGGGACATGGTTTAGTGGGTGATATTGGTGATACGGGGATTGTTGGACCAGATTGTCTTGGAGGTCTTTTCCAACTTTAACGATTCTATGAAATTAAATTAATATATCTTTCCTTTTGTATGTTCTTGTTTCAGCTTTATCAGGTCATATCGAGAGCAAAAAAGAAAACCATAAAAGACATTGAAGATTCTCTGGATTTTCTTTCCCACATGGAAATGAATACTTTTTCAATGCAAAAGTTTTATTGTTAAGACTTTTGGATGAAAAATCTAGTTTCTCTTGGAAACTTCTTGAAAAAAAAAAAAAAAAAAAACTACAACGAACAAACATTAAAAAAATCCTCAACATATCAAACCAAACAAACCAAATCTTGCTACAGCAGAAAGGTAGGTAGAAAGCAGTCACTATAGTATGTTGGTATGTTGGGTTTTGGTTTACCCCCCTACTTTTGGGAAGTTTTAGGAAATTCTCTACAAAGAAAGGCTGAGAGATCTGGGACTGTTCAGGCTAATGAAGAGAAGGTTCTGGGGTGAACTCACTGTGGCCTTTCAGTACTTAAAGGGGACTTAAAAAAAGATGGAGGACTCTTTGCTCAATGAGATAATTCTAGGGCAAGGGAGAATGGTTTTAAACTAAAAGAGTGGAGATTTAGATTAAAGATTAGGAGGAAATTCTTCACTCAGAGGCACTGGAACTGGTTGCCCAGAGAGGCTGTGGATGCCCCATCCCTGGAGGTGTTCAAGGCCAGTTTGGATGGGGCCCTGAGCAGCCTGATCTAGTGTGTGGCATCTCTGCCCATGGCAAGGGGGTTGGAACTGGGTGATCTCTGAGGTCCCTTTCAACCCAAGCCATTCTATAATTCTTTCAAAAGAAGAAGAAATTTTCACAGAAATTTTTAGGGTCCTTCTTTCTTTGACAATGTAGTAAATACACAGTTTCTGAAATTCAGAAAGCATTCTTATGTTTGCCATCCCTGGCAACCATCCCAGGTTGGTGCACATATTACAGTTGTAACACACTACAGTTGTACTGTAATGTTGTATGACGTTTATTATGGATGAATATCAATTATGCTAGAGACTTCATTCAGGTAAATTCAGATTCATTGCTTCAAACTTTTCTGATCCAGAAGCCAGGCTGGTAATGCATTGACTTCATTAGATTTACAGCATGTCCTGGGTTTAAGTATCTCATGAATTTTTGTTAATGCATTTCCCACAGTGTATGCAGAGACATGCAGCTTAAACGATTTTGACTCTACATAGTTCAGTACAGAGTTCAGGGGATATATGCAAACTTTCCTCTGAGAAATACAAAAAGCACCTGTTGAGCTTCAGCATGAAATGTGTTGCCCTCCCAAAAGGCAGAAGTATAATTTTAATGAGATCTTAGTCCAAATAGAACATGACACAAAATAATTTTCAACTGCAATTATTCAAAATTGGAAGGTTGTAAGAGGATGAAAATAAATTTACTCTTTAGAGCTACCAATCAGGCCAGTTTTGAGGTTAACTCTCCTGGGAAATTTGAGAAGTGATTCAGCTTCAGAAAGCATTCATACCTGCCTTTCTTTGAACTAAGTATTTTCTAAGTGGTACAGGAGTGTTACTCTCCACTGGGGAGTATGCTAAGATAGTCTAATTAATTTCTCTAGTAACCTAAACTAGATCTGGGTCCTTAGAGACTCAAGGAAATTAAAGTCAATGTAATTTCTCTTTTTTTTTCTCTGCCTTTTTTGTTTTGTAGGAATTATTTAAATTATGAGAAACTATTTTAGGTCATTGACAGAAAGCTAAATTTGGTCTTCACAGTTAAAAGTCCTTTTGTTAATCCCTGCTACAAGGCATGTTTTAAGCTTGTCTCAATTATAAAAAAAAAAAAAAAAAAAAAAAAAAGGAACTTCTAATTGCTAATTTATGCAAATGTACTGTAGTCTGATTTTGGTACAGATTTTGCTATTTTTATGGGTAATTAAAGCTAACAGTTTGATAAATTTGTGAAAGAAAATGTGTTAAACCTTTTAACCTTGCAGTTGTCCTTTTTTTTTTTTTTTTTTCAAGGGTAAAAATTAAACAAAGAAATGTGAAATTTGCTTTCATCTGCAATAGAGCATTTTTGCTTAGAAGCAGTCAGGTGCTGTTTAATTGCTTGTATGATTCACCAATATGTATGAAATTCAGAAAAACAAAATTTATATTAAGTCACTATGACTTTTTTTTGTAGCTGAAAAGCTAGCATGCTTATGATTAAAGGCTAGATCATACTTGGCTCAAAGAAAATATGAGAAGAATTGTATAAAGAGCAAGATTTACCTCAAAAACAAACAAACAAAAAACATGAACAACTGGCATTAGGGTTAGTTACACTTGAGCAAACCAGATTCTAGACTAAAGTGTAAGAGTCCCATTACAAATCAGGAACATTCTCAAATCATCAGAGAAGTCAGACAATATTTATGAAGATATAACCTTTTCTACTCTGAAGCACCTTTGTTATTTTTTTCCTCTATTATATGATAAAAATGCTTCTTAGTTCTTTGTCATTGAGTTCATTTAACCATCACTACATAAGACTACCCTGTGCCAAATTTGGGGTAGGGTAGGGACAGTTGTTGAATCATGTTCTAATTCTCTATGATACTTACTAGATTTTTCTTTTTCCTTTAAAGTACAAATAAGAGCAGTACATATTTAGTTTTCAGTTTAAGTTAGATATATTGGAAATTCTGTCATTTGAAAGAATGGATAAATTCTTTACACAAATCCAATCGCATCCATTTCAACCTAGTTGCCCATGCTAGAAACCAGCACAGTAGAGTTTCAGATGCACAGCTGAAAGAAAACCGAAACTTGCATTCTCTGTTCAGGGAAATGTGACCCAAACTCAGCAGCTCCCAGGTACAAGTATGGTGTTTAGGATCCTTGCTCTCATCCAAATCTCACCATTGCTCTTCATTCTTCACCAACATCCAAATCCCTCCTTTCTTTCAATGGTGCAGACTTTCCCTTCATCTCCAGCACAGCAGCTGACAGCAGCAGCTCAGTCCTACCCCAGCCACACAGTGTAGTCACTCCCTTTTTTTCCTACACAGCAGCAGCAGCAGAACTCACCCTCCTAAGCCTGCTGGAAGGTTAACATAGTGCCAGGTAAGGTGAGTTAGAGGGGAGTAAGGACTCAGATCAAATTTGAAGTAACTACCTCAGCAGGAACCAATGTTTTTCACTGTCACTATTTCTGTTCTAGTAAGAATAACAGCAGCCATGCTAGGCTTTTGCAGTCAGTGATGATGAATTTATTCCCTCCCTCTGAAAAAAAGAGAGTTGACTAGAAGCCTGTTGCAAACCAGAACCTGGTCTCTGCCAACACTGTCTACTTTTTTTTTTTTTTTTTTTTTTTTTTTTTTTTTTGGTAGATTATTGTATCATCTTCTTACTCACCATACTAAATGAATTGATAATCAATATAAATAACATTTATCACATGGCATTTGGATATTTTTCTTTGCTTCTCCCTAGTCGATATGCAAAGATTTGTACGCATGCAAAATTACTGTGTGTTTGCACTTCTAAATGTATATTCATGTTACAAGACATAAAATTAGATCTACCAGCTTTGCTTTCAGAGCAACATATAATGGTGACTGTCAGTTCCTAGGTGGAAATCATTTCTTGGTTTTGGCCTCTACCCCAGCCAGGAGGCTCTGTCAACTGCATGGGGGAACTACATGTATTATGTCGCTGCACTCCTACAGCACACAAAATAGAAAACAGCAACATATTTGAATGCAGATGAGATCATAATTACCTTTACGCAAGAATTTCTTCATTTGAACATAAAAATGGGTATTCTGGATCACACTAAGGGTATATCTCTTTCAGACACTCTATGTGTGGTGGTATATATGAGACTCTTAGAAGGGGAAAAAATGTGAAAACAACCAGCATAGAGCAACTTTTTTTTTTTTTTTTTTTTTTTGTACACCTTCCCAACATTCATTAATCAATGGATTGGAAGTTCCTGAGCAAGGGTGACCATTGATTCTCATGGAGAACAATATGAAGAATTTCATCTTCTGAGAACTTCTTTTTGAATATATTATAATTTTATGATCAATAACTTCCAGAAATAAATTATCATATAAGTTATATGGGTTGCTTCCTTTTGCCTGTCTCAAAACTCATGAGAATCCCCTGGAAAAATCCCAGTTCTTGTAATATGTAGTAAAGTGTAGACAATCATTTCCTGATTACTTTTTCAGTGCTGTTCTGAACCTCTGTCTTCCTTCAGCTGTTTCTTTGCCAAAACCAGAGTCCTAATTTATTTCATCTCCACTATTTCCAATCTTTGTTTGTCCTGACCAGCCTGCTCTGGTTTTGTTTGTTTGTTTGTTTGCTTGTTTTTCCTTTTTCTTTATTATTATTATTATTTTTTCCTTCAGCTAACATATTTGGTTTGAGACAACTGAACAATATGACACAATGTATTTAAGAAGTAGAGTGTCATAATTTTTTTTGTACCAGAGACCGTGTGGCCAGCAAGACTGACTCAGCTCTTTAGTCAGCACTGGTAAGACCACACTTTGACTAGCGTGTTCAGTTTTGAGCCCCTCACTACAGAAAGGATATTGAGTTACTGGAATGTGTTCTGAGAAGACCAACGAAGCCAGTGAAGGGGCTAGAAAAGAAGACATATGAGGAGCAGCTGAGGGAACTGTTGCTGTTAGTCTGAAGAAAGGGAGGCTGAGGGGGCACCTCATCACTCTCTGTAACAACCTGAAAGGAGGTTGTAGCAAGGAAGGTGTCAGTCTATTTTCTCAAGTGACAAGTGATACGATGCAAGGCAATGGCCTCGAGTTACACCAGGGGAAATTTATATTGGATATCAGGAAGAATTTCTTAATGGAAAGGGTAGTTAGGCATTTGAACAGGCTGCCCAGGAAGGTGGTGCAGTTGCCAGTCCCTGGAGATATTTAAGAGATGTGTGGATGTCGTGCTTAAGCACATGTTCTAGTGGTGGACTTGCAGTGGATGGTTGGACTCAATGATCTGAAGGGACTTTTCCAAATTTAGTGATTCTGTGATCATAAATCTACTGAGTAGGATAATTTTTCTTTATCAATTACTTACCAAATAATTTGGTAATTTAATCGGAAGAAATTTTAGAGTTTATTTGCTATGATTTCAAAATCTCTCTGCAGAGAGGTAGTAACTAATAAATAAATTGTTTCCAATTTAGGCTGCCAGTGCTTTTTCTATGTATTCTATAGAACTTTAATGTTAGTTGCTAAAGTGTAGGTGCATAGCATAAGGCTATGTGTAAAGAGAGTATCTGCTCCTTTAAGGATATCTGGTCAAGGAGATTTTTCAATGAAACAAGGATTAATAAGAAAACATAGAAATGATGGTAAACAAGTCTGGTTGTTCACAGTAATTGATGAGGATACATAAGAATGTGGTGAAGTTCATTCCAGTTTCATTCCAGTTGGGTTATCTGATTGAGGACTTCTAAATTGAGAGACAATGATCAGAGAAGCCTAGTCAGGTGTTCTAACTGATAAGGAAAGAAATGGAATGTGGGGATGTTGATTCAGGCAAGGTTGTCTGAGTGAGGATCCCTGGATCTGGATGATAAGAAGTAAAGAAAGAGAAACCATACGCAAAATTCTGATACACAGACCTAACAAAGCAAAAAATTAGCTGATAACAAGAAACAAAAAATCACAGACACACTAGTTGATAAGCTATCAAGCTTCAGGTGCCACTTCCATGAAGATCAACTCAGGCTTTACTGCTGATAAGATTGCAAACCAGCTGGCAAAAGAAGGGGGGAAGGGGGAGAAGGGGGGGGGGGGGGGGGGGGGAAGGGGTGCTGAGAGGAGGCAGATGGCAGTCTCGGGGGTGTAGAAACTGCAGAGCTCTACAAACCCATGGCAGTTATGCAGAGTGCAGAAGGAACAAGGAGGGGGATAGGTAGAAAGGGGCATAAAAGCAGCAGTTGCTTGTTACACACAGCTGGTCACTATGCTTCTCTGGCTGAGCCCTATGGCTGATCATTGCAGTCTGTCCTATCTTTATATTCTTCTCTTGTTAAAACTTTTCATAACTATCTCTCTGTGTATCCACACTCTCTCTCCCATGTTTCTGTACACTTCAAGGATTGTGCAATCAACTGGTGAGACCTGGGTGTGGATGAGTGAACCTCAATGCCAGTTCCTGGAGTCAGGTTGAGGAACAGACATCCCAGTCTGAGGTGCTTTATAATGGAGTGAGTGTTGTAATACACAATAAATGTTTGTTCATTGTCTTTTGTATTATAAAACAAGGAGTTCCGTTTGAGGAGCAGGAGTTGCAAAAGCTTCCTGCTGAAGTAAGGAGATGTATAATACTTGGCTAGACACTATGAAAATTCTTTTGCTTAATGTAACAATAAAGATAACCCCCTCCCCTTCTCTCCTTCTGCATCTCAGTTGCCTCTTTTGTTCAAAGACACTGCTGCAAAGTTCATGTAACCATTTCCTGATAAGTTGCTAACCTAGTGTATCAACATCCTGCCTTCCTGTCTCACGCTGGGCCAACATGACCAAATAAAAAAAAAGAAGTTGAACCACAACGCTGAGGAAGACTACAGCCTTCATCTTCACGACCACCAGAGGGACAGAGACAACCCCCTAGCAACAGTGCGCGCAGTCGCAGAATATACCAGGATGTGCTGCGTAATCCCGGAATTACCAAGATATAAAAAGGGACCCTGGCAGGGGTGAGGTGCGCGCCGTTGGCGGAGCTGAGACTCCCCGGCCGCCCAGCGCTGTTTTGCTTGCTGTTGCTTACTCAATAAATTCCTTTCTATTATTAATGCAATTCTCTCTGAAAATTAATTAAGGGGGCAACTTATAACAAGTGTGAGGGGTCTCAGCACCAGTCACTAGTGGACCTTGTATTTGCAAATGGAATTGGTGCCAGCTACTAAAGTTGAGCCAGGCAGGTAGGCCCACGGAGTGTGGTGCCATCTAGTGGAGAGAGTGAGGGCCCCGGCATCAGTAGTAGGAGACTCCATCTCCTGGGGTCAGGCTGGGAGTGTGTAGGTGGTGCCAGCCTGTGCAAGCTACTGGAGTGAGTGGGGTCCTAGCATCAGCTACTGGAGGGAGTAGGGGCTCTTCTGCCCTACTGATCATAGCCCTGTTTCAGCCACAGGGACAGGAGTGGTGTTTGTTCCCAAACTAGCTACTGGGTGGGGGCTGGTGTGAGTGAGGTGATTGTGGCACTCTGCCCCAGCAGCTGGAGCAGGGCTGTGGGTCACAGGTTGTGTGCCTGGTGCTGGCTGTGTGCTCCAGTTGTATCTTCCCCAGCCTGGTGTATGTGGGCTGTGTGTGTATATTTGGTAGCAAACTTTAAGCTGGAGCAGCTAGCAAGTGGCAGGGGCCTCAAGTCTGGACTGGGATATTGGTTAGGCAGTGGATCTGTGCTGGTACACCCAGAAGGACTAGCAACTGTGGTGTGCATGAAGGCCAAGTGATTGTATGCATTTGCAGCAAACTTCAAACTGCACTCACATCCTGGTAGCAGGCTCGCTACCCTGGACTTTGCGAGAGCAGACTTTGTCCTGCTAAGGAGACTGGTTGGCGGAGCCCCTTGGGAGAAAGTCCTGGAGGGCAAAGGAATCTAGAAAAGCTGGATACTCTTCAATAAATAAATCCTAAAGGAGCAGGCTGTCCCCACATGACAAAAGATGAGCCATTGTGGAAGACCAGCCTGGCTAAACAGAGAGCTGTGGATAGAACTCAGGAAGAAAAAGAGGGTTTATGACTTTTGGAAGAAGGGGTGCGCCACTCAGAAAGACTACAAAGGTGTTATGAGGCTGTGCAGGGACAAAATTAGAAGGGCCAAAGCCCAACTGGATCTCAATCTGGCTATTACTGTCAAAGTTGATAAAAATGTTTTTATAAGTACATAAACAAGAAAAAGAATACTAAGGAGTATCACCATCCTTTGTGGGAGATCATTCATGTGGGGGGAACATAGTGACAAGAAATGAGGAAAAGGCTGAGGTACTTAATGCCTTCTTTGCCTCAATCTTTAGCATCAAGACCAGTTGTTCTGCAGCTACTCAGCCCCCTGAGCTGGTAGACATGGATGAGGAGCAGAAAGAAGCCCTTATAATTCATGAAGAAATGGATAGAGACCTGCTACTCCACTTAGATTTACACAAGTCTATGGGACAGATAGGATCTACCTGAGGGCATTGAGGGAGCTAGCAGAAGGGCTTCCAAAGCAGCAATCCTGCTGCTGCTTCCCATGCTTGGTTTCACCTGTGACTAAATATTGGCAACATCAGCAAAAATTGATACCCAGCTGTTCACCTCCTTTTAGACTGATCATCCATCACAAGTCCCAGAGATGATTACCCATGTGGGAGTCCACTAGTAACTAATTTCTCTTGTGCAAACTGACTCCAAGTGCTGGTATACCATTTCCTATCCCTCAACCATTGTGTCAGGCCACAGGCAGCATCTTCCCTGCTCCTGGTCATGTGGATCCCAGAACTCAGGGCCAAGGCTGAGAGGATGGAGATGAGGGTGGCCCTGATGATGACCCATGGCTCACTGCTGGGCATCTCTGTGGGGAGGCCACAGCAAGGTCTGCTCTTTTCCCATGGGATCCCATTGAGCTGCAGCTAAGCAACTTGTGGCTATTTCTTGAAATGACAGCTTGCCTTTCCAGAAAGCAAAAGGGTTAGTTGGTCTCCATTGTGGAGAAAAAAAAGTGAAATATGTTAGCCTCACAATTACACATTTGGTGGATATACATTGAATAAAAAGCTGTCATCACTCCCCCTTATAATTACATTTTTAGCTGCTCATGTTCAGTACAGTAATGTCAACAGATGGCTTGCTAACTGCACAGCTTGTGCAAGTTGTTGTGTTGGTGGCAATCAGGTCAAAACCTCATCTCTTTCTCTTTGTTTTTGTGAACCTCAATACGTGCTAGGTGATTTTAAATGTAATTTGGTTTGTTTATTGGAAACCTACAGAGCTCCAGCAGCCATGCTGGATTTCATCTAGAAAAATGTATGTGCTTCTGCATAGTACAAAGATTTCCCTCATGTCAGCAGTGAAGAAGCAGTAATCAAACACTTCCTGATATTATCCATATTCATGATTCATATTCATATTCATATTCATTAACATGTATTTTGTAGCTATATATTGAGCAAGAAAATGCAGAAATTATCTAAAGGCAAGGAAGCATAAGGCTGAAGTGGTATTCTTACAGGGGTATTTGAGTCACCACAAACAGTACACATCTTGCTGTGATAGTTACAAACACCAAAAATATCTGAAGGACTAAACACCACCTCACCAACTTTGTTCATACCAGTATTGTAATGTAATTTAAAATATGTACAGCTGAACTAAAATATAATCAGCTGTCCTTTTTTTTTTATTATTATTATTATTTTCTTCCTAGGCCAGCAAATTCATTCTAGTGTCAGCACACCGTAAAAGTATTCCCAATAATGTTCTCAGAACCTCATCTCTTTCATTACACAAAGTACTACAAATTGCTTTCTTTTTGAGTGGTCAGTAGAGATTTGTGGAACTATCGGATCACTGAAGAACATGAAAAAGGGTCGCAGAATAATCGAATTCAGACTGTTGCCCCACTTGACCAGGCCAGAAAATGCAGCACAAAAGAGAAGGTACAGCCTTAAGAGAGGCTCTTTAAATAGAGGGAGTTGTGCTTTGTTGATCTGAGTCTTTGGGCTTGGCAGTGGCTCGTTATTGGTTTGGACATGGCACAACAGTGAAAGTGAGGACTATTAAAATGAATTAATCATGCTAAAATTATCATATCAGTCATACTAGTATTCAACAACCTTTATTCATTTTTACATAGCTTTAACAGTTGATTTTTTCTTCTATCATTCTTCTCCACAGCAACAAAGAAAACAACCATTTTTCTATACCTATGTAGATAATAAATGGTGAGTTTAAAATGCTGGATGTTCTGATATTATGAAGACAGTTTAAAACAGTAAGGACAATGAAGAACTCGAATAAGCTGTCTGTGGGCAGAATTTTGGCACAGTTTTTGATCACTGGAGAAAATCTTGGAAACACGCTTTCCCAGAGGAAAAATTAGATATGTGCCACAATGAAACAGGTATACATCCCTGAATATGACCAGTGATGAAGTTAATAAGATACCTGAAACCTGAATCTCATAGGTTGCAAAGTCAACCAAGATATCAGTGAAACTAATCAATCACAGTTTTTCTCAAACCACCCCCAGACAATTCCCAAGCAGGAGACCTGAATGCATCTAAATCTTCACTGATGGTTTTGTAGACTAGAAAACTCTATGATTCAAAATTATATAGGAAGAGTACCATTAGCCAAGGTTATATTTAGCACAAGAGTAAATATAAAGAAGTTGGCAAGGACTTATTCAACATAAATAGGAGGAAACACGGCTACTGAGGGGACTGTGGCTGTAAACACAGCAGAGACCATAAATTAAATGCTAAATAAAGGAGCTTTGTAAAGAATATCTTCACAACTATAACAGCCCTGACAGAAAGCACTGCAAAGTGGACTTATTTAGAGTTCCTGCTCTGTATGTCCTCTGATAACCTCTCCTCTAGTCTGATAACTTTTTTTTAACTGCTTCATGCAAGAGTGCCTGAGTGTATTTGCTATGTTCAGATGATTAATTTAAGTAAATCAGAGTGTACAGAGTATTGCAGCTAGCTTTCTCAGCCACCTGACCTACTTTAGATTCATCAATTTGTAAAGAAGATGGAACAATAAATATGTGATGAAATGAAGAGGTGTCTAGAGCCAACATCTAATTCACTGGTCATAAGTGAGGTTATAAATGAGTCTCTGCTTCTGTTTTTATCCTAACTTTTTTTTTTTTTTTTTTTTTTTTTTTTTTTTTTTGAGAATTCAGTGTTCTAAAACAGCAGCTTTAATGCCACTGATTGAATATAAAGCTCCACTTTAAATGAACATTCTTGCATCTATTTTGCTGAGGCGATCGGCTCTGGGGCAGGCGTGTTCTGCAGCAGAGCAGGGGACCGAGGCGGGCAGGGCTTTTTGTCCGGCATCGAGGCCACTCGGGGGAGCTGCCGGGACATTTTTTTAGATAAAAAGCCGTCCCATTTGGAGGGGGCGCCTAAGACAATGCGACCTACACGTCGCATTGCCACATCATCCTTCAAAAAAGAAAGAAGGGCTATTGTTATGGGGGGCTCCCTTCTGAAAGGGACAGAGGGACCGATATGCCGACCGGACCCAACCCGCAGAGAAGTCTGTTGCCTCCCTGGGGCTCGGGTGAGAGACTTTGCCAAGAAAGTCAAGCACCTGGTACGGCCCACTGACTACTACCCGCTACTGGTCTTTCAGGCTGGTAGCAATGAAGTAGCAACGAGAAGTCCGAAGGCGATCAAAAGAGACTTTAGGGATTTGGGGCGACTAATTAGAGGATCAGGGGCGCAGGTTGTGTTTGCCTCTGTCCTTCCGATAGGGGGGATCGAAGCTGAAAGGCGTGCTGTTCACATAAACTCGTGGCTTCGAGACTGGTGTGACCAGCAGAACTTTGGGTTCTTTGATCATGGGAAGGTCTATGCTACACCGGGCCTGATGGCACCGGATGGGATGCGCCTCTCTCGGAGAGGGGTAAGGATCTTTGGTCAGGAGTTGGCAGGGCTGATAGATAGGGCTTTAAACTAGAGTCGAAGGGGGAAGGGGCTAAAACCAGGCATGCCGGTGAAGACCTAAGGGATGGTACGCTAGAATCAGAGGGGCTGTGTGCCAGTGAGGTCCTTCGGTCAGATCCACAAGGTGCTGAGTGTAAGGAGACGCACCTGAAGTGCTTCTACACGAATGCACGCAGTATGAGGAATAAAATGGATGAGCTAGAAGTCCTGGCCCAGTCCCGCAACTACGACATCATCGGCATAAGTGAAACCTGGTGGGATGAGTCCTGTGACTGGGGTGTTGCGATAGATGGTTACAGGCTCTTCAGGAGGGACAGGCAGGGTAGGCGAGGTGGCGGGGTGGTGATGTATGTGAGGCAGGGGCTGGACTGTGTGGAACTTCAGGTCGGCAATGGCAAAGTTGAGAGCCTCTGGGTAAGGATCAAGGGACGAATGAATAAAGGGGATGTCGTTGTGAGAGTCTATTACAGACCGCCTGGCCAGGATGATAGCGCCGATAAATTATTCTTTACAGAACTAAGAGAGGCCTCGAGATTAACGCCCCTTGTCCTTATGGGGGACTTCAACTTGCCAGACGTTAACTGGGAGTGCCACACGGCTGACACGAGCAAGTCCAGGAGGTTCATGAAGCACCTAGATGATAACTTCTTGGTACAGGTGCTAACAGAGCCAACTAGGAAAGGTGCCCTCCTAGACCTGTTGCTAGAAAACAGAGAGGGTCTGGTGGGAGATGTGGTGATTGGTGGCCACCTTGGTCATAGCGACCATGAAGTGGTTGAGTTCAAAATTTACGGTGACAGAAGGAAAAGTGCCACCAAAACCTCATCCCTAGATATGGGGAAAGTGGACTTCAGGTTGCTCAGGGAACTAGTCAGCAAGGTCCCCTGGGAAACTGTTCTTGAAGGCCTCGATGTCCACCAGTGCTGGTCATTCTTTAAGCGATGCCTCCTAGAAGCACAAGATCAGGCAATTCCTAAATATCGCAAGTCAGGCAGGCAGGGCAGGAGGCCGGCGTGGCTGACCAGGAACATTCTAATGGAGATTAGGCAGAAACAGAGAGTGTTTTGCTACTGGAAGGAGGGCCAGGTGTCATGGAAAGAATACAGGGATGCTGTTCGTGTTTGTAGGGAGAAAATTCGTGTGGCCAAAGCACAGCTAGAGTTGAAGCTGGCTGTGTCTGTGAGAGAAAATAAAAAGGGTTTTTTTTAGATATGTGAATGGAAAAAGGAGAACTAAAGAATACATAGGGCCGCTCCTTGATAGGGAAGGTCTCCTCACAGACAATGACATAGGCATAGCAGAGACGCTTAATGCCTTCTTTGCCTCTGTCTTCAATGCCAATGACGGGCTTCGGGACCCAGGGTGCCCTGAGCTGGAGGACCGGGACGGTGGGGATGACAAACTCCCAACCGACCCTGAACGTGTGCGGGATTTGCTACTCCACCTGGATCCCTACAAGTCCATGGGTCCGGATGGGATTCATCCCCGAGTGCTGAAAGAGCTGGCAGATGTCATCGCGGAACCTCTCTCAATTATTTTTCAATGATCCTGGGAATTTGGAGAGGTCCCGGTAGACTGGAAGCTGGCAAATGTTGTGCCGATTTTCAAGAAGGGTCAGAAAGAAGACCCTAGCAATTACAGGCCTGTCAGTCTCACGTCAGTGCCTGGTAAAATCATGGAGAAGATGGTTCTCGAACTTATTGAGGCGCACCTGGGGGACAAAGCAGTCATTGGTCCCAGCCAGCATGGGTTTGTGAAGGGTAGGTCCTGCCTAACTAACCTGATTTCCTTTTATGATAAGATCACCCGTATGGTGGACCAAGGGAAACCAGCTGATGTGATTTTTTTGGACTTCAGCAAGGCTTTTGACACGGTTTCCCATAGGATCCTACTGGACAAAATGTCCACCATACAGCTAAACAAAAACATCATACAATGGGTGAGCAATTGGCTAACGGGCAGGCCTCAAAGGGTTATGGTAAATGGGGCTGCGTCAGGCTGGCGGGCGGTCACCACTGGGGTCCCTCAAGGCTCCATTTTAGGGCCGGTACTTTTCAATATTTTTATAAACGATCTGGATGTAGGAATAGAAGGTATTTTGAGCAAGCTTGCTGATGACACCAAACTTGGAGGAGTTGTGGACTTGAATGAGGGCGGAAAGGCCTTGCAGAGGGATCTGGATAGGTTGGAGAGCTGGGCGATCACCAACCGCATGAAGTTCAATAAGACCAAGTGCCGGGTCCTGCACGTGGGACGGGGAAACCCTGGCTGCACGTACAGACTGGGCGATGAAACGCTGGAGAGCAGCCTAGAAGAGAGGGATCTGGGGGTCGTGGTAGACAGCAAGTTGAATATGAGCCAGCAGTGTGCCCTGGCAGCCAGGAGGGCCAACCGTGTCCTGGGGTGCGTCAAGCACGGCATCGCTAGTAGGTCAAGGGAGGTGATTGTCCCGCTCTACTCTGTGCTGGTGCGGCCTCACCTCGAGTACTGTGTGCAGTTCTGGGCACCACAGTATTAAAAGGACATGAAACTGTTGGAAAGTGTCCAGAGGAGGGCTACGAAGATGGTGAAAGGCCTGGAGGGGAAGACGTACGAAGAATGGCTGAGGTCACTGGGCCTGTTCAGCCTGGAGAAGAGGAGGCTGAGGGGAGACCTCATCACAGTCTACAACTTCCTCGTAAGGGGGTGTCGAGAGGCAGGAGACCTTTTCTCCATTAACACCAGTGACAGGACCCGCGGGAACGGGGTTAAGCTGAGGCAGGGGATATTTAGGCTTGACATCAGGAGGGGGTTCTTCACAGAGAGGGTGGTTGCACACTGGAACAGGCTCCCCAGGGAAGTGGTCACTGCACCGAGCCTGTCTGAATTTAAGAAGAGATTGGACTGTGCACTTAGGCACATGGTCTGAACTTTTGGGTAGACCTGTGCGGTGTCAAGAGTTGGACTTGATGATCCTTAAGGGTCCCTTCCAGCTGAGGATATTCTATGATTCTATGATTCTATGATCTATGCTTAGTCCATTCCCATTCAGTATCTTACCTAATGACCAAGGAGACTGCTAAGTGAAAGTCTTAAGACACCAGAGGAGTATGTTTGTTCCTTGGTACTCCTCTCCTCTCGATCTGAGAAAAAGTACCACAGCACATAAAAGATCCTCTGATGCATAGTATTGCTTGAAGGAAGAGGAAACACTGCATTAAGGGAGTCCTGTACAATAGATGGATCTGGCTCACTTTTTTTGAATTTTCTGGCTTATTAGATAAACAGAGGTCTTAGAAAACTCTTATTATCTCAAAGTGCAGATAAAGGTTATTTCTGAATTTAAACAGTCCATACACATTTTGTCTTGGTATAATAAAGATAGCTACCAGGAAGTCAATATATAATGGTTTCTTTGCCTCCCCCAAGGAAGATTGTTCTGTATAGCTGGTTATCCATCTGCAAAATTAGTCATACAATATGAGACACATGATTAACATTTTAGGAAGAACAATGGGTTTAAGACTCAAAACAGATTTTTTCTATGAGGAATACACTCACTGCAGAATCAAAAAGACCAGGAGTAACTGGTATGGCAAAGGAAATGATATGATTGAAACATTATGATGTGTGATTTCGTTACACTCAAAATCTAAAATCTTTCCATGTGCAAAAAAATAAACATTTCATATTTAAGGAGAATAATTTATTGTTAGTGTAATTGAAATCTTATCAGTCTAATAAAAGTTTTTATTATTGTTGTTGTTGTTGTTATTATTATTATTATTGCAGGTCTAGCTACTATTAGAGAAAATGAATACAAAAGATAACAAACAATACAGCTGTTACACAAAAAGTCTCAATAATAATCAACTTTTTATACACACACTTCCCAGTATTTTCCCTTTTATTTAGTGTCACTTAAATCTGCCATCTGAACATAACAGAACCCATCCTTCCCTGCCTCCTGCACAAGAGCATAAGTCTTTGGAGAATAGCTTCTAAGCAGGTGGAGAGCATGACAAGTTGACAGCATGTCAACTGCTTTGCTGAGGATGCTGATGGTTGGATTGTGATGGCTTTTTCTTCCTCACTGTGGAGTCTGCTTAGAGTTGCTTTAAAATGTTTGGTAACACAATACTGTTCCTTTCTCTTACTCTATTGGTCCACAAGTTCACATCACATAGGAATTTACTATTTATTATGCATTTTATATATGTTAGATGCTTGCACTTTATTTCTTTGGTACCCCTGAAACTGTTTTTGTCCAGCTTCAGGCCTGCATTTCCTCCATTGACTACTGGTGAGTTGATTATACCCACAGGGTTCTCAGTGCCCGCCTGTGTCTCATTTCTTTCCATGCCACATCTGTACTCCTCCTTATCTTATGTCATCATATTTCAAGGCATCAGCTATCATACCTGTATTTCTCTACACTGCATTGTTACATTAGTCATCAATATCTGTGGAGCTGTACAGCTTTGGATCTATATTCATGTTCTTATGAGATGAGAAATCAGAGCATTTTACCATTTCAGTGATTGAGGGTAAAGAGAGTTGAGCAATTATTTTAAACAAAAGTAACAATTGCTGCTCATACCTACCTCAGCTGCAAGAAAATTTCTATAGTTTCAGAAAAAAAATAAATTAAATCCTTAGATAATTATAATATATTCCCTTGAATGTTCTAGGTCAGAGCATTTCTTGATCTTTTGCATGCCTTGCAGAAGTTACCAGAGGATAAAATAGCTTATTCTAATTCTCTTGCACCAGTCTATAAACACTAATGCCACAATTAAAAGAAATAATTGTCATGCCTAGATTTACAAGCCCATTATCCAGCTTTTGTGAAGAACTCATCATGAACTATAATTAAAAAAAACAAACAAAAAAAAACAAAACCAAAAAACTTTACGTGTTCTGTTACTGAAAATAACCTCCCTAGAGCATATGCTTAATATTGTCAAGAATTTGTATTATGTCATCCTTGATGCCACAGTGGAAAAAGTTTCCAAGTTTGTTTGTTTGTTTGTTTTTAATCCCACCTCTATCAATAAAGAAACCAATTAGACAGACATTTCTGTATCAGAACTAAAGAAATATTTGGTAAAGTGTTATCATCCTCTACACATTTGTACTACTACAATAACTAGTAACATATTTTCTGTACATTCACTGAATATCATTTCTATCAACTAGAATAGTGGCTTTTGCAGTGCATATATTTTCTACCTTAAAAAAAAAATCTTATTAAAAATGTTATTTTTAAAAATACCTTTACAAATTTTTAAGCATACAATCTACACAATGTTATAGAAAATCAGACAGCCATAGCACTTCTTCCAATCAAGTGCTGATCTTGATCTCATTTTGCACGTAAAGCTGAGGAAACATAATAAGTTACCTTACAGGATATATAAACCCATGGCATAACAAATGCTAGTATATGTGAACCTCCCAAGACACAAACTAATTCTTTCTCGCAATTCAAATAACATATCTTTTTAATTTTTATTAGATTAATTTTGCATAACTTTACCCACAGCCTGAGACAGAAATGGTAAAAACAGATGCTGTTAATTGTCCATCAAATCAATCACTTAACACAGACAGGTAGAGAATCTAGTAAGAAAGTGTGTCCTAACAGATTTGCAATACAATTTCTGTTCTGCAGTCATTATTCAGTTTGGGAATATTAATCACAGTCAAGCAACATTGTATTAAGAAACCCCAGGTCACACTTTGATGGAAACTTCTGATGGGCCATAAATCATGCCTGGATTGGGAAGGATTCAATCTTAGGTCCCCAAAGGTTATTCTTTTAAGGATTTCTTACTTCAGTAACATATCTATATGCTTTCACAGCTATCTTCTCACTTCTTCATTCAGATACACACACTGCAATGAATATGATGAATATCTATAAACACTTCAACTGATGTGAGAAGACAAAATGGTGACAAGTCTACAAATAGGGGAAGGCTATAGAGATGGTGATGTTCTTGAGAGTTGGAGGAGGTAAGCAGAAAATAAACAAGCAGGTAAGAAACTCTTGTGTAAAGCCAGTGAAATGATTCATTTGTATATGATGGAAGAGAGAAGGAAAAACTCACCTTCTCACCTTATGACAGTCAGCAGAGAAGCAAAAAGAACAAACATCTTTCAAAGCCTTGGTTGTAAACAATAAAGCTTTTTTGTTGTTGTTGTTTTGTTTGTTTGTTTTGTTTGTTTGTTTTGCCTTGTTATTTGTCTAGGGACACTGACATAAAAGTTAAGTGTATGTATGTTTGGCTGTGGTAATTCTGGATTGATTATTCAGACAGCTTTCTCAGTAACTCTTGATGAAAACACATATCCTAGAGGCAAATTCATCACTAATATCCATTTTAGCTCGGAAAAGTAATTTTATGGCATACTGTGTTACATGCCTGACTAATCCCAGGATCTGAATAATTCATGGCCATTATGAGACGGACCCTTTTAAACTCCTGGAGTTCTACATTGACATCAAGCATCACAACAGCTTCACAGATTATTTTGTTCAACCATAAATAATCCGGTGCTCTGTTTTCAATGTAAGATGTTTTCATTTGTATCACAGTGGTCAAGATTCCATCTAGTGAAACCTAGCATTATAGCTCAGCCAGGGACTTTCAGTTCACCGAGGAGATACTGGAAATAACAAAGCTTAACTGGACAAGAGTTCTGCCACTTCACCTTCTCTGAGACCCTAAAAATCTCTGTTCTTGTGTGCTATGGCCATAAATTGTAAAATGCTGTGGTGGTTTTACACAGCTGAGTAGCTAAGCTCTGCCACAACTGCTCTGTCACTTCCTGAAGGGAAAGGGGGAGAAAATACAATACAAAGGGCTCAAGAGTTGAGATAAGGCCAGGGAGATCACTCAACAATTATTGTCATGGCAAAACAGACTCAGCACATGGAGATTAGAGAAACTGATTACCTGTTACTAACAAGCTAGAGCAGTGAGAAACTAAACCAAAAAAGCAAACTAAAAAACACCTTTCTTCCATATCCTCCCTCTTTTACCTCCTCCCCCCAAGCAGCACAGGGGAATGGGGAATAGGAACTATGGTCAGTCCCTAATGCTTTGTCTCTGCAGCTCCTTCATAGTCACTAGACCCCTGCTCCACATTGGGTCCCTCTCACAGGATGCTGTCCTTCCCAAAATGATCCTGCACAGGCTTCCCACAGGCAGCAGCTCTTCAAGAACTGCTCCAATATGGCTCGATACCATGGGGCCCATCCGTCAGGAGCAAACTGCTCCAGCATGAGTCTCCCACGGGTGGGCAGCAGCTCCCCCCAGACCCCCTGCTCCTACGTGGGCTCCTCTCCATGGGCTGCAGCTCCAGCCTGGGGCTGCTCCTGTGGGGGCTCTCCATGGGCCACAGCCTCCTCCAGGCCGCATCCACCTGCTCCACCGGGGGCTCCTCCATGGGCTGTAGCGTGGAGATCTGCTCCATGTGGGACCCATGGGCTGCAGGGGAACAGCCTGCTCCACCAGGGGCCTCTCCACAGACCGCAGTGGAACTGCTGCTGCATGCCTGGAGCACCTCCTGTCCTCCTGCTGCACTGATCTTGGGGTCTGCAAGGCTGTTTCTCACTCCTCACTCTTCCAGCTGCTGTTGTGCAGCAGTTTGTTGTTGTTGTTGTTGTTGTTTGTTTGTTTGTTTGTTTGTTTCCTTTCTTAAATCTGCTCACACAGAGGCACAAACAACATCATTCACTGGCTTGGCTGTAGCCAGTGGTGGGTCCCTTTGGACCCAGCTGAAACCAGCTCCTATCTAACATGGGGCAGCTTCTGGATTCTTCACACAGAAGCCAGCCCTGCAGCCCCCCGCTACCAAAACCTTGCCACATAAACCCAATACACATGTTAACTTAAATGTTACTAACAGTGTCACCTATAGAGTTTGTAGCCGTCCATCAGAAATACTTTTCCCCACTAAGATCCTGTAATAGATGAAGACACATTAGCATAAGAAATATGAAAGGAAAAAAAAAAAGGGTAATTGGAAGGCAAAAAGAGATTAATTTAAAATTCCTTAACATAGCATGAAGGACTGTCGTGGTTCCGCTCGAGTGGGCCGTCGAGCTCCACCACAGCCGCTCTCTCACTGCCCCTCCTCAAAGAGGAATGGGGAGAAAATATGTGAAAAGGGGCTCAAGGGTTGAGATAAGGATGCAAAAATCACGCAATAATTATTGTAACGGGCAAAACAGACTCGGCATAAAGAGATAGTAAGATTTATTGCCTATTACTAACAAGCGAGAGAAGTGAGAAAACAAAGGAAAAAGCAAACCAAAAGCACCTTCCCCCCATCCACCCTCTTCCACCTCCTCCCCCCGAGCGGCGCAGGGGAACGGGGGAATGGGGGTTATGGTCAGTCTACAGCACTTCTTCTCTGCCGCTCCTTCTCGGTCACTCTCGTCCCCTGTGCTGTGGGGTCCCACCCACGGGATGCAGTCCTTGATGAACTGATCCGGCGTGGGCTTCCCACAGGCAGCAGCTCATCCAGAACTGCTCCAGATATAGGTCTGTACCATGGGGTCCATCCCTCTAGAAAACTGATCCAACCTGGCTCCCCTACGGGCAGCAGCTCCTGCCAGGTCACCTGCTCCTGCGTGGGCTCCTCTCCACGGGCTACAGGTCCGGCCCAGAATCTGCTCCGGCAGGGGTCTTCCACAGGCGGCAGCCTCCGTCGGTGCAGGGCCACCTGCTCCACCGTGGTCTCCTCCACGGGCTGCAGCGTGGAACCCTGCTCCACCGTGGTACTCCATGGGCTGCAGGGGGACATCCTGCTTCACCATGGTCCTCACCACAGGCCGCAGGGGACTTCTGCTCCGGTGCCTGGAGCACCTCTCCCCCTCCTTCTACACTGACCTTGGCACCTGCAAGGTTGTTCTCTCACTCCCGGCTGCTGTGTGGCGCAGCGTTTTTTCCCTGTCTTAAATATGCTCTCACAGAGGCGCAAAACAACATCGCTTATTGGCTCAGTTCTGGAAAACAATGGGGCCCTTCCCAAACATGGGACAGCTTCTAGATCTTTCTCACAGAAACCACCCCTATGGCTCCCTGCTACCAAAACCTTGCCACGTAAACCCACTACAAGGACTTAGAGAAGTTGAAGGTAGAAATAGATTGTTACATTGTGCATTCATTTCCCTCCTACATGACATTCTCTAATGAATTGTCCAGCTAAATGTTTAATGAATATCCGTAAATTTTCTACATTATCACAGTGGGAAAAAGGTAGAAATTTGCTGCATATTCAAGATATTGTATCTTCTTAATTGTAACTCCTTATTCCTTCTAATGTAGGAAGCTGTGGTGAGCTGGGGTTTGGCTTCTTCTCACAGATAACTAGCAATAGGACAAGAAGGAATGGCCTCAAGTTGTGTCAGCGGAGATTCAAGTTGGAAATTAGGAAAAAATTATTCTTGGAAAGAGTGGTTAGGCATTGGAATGGGTTGCCCAGGCAGGTAGTGGAGTCCCCATTGCAGGGGGTGTTTAAGGAAAGGTTGGACGTGGTACTTAGGGACAAGGATTAGTGGGTGATATTGGTGGTAGGGGGACAGTTGGACTAGATGATCTTGGAAGTCTTTTCCAACCTTAATGCCTATATGATTTTAATCTATAATTCTTCCACTGTGGTAAAGTAGCATACAGTGTTCTCCATTCCTGTGATGAGTTTATGAAATATTTATTTATAGGAAATAGCCCCTTATCTTATATAGAGTTCTACCAAATAAATAAATAAAATTGGAACTAATTATGAAATGAGACAACTCCATAATTAGATGTTTATTGAATACTTCAAATTTTACCTTTAATACTAAGAAAGAACACAAGCCTGGATTAAAGGGACAGAAGCATGTCTACCACACAAATAATAATGTTTTGTCCCTCTTTTCCCTCACTGCTCATCATGCCGTTTCTTCTGTTTCTTTACAGTGAACATGCTAGCAAACTAGTTATCAGTAATGCTCACTGCATTTGTAAACTTTCCAGATTAAATCTTCCTAAGGTAGATTGTTCCCTAATAGGCAAATTCAGTCTCCAAAAGAGTTAAAATTAGTTTTATAATGTTTAGTAATTAGAACAGGAAATGTCAGACAACTTTAATAACAAGAGGTCCTAAAAGTTCCATTTGCTGTATTATTGCCTGATGACATCGTAACAATATGCTGGTATAACATCATGAAGCAGCATGAAAAAAAATAGAATCAAGGGCCTACCAGGAGGTCTTGCTTAACACTGGCTTCACTTATCGTAGCTGTCTTAATTGATAAATCTTGCAGCTGTTGATAAGAAAGTCACACATTAAGTGAAAAAGTCTACTGCTTTGTTCATGGCTTGAAGTAAATTCTACCTATTTGCCCTTGCTGCATGGATTTCACTGTCCACCTTCCTGAGGAAAAAAAATAGCGAGACTGAATGTATTCCATCAAGGTACCAATTGAACTGCTGAGTGGGAACAGTCACAGTATATGAAGGCCTATAATTAGAGATAGACAGGCTGGTCTGTATTATTAGAGTCTTTGGAAAATTCATTAGAATAATATGAAATTTTTGCTTGAATTCTGCCTCCCTCCATGAGATTAAACATTTTGTGGCATCTTTATAAAAGTGGTTACCCATTCAAAATGAATCTAATTGAATCTTATTACATTTTAAAACAATCTTATTGTGAATACCAGATGACAATTTCCTTTTTTAAAAGTTTACAATCAAAATTAAAACAAAGACTTTTTTACATTGCAAAACTAAACCTTCAGTTCTTTCCAAGATCTTTGTTCTGCCAATTCTTTAGTCAGATACATTTTGGAAAATTCTGCATTTGAGAATAGTTTCAATGGTATAAATCTGATCTTCAGTTTGACATTTTCCCATTTTTCCTTCCTTCCTTTCTCTGCTCAGCACCTACTCTGGCATTTGCAAGTCACCAAAATGCCACCATGATGTTCTCTTCATCTTTGTGGTTTTATTGGTATCCTGAAAGATATATCCTCCCTATTAATCTTTCAAATATCAGTGATAATTGCAAGATTTACATTAATTGTCCTTTTGGTAGGTGACATCAAACTGCAAGACAAGGTATTTCCATTAAGAAATTATGCTTTATATTTAGCATGAATCCTTTGATTCTCTGAAGAAACTTTCCTGTTTTCTACTGCATTTATTTACATACATAGCTAAGAGGGCTGGTAACAACCTGGGTAAAGACATCTTGTTTAAGCTCTGACTAACCAGCCAATGCATGAAACTAGCAGAAGAGATGCTTTTGAATGGAAGCAGACAATAAAGAAGAGTCAGAGTATTTAAGCACATATAAAAGGGAATACCTTGTCTTCTAGACAACGAAGTTACATACGAAGTTACATACGAAGTTACAACCAATCATTAGCCTTTTGAATACAGACAGTCTTCATTATCCAGCCAAATCTATCAGTTCTGGTTCAGCTATGTAACTGCACTTTTTAAATTATTAATTATTATTTTTATAGCTCTATCACGCAATACTTAAGCTGTAATTATATTGTTTTCAGAAAATGCAAATGCCCCTTAGGTGTAATAAAAACACTGTGCTTGGTACAGAGGAAAGAATTAGTTTTATTCAACACTTCAGAGAAAGGGGAAATTAGATGATTTTCTCCCATACATTAATTTTTTGGAAATTGATTTTCATAAAGACAGAAATTCATTTCCTGTTTTCTAGCTGAGTGGTTTATTCACCACAAATACATATTACATATTCCTTCTTCAAATCTTACTCTTCCATCTCAAGGGAGATGCTAAGCTAAGAGATAAGACGAAACTATTTTTTAAAATAACAGCTATAAGAACTTATTATATTAACTTGAAAATTGTACACTTGAGAAACAGCCCAGTTATATATGTGATGTGTAAAGTACAATTACTTTGATCAAGAAATCCACAACAAAAAATTATCAACATCTTGCATATGCTGAAAATTTACATCTCCGATTTAAGTCTTTTGATCTCTTTATTCAAATAATTTTCAAAAATATATTGCAATTCTTGGTGGCATTCAAGAAGTTTACAACCTACTATTACCTATCCTCTGAATAATAGCTAATGAGCTGTGACTGGACCAGCAAGTGCTGAAGAACATCAAGCATCAGACTGGGAAAATGAAGGTAGTAAATAATAACAAAATGAACACATACATCTTTGGCGCTGTGTGGAACTAGTTTTTTACCTGGTGTGCTTCCATTGGCTTCCACTGGAGATAATGAGGTAAAATAAGCTCTCTGGTAATAAAAAATATGTAATGTGTACAGTGGCTACTGGATCCTGCTCCATGACTGAGACTCCAAAGCCCAATTTCAATGCAGACAACAGTCACACCAATCATAGAGTAGCAATATTATTGCTACTCTATGAAAAGAGAGGTAAAATAAAAATCCATGTGTGCTATTGAGTAATAGAATGAAGTATGTGAAGTTGGACCATACATGAAATACGTAATGAGGGACAGGAGAGAGACTGAGAGTGAAATAAAGGGACAGCAGTGACATAGTGAAAGAAAAAGAGGGAACTGCATCTGTGAGTATAAATAATTGGGAAAAAGGGAAGTTCAAGAGATCAGTAGAAAGCAGGGAGAGAATGAGAAAATAAAAGAAACGTTGGTCAACCTGTTCCATAGGCATTGCAACAGGCTGTCCAGGGAACTAGTGGAGTTGCAATCCTTAGAGCAAGGTGTGGTTGTAGTGCTTATGGACTTGGTAGAGTTAGGTGACGGGGGGAGTTGCTGATCATATGATCTTAAGTACCTTTTCCAACCTGAATTATTCTATGAAAACAAACAAACAACAACAACAACAACAAAACCCTCCCTTTTCACGACTTCTGCATCACTTCAGCTCATTCATTTATTATTTTTTTCAAAAATAATCTAGATAGATAGAAAACTAGGGGAATGTTAATTCTCTGGAGTAAAGAGTACTTTAAACACTTTTAAAATTGATGTTATGCATGCTTACATATCTTACATCTCCAATACAGTATACCTATGTATATATGCAAGTATACTCTCAATTTCTTTAGATTTCATTTTCAGTCAAATTTTTTCTCAACTCAAAAGCATATAAACCTTTATCATGTTATCATCTTTGGGTATGTCAATAAAGATTAAAAGCTGACTGGAAAAAAACTAAAAGATATTGGTGATTCCTTTTCACTCTTATTTATTTATTTATTTATTTATTTATTTATTTATTTATTTATTTATTTCCAAAATAGAATTGAAGTTTAAACCACAACACAAAGAAAAGCTTTTGAAAACATGTCAGAGCTTTTCTGATTTTGTTTTAATTTCAAAATAGGATTATGTTTTTAAATAAGATTCAGTATAAATCAACTATAAGGAAATCGAAATCACTAGCCCACATTAAGTAGAGGCTAGTAGATTCTTGATCAGTTAAAAGTTTAATGATCTGAATGGAATAAATTAAAATAAGTGCTATCCAAGTGTAGAGAAATATTATTTAAATTACAGTTATTAACCTCAGCACCCTCCTGTGTTGTTTTTTTTTTGTTTGTATGCTTGTTTGTTTGTTTTCCCAATATTTGAAACTGGTGACTGTGCTGCTAATTTCCAGATATAAATAATAATATTGTAATGTAATTGTATTGTAAATGTAATAAATACATTTATAGCCAGGGGTATGCCAGGTAGCCTACCCAACTGAGTAAGAAAAGGTTACTTTATTACCCTCAACATTTTTTTTTTCCTCTGGAGAAAGCTTAAAAAATGCCTTGACTGAGATCACACTGCAATACTTTTTTTGTTAACACCATTTGCCACTGTAACTGCCAATTTATTACAGTGAGTTTGCAGATTACCTAGAAATTGCTCCCTTTCTCTGTCCCCCACCCCTGCTGCCAATTTAAAGTTGGATTTAAAGTTGGTCACGTCACTCAAGCTTATTTTTATTGGTTGGAATTAAAGCAGAAGCAGGTTAAAGAGCTTAAAAGGGACAAAAATAGAAAAGATGTCGGTGGTCGAAAAATGCTCCTCTCAGTTTACTCTTTAGACGGTTTTAATATGAGAGAACCCTCAGACTGAGTAGTTGGACAGCTTAACAGCTGGCTCAGAGCCCTGTTATTGTGCTCTTTGGAGCACACTAATATCTACTAATAACTGTTATATGAATAACGTGGGATAATATGATTTTGATCTTTACATCCCCAAACAGGAAAATAATTCGATCTCCTAGCATGAATTACTACCATTAAAATCCATATGATCTCCTAGCATGAATTACTGCCATTAAAATCCATACATCTGCCTAGTTCTGTAATAGTTATTTTTCAGAACAGAACAGAAACTTCACAGTTTGGACTTCATGTTAAGCTTTTAAAAATCTCTCTTTCTACATATAGAAAAAAAGTTGCTGATATTCGTATTTATATGGCATAGTCCTTCAAGACATGGATGCTTTATATTCACTATTCTTGCTGCAAGCTTGCCAACATCTGAGAGAAATTTTATTGCATTAGTTTATCACTTCTCTATCTGATCTTTTCTAGCAGTTGCCGAAAAAAAACTTCAGAAAGCTGCTATGAGATTAAGTAAGTTGACTGAAGTGCCACCCAGAAGTGACAGAAAAATGGCTTATGCTCTAGCAATAATGATAAAAGATTATATTGAACTACTATCCATATTTTTAGCTCAGATTGCTAGAATGTATAGAGCAGGAATAAATCTCTCAAAGAATACACCTGAACATCAAGTGCCACAGCAAGGTATCTTTTTTTTTTTTTTTTTTTTGTGTGTGTGTGTGTCATTTTTAAGATTAGATCTGTACTATCTGCAATAAAATTATATAATGAAACTAAATAGAACTAAAGGAACCGGATGAACAGGGTAACCTAGTAGAACTAAATACACAGACATACATTTTGGACCCAGTTCCCAATTTAAGTACGGTGGAAATCACATATTTTCTAGTAAATGAGGCATTACCACAAAAGCATTAGAAATCCTTTAATACATTTTTCCTTCATCACAAAACTTACTTGATTTCTTAATCAGTTGATTGGTATACAACAATATTTTTATAAAAGCATGAAAGATTAAGTGAGAGATAATAGCATTGCAATTTACATCAACATTGAGCATATTTATCATAATCCAGTATTTTCAAATAAAGAACAGGATAAAATGTAACAGTGTGCACAGTTCTGTAGTCCCACTTCATATCTCTCAATAGCAGCTGCTCTTGATTTTGAGGAATACAGTAGCTATTTTTTGAACTCTTAGAAGACACTACTCTCATGCTAGTGTATAGAAGAAATGAGGTATTGGCTTCAGATTGGCTTCTTTCTTCTAGATTAGTATCTTAGTTACAAGACAAAACTGCATGGAAATGGCATGATATTGCTGTCTTTAGTCTCTAATTCAAATGTAGTTACACCATTCACTTACCTCTGATCAGTCACCCCCAGGACAAAGGAGCATGGAGGTCAAGGCTCGGTGAACTACACATGTGAACTCAACCTCTTCAAGAGTTTTATAAAGAACTGAAAAGAGTAAAACACTGCAGAAGCACAGAAATGCTTCACCAGAAATGCTCTTACCTTCTCCTTTCCATCTCAAGAGCTTTTCCAGACATCAATAACACTTACATTCTCCTTTCCAGCTCAAGAGCACCAGCATAACACAAAATTAACCTTAATTTTTCAAGTGTTTCCAAACCAGTCAATACAAGAAACCAAAGTCACTTCAGAAAGCCAATACAAACCTCATAGTTTTGTTGTTGTTGTTGTTTTCCCCTATAAAAATTATCATACTGTAATACAAAATGTCTGAAGTCTATGTAGAAGATCTTATGGGCTATTACAGGTTTTGAAATAATGGTTTTAATAGCATTAGTTAAAGATTACTGAAATATTCATATTAACTACCCTAAAATATATTTCCTTTTCTTTTTTTCTCCTCACAGTCTTAAGGCAGGAATATACTTTGCATAGTATTTATATACTCACACATACAAACAAACTCCTGTTCTTCCTGTCTCAGTTTCATAATTTCCTTGTCTTGACATAAATCTCTTTAACATGAACATAAGGACAAACTAGAGGTTCAATAACAGATCCAGCAAAGTGTAAGCAAGCCAGCTTCCACTGCAAATATTTTAACTGATCTTGTGTTTTCAATAACATGATAAATATACCTTTTTATTTATTTATTTATTTATTTTCGCAAGCCAAATCCAATCTCTTGCTTATTTTTCAAATCTGATCATGAATTTTGAAGTAGGATCCACTCATTTCCACATCATATAATTGTGAAAACATTGCACTGCATCAAAGTTTTCATCAAGTTAATTATTTGCAGTTGTGTTGAATGGAAGTTTTATCTTAAAGCTATACTCATGCATGCTTTCTGAAAAGCGCTGTACATTTCTGTTTCTCCTTTCCCATGCTTACAGTGGAAGACCACACATACTGAGTTCAGCAGCAGGCATGTTCCTCCACTTTCTCTGCCCTTCCTTAAAGAGTGAAGAAGGAACGACTGCACCCAGCTCTAAAATTCCCATTCTAGTGTTTCCTGGGCTAGTAGGCCAAGTCCCATATTCCTCAGTTCCTTGACCCAGATCTCCCTTGTGCTTCTCTGGTCAATGTCCAGCTCTACATACATGCTTACAAGCCCCTAGCTCCCAAAACGCTCTTATCAGCATATTCTGTACCTTCTCCTATGCTAGCTGGCATAAATTTGTTAGTGTGCACTTTCTTAATACTAAGAAGAAACTCATCTAGCGCTCTGCAAATGTGTGAGTGCAGACAATAATGACAGAAGCTGCTTTTTACAAAATATGGAACGTTCCTCCCAAAAATGCGTAAAAAGGGAGAGGTTTTTTTTTTGTTGTTTGTTTGTTTGCTTTTTCCCCAGGAACTTTTTCAGTAAGCAGAATATCTTCCGGTAAAATAAATCAATTAAAAAAAATCTAAACAAGTAAAAAAAAATCTACATAAGACAAGACTTTCCCAGTTTATACTGTATTTAAATCAATCAGCTGTTTTCATCTCTAAGAAATTTTGGGGCCACATCAGAAAACAAAATCTAATGTTATCAAAGTTTCCATAATCAGATGAGTTTAAAAAGAATTTACTTAACAAGACCAAATAGATCTCATTAAAAGGTATTTCTTTTTTCTTTGCATTGGTTAATTGGTCAACAGGTGATGTAAACAGATTGCAGTTGTGTTCTTTTAAATTCCAAAAATGCTTGTATACAACTTGGAAATTTTTTACTGTAAAGGCTGGAACAAGGCCAACTCCTATCCCCTCCCCCCGCCTCCCTCCCCACCAGTGACTGTGGAAGCTATTAAGTATTAGGTTATTACCCTCTCTGTGCACTTTTCATACCCTGCTGCTTGTTTAAAGGTTGCAAAAATTAACTCTGCTGTTTGTTTAAAGGTTGCAAAAATTAATTTAGTCATCAGAAACATCAAACATAGCATGACATAAAAACTTGTTGAAACGAGGGAAAAATAGGCTAGTATTTCCCTGGTGAAGTAAAATAACTTGCTTGGGGGAAGTCAGGCTTTCTGAAAGCCTGGAAAGTTGAACAGCATATCTAATCTAACATGGTCCCCTGTCTTCCATTTCAGCTACAGTTTTCATCAAACTTATTCCCAGCCTGAAGTCTTCATAAGCAATAGAGTCACACCGCGAATGAATTTTGGACATTATCTGCCCTTGACTGTATAATCTCCTTTGAAACGTGAAAAATATATAGAGCAGGGAAAAGGCAATTGCAGATATGCATTCACGGCAATGACAATATGTCTAGTTATCTCTATAGACTTCCGCCTGCATCCAGTTCACAGAAAATAGCTCTGTTTCAATGAAATATATTTTTGTAGAGCAGCTGCCTTGTATTTTATGTTCTTATTGAAAGAGCTTCCTGTCTTTCTTATCTGTATATTAAAAAAGAAAATTCACTGAAATGGACATAACCCTGAACATGATTATGTGCAATGTACTTTGAAATTAGACACACAAAGATTTATGCTACAAAGGCAGACTTCCACTAATTAATAATTACGTTTGATTACTCAGCCCCTATGAGGATTTCTCAGACCTCTTTCTCCACAACCATTAAGATATTTGTAACCAGAATCCTAATGCAGCTTGATTAAATTAGATAAAAAAGTTCTTTTGCCATATTGCTAGTCTATGTCATTAGGTGATGCAGCAGAATGGCATTAAATGAGAGGAACAAAACAAAAATAGCATGAGAAAGCAAAACTTGAGTAAAGACAATGATAAGAATAGACAAGCTTTGCCCACAAGCCTTATAAAATGAATGTCATATTTAGCCAAATAGTATTCAAAAGCAAACCAAACTCTCTTGGAACTACTGCCTAATCAATTTCTCAAACTTCTCTGCTAACAATTAATGGCCTATACCAATCAAGAAAAGATGTTCTGATTTTGTGCTGAACCTCAAATAGATGTACTTTCACAGCAACATTTACAGGAATAAGCAGGCGATAAAAATTGAAATTTTGGTCATATTTGCCACCAACAAACACAAATAAACACATTTTCTGTAACAATTTGTTCTCTTCATATTTGTTTCATTCAGACAGCTACTTTTCCTATAATAACTCCTCAGAAGTTGCTACTGGATTATTCCAGAGAATAAATTAATGATTCATTAATATGAATAAGTGTTAGAATAAGAAATTAAGAGAAAATTTGAAAACCTAAAGACTGCCTATACAGACACAGCCACTGTGGCAGACTTTCTCAGGACCACACTATGTACACTTCAAGAACACCAGTATTTTATCAGAGAATGCAATAAGAAATATAACCTTAAATATAAGCAGGACACTTCACTCCCTGCATCCAGCTTTATATCTTGCTTATTCAGTAAGACAGTTAAGGACCCTATGGGATAGCTTGCTGTAAGTAGAATTACAAGCATCTACAGCTGTTGAGAGCCTGGTTCAGCTGGCACATTTTTAGACATTCAGATGTGGTTGTTTTCAAATAAATTATAGTGGACTACTGAAGCAGGATTTCCCCAGCTCTCACCGCCAACATTATCACTGTTCACCAACTTTTTCAGGCTCTGAAAGACATCTTGAGCCATGTTAGATCAGGAGAAACTGTAATGTTATAAAGATTAACAGGGCAGATTATATAAACCATCTTAGACAGCAAGAAGATTCTTCTGCGTAACAAATGGTGCACGTTGTTCTTACCAGGATAACAGCAACGGCAGCATCTGTTGTACTGTTGTTTCTTCTCTCTTTGCCCAAAACAAGGGAAAGACAGAACTGTTGTATTTGTTTACAGACTGAGGCATAAAGACATTATTGGCCAGCAGATGAATGGTACAGACACGAGTTTGATGGTCACAGTCTATGCTTCAGATTCCAATGTGCATTCAGTGAAGAGGAGCTATGAACAGAAGTAGAGAAGAATGAAACAGACATGCCATTAGACATTGATATGTGTTTTCTATCCCTACATGTCTTTGGTTTAGAGCCTGTGGTGCAGTTTGTTCAGCAACCCACGAATAATTTAAGCATAGTCATTCAGTGGAACTGACCCAGGTCATACCTTTCAGTAGAGGAGACAGGTATCTTCCATGGTCCTCCTTCCTGAGTTCGCATATTGAAAAACACTGTTAAGGTTCAAGATTACAGAAAATAGCATTTGATCTGACACCTTTGACTCTGTGCTACTCAGTACAGTCTGGAGTCTACCACAGGGAAGAAGACCTTAAGTGCAACAACAAAAACAATTCTTTCTCCAGTTAATGCTGTGGATTAACTGGTAACCACACCTCGAGCACTTTCTTCCATTTCTCCTGTTAGAGAAAGAAAAACTAATAAGACATCACTTGAGTCTCTCTCCCAAAACATTTCTGTATAAAAGGGGAATATTGGCCACAGCTCTCCAGAGAGAAGAAAAAGATTTTCAGTCATTGCTGGTATGGACCCCAAGGGCTCAGCTTCCAGCGTTTATTATTGGATATCTCATTTTAGCTGGAGTCATCCAGCAAAACAAAAGAGTTTTTATAGGAAATGTTTCTTTTAATAATATATAGACACTGACAGAAAAAGACCATAAACCAAAATAATCTCTCCTCTCTTAAACTTTCCCCTCCTCTTCAGAATGAAAGAGATTCTGGGACTAAAAAATAAGTACTAGAAGGACAAAATTTGCATTTGTATGAATGCTTGCAAATGTCTTACTGGAGATTTCTCTGTCACAAGTTTGATTTCAGTAACTCCCAAAATCTGAACTCAGTCAATTCTGCACATATAGGTAAAAAAAAAAACAAAACAGTACAAACAAAAAACCAACCAACCACTAAAAAACAAACAAACAAGAACCACCACAAAAACAAACAAACAAACAAACAAACAAAAAAACCCACGTACAATACCACCAGGACACCATTTGCACATTTTTCTTTCCACATTAGGCACTGCTAGCCTGAACTATGGACAATGAAGACAGCAGCTCCTACTGCAAAGAGGATAAAATCCTCTTTAAGTTGCATATGGCCTTTTAATCTAAGTGCTCTGTAGAGAGGTCTTAGTTCTAGCATTCACCCCACACGAATCAGCTCAGACTCTGTAACTGACCTCATTTGGCATCTGTCAGAAACCAAAAGCAATAGCATCCAGCTGTTCACTTTTGTAAAATATGCAATTGCATAAGTAAAGCATAAAACTATAAATATAACACTATTCCTCTGGAAACTCAGTGCAAAGAATTTTAAAGTTAGCTCTTTTCTTTCTAGGATTTTAATACCTTCTGAACCAAAAGATCTCCAGTTCCAATTCTTGCCCCCATTTTTTTCGGCTGTGATTTCTCATTCTGTACTAAGATTCTGTTGTGGCATGTGGGATTCTCTTCTGTCCTAAAATAGAGTACTTTTCTCAGGGTGGAAGAGGATTTTCAATGTCATTTATCATCAATGAGAAAAATATTCATCAAGCTGTTTATGATGGATTAGAAATGGGACTTTATAAGATTTCTTAAAAGTTGTAGTTCCTCTAGTCTGTCTTTCTTACCACCTCTAATGGTACTGTGGTTCATCTACTACTTACAGTGCTGCTCAAGGAAAAAAAAATGATTTTAGGATTCCTCCTTGGCCTACTGCTCGTAACACACCTTAGAACGAGTCTCCGTAATTTCTGCAGCGTGACAGATGTTTCACACTGGCAGAAGAATGGCAGAAGAGTATGCTATCAGAATTTACATTCTGAAGCAGTAAGAGGAACAACTAAATCAGGAGATAAGAAAAGATTAGCGGGAAGACAGGGGAGCAAAGACTGTGCTGGGGATAAGAAAAGATAACAGACAGTCATACCACTGAGAGAAATCTGGGCTCTTCTTTAGAAAAAAACTACAGCTAGCTGTTTCTAACTGCAAAGTAATTAGACACCTGTGTTGGTACCCAGACAGGTCCACAAAAGGAAGATAAATATTTCAGATCCTAGGAGAGAAATAAGGGTGTTGTACAGAAAGACTGGTGGTAGGAGAAAGACAATATGGGGCTAAATGTTGGGAATTGATGGAGTGAAGGCTATTAGGTATGACAATAGGCAGGAAGAAGCTACCTGTGGAAAAACCCATAGAGTGATAAGGCAAGATGCCAGAGAATGGCAGATGCCAGTAACAAGGATCTGAGGTTCTGAAAGAGAAGGAGAATGAACAAGGCCACAAGCAACAATAAATTAAGAAGACTGATATGATGTGGCAGGCCCACAAAGTGTACTCTGGAAAGTAAACTAGATTAGGAGAGCAGACATTGGACAGAGGCAGAAAAGCCATTGGCAAGAAATGGCCGAAGGGGTCAGAAATTTCTACATCTCTTTTACACATATCTCTTGGAAACCATGGGCCAAGCATGCTACTTTTCAGTTTACACTCCATTCAATAACAAATGATAGAATTAGAGAAATTGGAGAACAGTTAGGGAAAGTTATCAAATGAGGCATTCAGGAAAAAAAATGGTATGTTGAAGTGATCTTTCTTATTGAATAAGGAAATAATTGTCAGTAAGAACATCCATCTTCACTCATTCTTCATTTTCACCTTCATTCTAGCTTAATCTTACCAAACCTCATGAAATACATCATATTCTTCTGAGTTCTTCGAGATGCTTTAGCCACCTCGTAATCAACCAATGATGCTGAAGCCATTCAGTTGAAAGTAACATCAATCTAATGAAAATGTGTTTTCCCCTGGAAAAGGTTATGTCTGACTTTGCTTAAAATGGAATGCTACCTTTCCATAGCATTAAGCTTGGTTGCATTCTTCTCAGTGAAAGCTGACAACTCAGATGAAATCCAATGGGATGTAAGCAAGAACCATTTGGGCACTCAAAGGTTACCAAATTCTGCCAGCTTTCCCCCCCCCCCCCCCACTTTGGGATGAGTATGCAGCAAGAGACAGTAAATGACCTAAACAAAATCAACAACCCTAAATAGGCCTTGAACAGTTTCAGAGGGACATGAACACACCGCACCTATTGCCAAACAACATGCCTTAGGCTGAGATAATCGACTACATGCTAAGAATGCTAAGCTTAGGCTGAGATAATCGACTACATGCTGAGAAACACGACTGCATGCTACACCCACATGGTGCAAGGCAAGGCAATGCAGAACTATTAACTCAGGCTAAAAAATATATTATGCTGTAATTTATACTGCAATGATCCTAGCCTAACAAGCCTTGTTTCTGAGCAGTCTTAGCTTACTACCCCATGCCATTAGCATCCTGTTTCTGCTCCAGAATGACACAGCAACAAACCCATCAGCTCTGTTAGTGTCAGCTGTCAGGCCAGCTTCACTGGTATCTGCTGTTCAATAGATACGTCTGACATGTAGCACTCCTCCTATAAGGAAGGACTAGAAACAACAGCCTGATCCCAAAGTCCGTTTAAATGGCAAAAGTAAAATCCAGGTTAATAACGGTATTTGTACATGATGCAAACCAAATTCAGCTTCAAAACAAATGTATGCAGAAGGAGTTGCCCAAGCCTGTCTCCATTTTTTTTCAGCAATGTGATAAGATAGAGGAGAGGGGCAGTACAATTGAATTAAGAACCCACACTGACATCTTGTGGAGAAAGCTGGCAAAGAATTTCTAAGCATTTAAACTGTGTTGTGTGTTTAACTGCGGTGGTTTTACCGTGCTGGGCAGCTAAACCCCACAACCGCTCTCTCACTCCCCCTCCTTTAGATGAGGAGGGGGAGAAGTAAAGCAAATAACAACCCATGGGTTGAGATAAGGATAATTTAATTAAAGGGAAATAATAATAATAATTAAATAAAGATTATTATGAACTAAACAAATTAACTAAAGGGAAATAAAGAGGGAAAGGGGAAAAGGGAGGGGGAAAGGGAAAAAATAAAAAGAAGGGAGGAAAACAAACAAATAATATAAATGAAGGCTATATGGAAGTGCAGAGGAAATAAATTACTCTCGACTTCCCACAAATGAGCGATGATTGACCATGTCCTTGAAACAGGGCCTCAAGGCACGTAGCCGGTGTTTGAGAGGAGGACCGATGTTTTCCCAACGAGAGCCCACCCCTCCCCTCTTCTTCCTGTTTCCACCTTTTATTGCTGAGCGTGACATCACATGGTATGGAATGTCCCTTTGGTTGGTTTAGGTCAGCTGCCCTAGTGATGTTTCTCTCCTCACTTTTTGCCCACCCCCTAGGAGGGTTAGAGAAAGGTCCGATGCTGTGCCACTGCTGCTCAGCAGTAGACACAATGCTGCTGTGATAACACTGCTGTTCCAGCTACAACTGCAGAGTACGGCACTGTATGGGCTGCTGCCGGGAAAGTTAACATTCCAGCCAGACCCAGTACATTAACCAAAAAGTAAACTTGAACAGTACAGAGAAAGAGGGATGATTTGCTGAGATCTGTTAAAAAAAAAAATAAAAAAATCTTATGAGCAGAAATCAGAATTAGATATTTTATTTAAATTAATATTCACAGGAACTTTTCCACAGACCACAGAGAAAAATATCTTCCTACCATTGGAAGGAACAAGAGAAAGGAAAATGTTTTCAATCTCAGCCTTACAGAAAAGCAGTGACAATTCTGCCTGTTTCTTCCTGCACTTTTCTATGCAGCTCATTTTAGATGAGGCATACAGACTGCAAAGGTTAGAAGGAAGCTTAAGCACTCCTTTTTGCAGGACATGCACTGAGAGAATTGCCTCAGATAGTCATGAACACAGACACTGGAATGAAGCTGTGGTCAGGGAGAAACACGCATTGATAGAGAACATGCCTCCAAGATGATTTTTAAGTGAGGATGAGAAATACTGAATCCAAGAAGCCCACTAATGGAGCTCAGCTTAATAAGAACTGGCTTATTTGATAACTGTAGGTGCAGAAGAATTCAGAACTAACCACTTTATGATGGACAAAGTTCCAAGGAGTCACAAAGGCTCAGCATCACCACAGGGTTCCCTCCAGAACCCCCTTATGATCCTCCTGTGACATATAATTTTTAGAATACTGGCAGGTGTGAAAGGGCTTTCCTGTGGAGATCACAAACAGCAAGAGAGAGGATTTATGACAGCAGATCTATCAGAGGCTTAGCTGATTTTGCAAGTTAGAGAACAGATTCTACTTGTTGGATATATTTCCATGTTAAAGCGTATCCATTTCAATGACTACAAACCACAGAGCACCAGACCTGTGATTTAAGGTTGCTGCTTCCATTGGCACAGCTGTCCGAGGGCCACGTGTGGCACCAGGAGCTTGGATTTGTGGTTCAGTGCGTTCCTCTCTAATGAATAGGAGCACACTGCGTGGAGACATGACTGCCGTGGCCTGGCACCTTTTTCCATGCTTCATCCTGCCATTGGGGATCTCCTTCCTGCCAATTCTGACCTTTGATTTCAGCCAGCATAGAAGTTCTCTAAGGGCAAGAGTTCCTCTTCCCTTGTTTTCCAGGCCACCACCATTTGGAGCAATTGCCATATGCTCAGATCGCCTCAGGAATCCATGTCTCTGAGAGCGCAGTACGGCTTTGTGTGGAAAGGACCACACATCTCTTCCATGCCTGCACAGAGGACATGCAGAACGGTGCCTTCCTTTGGAGGGAGATTGGCATGCTGATCACACATGGGAAAGAGGTCAAAATGTGATTCCGTGCAGACTTTCTGAGAAAGCTGAATGGGACAACAAATACTTTGGAAGCTCTTCTCATGGCAGGATTTTCATTTTCCCAGCACTACCCATGGTTCTTCTGAAGTGCCTTCCAGGGACTGCGTGGCTGCTTTCTCCTGGCCTGTTGTGCTTCTTCAGCCAGTTTGGCTCCTCATGGTCTGCAGGAAAGCAGGCCCTGTAGAGCACTTCCCTTGCAGGCAGTGGCCTGGCTCTGCGAGAGATCTCCCCGAGAGAGGCCTTGCTTTTTGGCAAAAGGCCAGCAAGCCAGTGGAGGTCATTCCACAGCCCACTGTCAGGGCAAGGAGCTTATGTGCAGGCAGAGCAAGGCATGCTGAGGCCAGAGCCCTTGGGCAGCTCTTGGTGGGGCCAAGGGACAAGGATGAAGAAGAGCCACCCAGAAACCAGCATGACCGCCCCGTTCCCCCTAAGCAGTAAGTGTGCAGCAGCTGCAGCCACGGTCTGTCTGGGACAGTGGGGTGGTGCTGAGGCACCTGTGGGTCAAGGAAGCCAGCCCCTGAGCTATGAGGTTGTTTACAGAGCCCTGGGAAGTCGAAGGAAGTCTGACCTAGCTTAGAGCCCAATGCCAGGGCCCTCTCCACAGCCCAGGGCAGCCAAATGGGGCCTTGCCAGGAAAGGGTGGCTGGTTGAGGGAAGAGGTAGGAGTTTCGCAGCTGAATGGTGAGAGCAACTTTGTCCTTGCTGCTGCAGGAGTCTTTCTTCACGGACATGTGGGACCCTAAGGGAGGTGGTGACGTCCATCATCGGGCAGGTGGCCCGTAAGCGACAGGGAGAGAAAGATGCGGAGAGGGACCTGCAGGAGCAGCTGAAGTGGTAAATTTCTCCAGACGCGGGCAGTATTTCCTCCCATGCAGTGCCCTTCCTCCCACTCCCCCAGCCCTGCTGGAAAGAGGGGCTTTTCCTGGCACCGGCCTTCTGCAGCCCCAGCAGGCGGCCTGCTTGGGAGCCCCGTCTGGGAGTGCTCTCCAGGTGCTCACACCACCTTGTCCTGCTGTGTGCTTGCAGTGAGCTGGCAGTGCTGCAGTGGAATCGGTCAGCAGAAGAGGCGCCGAGCTGCCAACAGCTTTGGCAAATGGGTCACCAGCCTGCACCCCCTGCTGGGCCAAGGCAGAGGAAGTCAAGCTGGGTAAGTGCCTTGGGCTCCTGTAGTGACTGTGCAGAAAAGCATTTTCCTGATGGACCTCGTGGCATGGAGAGCAGCCAGCTGTGGAGCGGGAGGCCTCACAACAGACGCCCCTTCCAGCCGCAGGGCACTGGGGAGAACGTTTCCCAGTGGGACTCAAGCAGCTGCAAACTGAAGGGTCGGCAGCCGCATTCATCCCATGTTTGGCTCTCCCTTCTCAAGCCAGAGTCCATCCTTCCCCTCTCAGAATATGGACCCTCAGAAGCCTTGCCCTCGGGGTCGATACCTGCTCAGCCCGAGGTCCCAGACCCTGCCTGCCTCAGCGCCAGGCCTATTAGCACCGCAACACGGTATTCAGGAATGGGATTGAACACAAGGTCTGGGACTGCATCACAGGGACCGTGGGTCTGCTGTCTCCAGCCAGCATCAGCTCCCCTCTTTTCTTTCCTGAACAGAGTTGCAGTGTTGCTCTGCATGTCTCTGTGTATGCAAAACTACAGAGGTCTGTGTTGAACTTGGGACAATGTGCTCAGCATCAAGCTTGAGAATGGGCACTGTGACACAGGAATGAAGGCACCCCAAAGCTGCTGGCTGCTGGGCAGCCACACCCTGCCTGTGCTCTGTGAGTGCTGTATGCCAGCAGTGGCAGCCGCCGCAGATGCAGCAGCACTCTAACTCCCTCAGGCAGCAGCAACGCGCTTCCCAGATGGTCCAGAAGAGCTCTGGCTGCAGAGGGCCTGCAGGTACTAGTCTATGGGGCTCAGTGACATGCATTGCAGGGTTGTGAGGGAGCTGGCTGATGGAGTTGCCAAGGCTGTCTCCCCTTAATTTTTGAAAAGTCCTGGAAATCAGGTGAAGTTCCTGGTGACTGAAAAAAGGGAAAGAATAACAGAATCACAGAATCACAGAATTTCAAGGTTGGAAGAGACCTCAAGATCATCGAGTCCAACCTCTGACCTAACACTAACAAGTCCTCCACTAAACCATATCACTAAGAAACATCACTGTCATTTTTAAAAAGGGCTGAAAGGAGGACCTGGAGAACGACAGAGTGGTGAACCTCCCCTCTGTGCCAGGAAAGATCACAAAACAGATCCTCCTGGAAGCAGTGTCAAAGCACGTGCGAGTCAAGGAGGTGATGCGAGACAGCCGGCATTAGCTTCACCAAGCATAGTGTGTCATAGTGGCCAATGAGATACCAACTTGAGGTCACGTGTAGGGAAAGCGCAGAAAGCTTTAGGCAAAGCCAAACTCCAGGAAAATGAGGAAAATCACTTCTTACATCTCCCATTGCTTCTTGAAATCTGATAGCCCGAGTGACTGTGGTTAGGGCAGTGACATAGTTGCTGCATGAGTCTTCTGACCTTGAAGATGGAAAGACCATTTTGACTAATACAGAAGACTGGGATGCTGTACGTTTCCTTTCCTTTGAGATAATCTTTTGAGAACAAATGTCCCAGATGTCACTGCCGCTCAAAAGAACTTTTAACTGGGAAAAAGACGAGGAATATTCAGCAAGGTCAGTGAACAATCTGCCTTCTGTCAAGCTCTCCAGGATTATCCAGGGAAATGCATGTGTCCTTCCAATGTGCTATTCCTGACTGTAAGTGAAGCTCACTGTAAGAGTTCTCTGTTTTAAAATGTAATTGGAAGAGCATGAAGCTTACTTCATGACAGCTGTTATGAGACATCACAGCCCCATGAAAATGCTAAAGCACTGAGTTGTAAGGTAGAGAAAATAGACTACTCCTTGGACATATAACCGTGTTAAAGCTCTTGACCACTCACCACAAGACTGTGATTTCCAATTGCTTATTCCATTGGCACAGCTGTCCGAGGGCCACATGTGGCACCAGGAGCTTGGGTCTGTGGGTGGGTGCCTTCCTTTCTAATGATGAAAGCCACACTTCGTGTGGACATGAATGCCATACCCTGGCACCTTTTTCACTGCCTGGTCCTGCAGTTATGGATCTTCTTCCTGCCAATTCTGACTTTTGATTTCAGCCAGCTTAGCAGCTCTCTAAGGGCACGAGTTTCTCTTCCCTTGTTTCCAGATCACCACCATTTGGAGCAACTGCCATATGCTCAGATCACCTCAGGAATCCGTGTCTCTGAGAGTTAATTGCAGCTTTGCATGGAAAGGACCAGGCATCTCTTCTGTGCCTGCACAGAGGACATGTAGAACATTGCCTCCCTTTAGAGATACATTGCCATGCTGATTATGCAGGGAAAAGATGTTCAAATTAGACTTTATTGCTGAAACTGTTGAGATGAAGAAGGAGGTATGTGCCATGGAGAGCTGCAAGGATCATGCCTTGCTCTGACGAAAATTCGTACCACATTTTTCACTGTGCCTTCATGTGACAGCTGAGTCGTTTCTTCGGAGAAGCCCATTACTGTGTCATTTAGAAGATGCTTTTCAATTCTATTACACTCCTACCCTTGTTTTTTCAGGCTACCGCCATTTGGAGCAACTGCCATATGCTTAGATCACCTCAAGAATCCATGTCTCTGAGAGCTCAGTGTGGCTTTGCGTGGAAAGGACCACGCATTTCTTCCATGCCTGCACAAAGGACATGCAGAACGCTGTCCTCCTTTGGAGGGAGATTGCCACGCTGATCATCCAGGGAAAAGATGTCAAAATGCAATTCTCTGCTGTCCATGGAAACATTTTTAGCATCACAGCCCCACGAAAAAGCTAAACCACTGAGTTGTGAGCTAGATTAAAAAGACCACTCCTTGGATATATTCCCATGGTAAAACTCTTTTATTTCCATGACTAGAAACCACTGATCACAAGGCCATCCAGACTGGTAATGGTTGCACTTCCTTCCGTTCATAAAGCTTTGTTTCCAAAGCACTCTGGGTCATTCCTTGGAGGCTGTCCACCCTGCACTTTGCAGCGGATGAACTTTGATAGAGCAGGGAAAGGCCAGCGAGGAGGGAGGGCTTGACTGTCAGTCTAGCTCCCAGGGCAGCTCTCTCCTGAGGCCAAAGCTGTACCTACTCGCCTGCAGCTCTGCTCTTGCTGGCCAGCACACTTCCACACACTGGTCTATGGCCGCATACCCTGCTGTGGCTGCAAATCCCTCTTTGGAAGGGACACTGCAGGGAACAGGAGGAAGACGAAGAGAAGCAGGCTTTTGCCTGGGGCAGCTCTGGGCACCAGTCCCCTCACAGGTCAAAACTGTCCAGAGGCCTGCAAAGCCAGGGTGCTCCGGGGTGCCCAGGCCAGCTCTACGAGGGCTACCCAGAGCTGTGCAGGCACCGTGCTGTGCTGCGGGGGCAGCTTTTTCAGTCAGGTAGATAGTTTCACTCCCACTTGTCCCTGAGGGGCCTTTTGTTCCATACGTCCTGGTCAGAAAGGCCGGGAGGAGCGCAGGGGAGCTGAGCAGACCTCCAAAAGCTCCTCTCCAGACACCTGGGTCAGGACAATGCTCTCAGCAGTGGGCTTGAGAGCAGGCTGTGCAACAGGAGGGAAGGTACCCCAAAGCTGCTGGGCACCCACACCCTGCTTGGGCTCTGCAGATGCTCCAGGCCAGCAGTGGCAGTGGCTGCAGCTGCAGCAGGACTCGGACCCCCACAGGCAGCAGGAAGACACTGCCCCCATGGTCTGGAGGGGCTCTGGCTGCACAGGGGCTGCCGCAGTGCTGGTAGTGGCACTGCTCATCCTGCATGTCCCAGCTGAGGGGTCCTTGGGCTCCCTGACACTGTCACAGTGAACAGGTTAAAAGAGAGGTGGCCCCTTCCACAACATCCCCCTTAATGTTGCTAGCAGATCCATGGCTGAACCAGGCAATGTCTGTGCTCAAAAGGTGAGATGTTCAGCTGGTGGGGCTTCCTGGGCCCAGGCAGAATAAATGGCTGCAGGACAGAAAGCAGAGCTCCACCTGTGGTGCCTGTAGTTTCTCCATAGGCCATCGAGTAGTGTGCCTGGGAGGCTTCTTTCTTCTCATTGTCTCCATGTCTCTCTTGTCACGTCTGTGTGGGTCTAGTCTGCTTTCTGGTTTTTGGTTTTGGGTAGAGAAACCCACCAGCAATTACAGACAATGAGCTGTTAAGGCCTGGGGAAATCCATCATGGTCAGGAGACAGTGAGGTGGAGGCAGCTCCCCCATATGCCCCCTGCAGCCCCTACCTGCTACGGAGTCCCCCCTGGGCAGTGCCTGGCCAGGGTCGCTGCAGCCCCTCCGTGACACAGTGTGACGTCATAGTGCGACGTTCCTACCTCACAATGGTGACTGCCACCTTTCAACCTGGGGTCGCCACATGTCCTCCCACTTGTCTCTGAGAGGCTGAGGGGACTCGAGGCACTCTCCAGAGAGTTGCTCTTGCCACTGCTCTGCTTCAGAGGAGCTGTTTTGCAGTGAGGAGAAGGTGGTGTGAGAGGCTACAGCAGGGATAGAACTAAGATGGCAAAATACTTCCCTGCGCCTTGCATGCCTCCAACAATTGAGAATCTCATAAATTCTGGTAAGACCCCATTTCACGAGGGCTGTCAGGGTCAATGACATCTCTGAAAACTGGTGTGGAGCCCCTGAGGC
Organism: Aythya fuligula; assembly: GCF_009819795.1. Classification (NCBI taxonomy): domain Eukaryota; kingdom Metazoa; phylum Chordata; class Aves; order Anseriformes; family Anatidae; genus Aythya; species Aythya fuligula. The sequence continues at coordinate 54,902,143 of NC_045560.1, forward strand.
CAGTGGGGGTGGCTGTGAAGGCCTGGTGTCTGCAGGAAAGGGCCTGCTTGACCATGCCGTAGGGCTGAGGGACCCACTTGGCAGCTGTGGCTCCGGGGCTTTTTTACTGACCCAGCCCCTGTGTTCCCTACGGCACCCCAGACAGAAGTTGCCAGTCCTGAGGGTTGCTCCTTGCCTGGCAGTGGGCACTGCCCACCCTGAGCTCCTGGCTGGCTGGAAGAATTGGAGGGGTCTGTGGGCTGTGCAGCATCACTGTGCTGGGAGGTGCGACGTGGGGAAGCTGCACATATATCTGCATATACTCATGTGTTAAAGCTCCTCTGTCCACTTCCATGACTAGAAGGAAAAGACTGGGGGAGATACACTAGAGCAGGACAATTGTATGCAACTGCAGAAGATTCAGTTGATAGAGTAGAATCTTAAATATAAAAGATATACCTATTTTTATTGAGATAATCATTCCTTATGAAAGTTTTATTGCCACAACATCCACAGCATATCAAACTCTCTAATTAAATTGTTTTTGCCCCAAAGAAATGAGAAATTTTCTGCCACTTGTCACTGCCACAAGCAGATCAAAAGAGTAGTACTTGTACAAAACAGTTAACTTGAAAAGAGCAGTGGCAAAAGTAGAATGCCCTGACTGAGGATAATTTTGCCCCATTCACTTCAGTTAAAGAGCACACAATAGAGAAATTACAGCAAATACAGATCTCTTGAGCAGCCTCAAAGCCACATGTAGTGGGTATCCATGTCAAGGTTTTGTTAGCAGGGGGCCCTAGTGGTGGCTTATGTGAGAAGACTCCAGAAGCTGCCTCCTGTAAGCTGCGGCCTGTAGAGGACCCCCGCCGGAACAGATTCCGGGCCCGAGCCGCAGCCAGTGGAGAGGGGTTCACACAGGATAAGGGAGTCTGGGGGGAGATGTAGCTTGTAGGGGACCCAGGTTGGAGCAGTGTTCTCCTGATGGATGGACCCTGTGGTACTGAGCCATATCTGGAGCAGTTCTTGAAGAGATTCTGCCTGTGGGAAGCCCACATAGGATCAGTTTGGGAAGGACTGCCTCCCATGGGACTGACCCCACATTGGAGTAGGGGAAGAGAGTGACTGAGAAGGAGCATCAGAGACAAAGTGCTACAGACTGACCACAACCACCATTTCTCTGTTTCCCTGCACCATTCATGGGGAGGAGGTAGAAAAGAGTGAACGGGTGGAAGGCGTTTTTGGATTCTTTCCTTTATTTCTCAGTTCAGTAACTTGTTAGTAACAGGCAATAAAACTTATCTCCCTGCTCTGACTCTGTTTTGCCCATCACAATAATTGTTGAGCAATCTCCCCATCCTTATCTCAATTCTTGAGCATTTTGCATCATATTTACTACCACTATCCTTTTGAGGAGGGGGAGTGAGAGAGTGGAGCTTGGCTTCCCACCTGAGTAAAACCACCATATCACACAGGAATGCCTCGAGGAAGCAGCCTACATATGTTCCCCAATTCTCTCCTCTGCCAAATTGTAACATCCTTTTAAGCTTTGCGTTTGGGACACCTTATGTGAGACAATTGAGTTCTGTGCTCTCTGATATGTCCCTCCTTTTTTGAGCATGTTTTTGCTGACACCTGTCAATACACAGGGGACATGGGGAAGCTGCTCCCTGCTGGGGAGACACCAGGGCCTGCCCTGAGCCTCCTAGAGTACACAGCACCGTGCCGTGCCCTCAGTGGTGTGACAGTCCACTGCCAGGTTGGCCTTGGGGATGGGTCACTCCTGGAAAGCTGCACCTGAAAGGCAAGGAGCCCTCTTTGGGGCAGCCTGAGGAGTCCTGCTGCCTCTGCTGGGCTCTAGAGAAGACACCTGTAGAGTGTACATTAGAAATGCATCAGTCCTTGGATAGCAGTGTGCTGAGTGGCTTTGATGTTGCTGTCGGAGAGCTTGACGTGTGTTTTCCTTGGTTTTCCAGAGATTGCTAAGATTTGGGCCAGCACATCCCATTACCTGAGTCAACAGCTGGCTCTCCACCAGGTGAGACTTGCCTCTTCTTCCCTCACACCCTGATGTTCCATGAAGCAATGAGAGCACTTTGTCTTCAAGAGCAGTTATTCTTCCCTCCTTTGGAAGCAGGACCAATGCCCCAGAAGGCCTCAGTAATGCACTGCTGGGCCACGGACTAGCTCCGCTGTCAATTCAGATGCACTGTGAGGTCCAGGCCCAGATTTCAGAAAAAGGGATGGACTTTTCCTGGGGCTTCCTGAGTCCCCCATTGCCAGAGCTGATTACCGAACTGGGCCGGGGTACTACTCCAAGGGGAGTTCCAAGTGTGGGAAGCCCCCTGGTATCTTAGTGAGCCAAAGGACGTGTGTCGGCTTTTCCTGCACTTCCTGGTTCCTCCTTGGGGACAGGGGGTGAGAGGGAAAAGTCCAGGCCGTCCACATCTTCTCCCAGCTCTCCAAGGAACCTGTCTTGCTCAGTTGTATCTCAGGTGTGGATAGGGAACAAAGCGCCTACCCCGCTCTCTGGCAAGTCATCTCTTTGTCCCTGCAAAGCTTCTTCTCATCCACCCTCTTCTGTTTCAGGCTGTCCACATTCCTGGTCTTGGAACATTCACAGTTGTCACAGAGCAAGTGGCCAACCAGGAAAAGGACATCGTGACTGTTGAGAGACCCGTGTTTCATCTGGCTAAGGCTATTGTGTACAACAATGACCTTCGATACGACTACATAGACGTTCCAGGTAGGAAGACTGAGGACTGAAAGTGGTGTTTGCCCTTGCAGCAGAATATGAGAGCTGTGCTCTGCTGTCCATTGGTGACGCAGCCAAGTACCAAACTCCTGGCGCAACCAGGGAAAAGCTTGTCAAAGCGTGCCTGGTGTGGAACAGAACCAGTCTCTCTGAGTGTTTTAAATAATCCCCAGATGACAGTGCAGCATAACAGTTCACTCTCTTTGACCTGCTTCAACAACAGGTTTTATTCCAGTTTTACTGGAAACGTGTCTTCTTGCCCCATGGTGTTTCAACTCTTCCTCCCACCTTCTGCTGTAGTAGGCCTCGTACAGGCAAATGCCAGAGCTCTTCTTGGCTCTCAACACCTCTTTGCAAGCAGAAAAAGCTTGCAAAATGCAGCTCGTTCCAAAACCCCCTGTCCACAAGGCCTGTAACTTCCAGTTGCTGCTTCCACTGCCACAGCTACCCGAGGACCCTCCGTGGCACCAGGAACTTGGGTCTGTGGTTGGGAGTGTTCCTGTCTAATGATTAGGAGCACACTGCATGTGGACAAGGCTACCGTGGCCTGGCACCATTCAGCTTGCTGTGGGTCCTAGCACCTTTTTCCTCACCAAAACCTGCGGACAAGGATCTTCCTGCCAGTTCTGACCTTTGATTTTAACCAGCTTAGCATCTCTCTAAGAGCGCGTGTTCCTCTTCCCTTGTTTTCCAGGCCACGTGCATTTTGAGGAACTGCCGTATGCTCAGGTCACCTCAGAAAACAATATTTCTGAGAGCTTAGTGCGGCTTTGCATAGAAAGGAGCACACGTCTCTTCCGTGTCTGCATAGAGGACAGGCAGAACATCGCCTTCCTTTGGAGAGACATTGGCATGCTGATCATCGAGGGCAAGGATGTTAAAATGAAATTCTATGAAGACTTTCTGAAAAAGCTGAATGGGACAACAAATACCTTGGAAGCTCTTCTCATGGTAGGATTTTCATTTTCCCAGCTCTACCCATGGTTCTTCTGAAATGCCTTCCAGGGACTGTGTGGCTGCTTTCTCCTGGCCTGTCGTGCTTCTTCAGCCATTTGGGCTCCTCGTGGTCTGCAGGAAAGCAGGCCCTGTAGAGCACTTCCTTTGCAGGCAGTGGCCTGGCTCTGCAAGAGATCTCCCCGAGAGAGGCCTTGCTTTCTGGCAAAAGGCCAGCATGTCAGTGGGGATCACCGCGCAGCCCAGTGCTTGGGCAGGGAGTGGAGGTGCAGGCAGAGCGAGGCTTGCTGAGGCTGGAGCCCTTAGGCAGCTCTCGGTGGGGCTAAGGTGGACCAAGCAGCCAGCCCTTGCCAGTGTCCCCATCGCCCATTACTTGTTTGTCTCTATTGCAGATGCCAGAGATGAACAATTCTGTCATCTCTCACCTGGACACTGCTGCTTCTCAGACCACTTCTGGACATGTCATTGTCTTTCCAATGTGAGTATGCTTGTTCCTGCTGCTCTCAGCAGAGAAAGAGATCAGCTTCTCAGCTCATGCCTGGGGGGAGGGCTGCCTTGCTGGGCCCTGTGGATTGTGCTTGTGATGGTACTCTTCAGTGCTGGGAGGACTGCTTTGCAGGGAGCTCTGTGGAGAAACGTGGGACAGCAGAAGTGCTTTAGATGACAGTGCTGCTATAGACAAAGAGAGTTTTTTGAGCTCGTTCTCCATCAGCATTCTCCCACTGTTTCTTTTCTCCTGTGAGCGAGATTGCCTTCCGCTTGGGCCCACGGGCTAGAGGAGGAACAGTTCCATGTCCAAAAGGGAGCTTGAGTCTGGTGGGGTTCCACGTTGCTTTGTGAGCTATGAGTTAAAGGTAGCTATGTATTGGATAGTGGTATGAGTTAGAGAGGAATAAGTTTTTCCCCTGAAGCAGCAGGCAGGATTATTGCGAGGTCAGCCATGCTCACAACAAGGACAGGAGAACATTGGCACAGTGCCCTGTCTTCAGCATGGTTCCTCCCTCTTCCTTCCAGGTACAAGCACGAGACAGTGTTTAAGAAGCCAACTAGGACAGTGAGTCTGAGAGGGCAAGTGAAGCCCATCAAAGAAGACAGGACAGTGAGTCTGGGAGGGCAAGTGAAGCCCAGCAAAGAACAAACGACAGAGAGTCTGAGAGGGAAAGTGAAGCCCATCAAAGAAGACAGGACAGTGAGTCTGGGAGGGCAAGTGAAGCCCATCAAAGAACAAAGGACAGTGAGTCTGAGAGGGCAAGTGAAGCCCATCAAAGAAGACAGGACAGTGAGTCTGGGAGGGCAAGTGAAGCCCAGCAAAGAACAAACGACAGAGATTCTGAGAGGGAAAGTGAAGCCCAGCAAAGAAGACAGGACAGTGAGTCTGGGAGGGCAAGTGAAGCCCAGCAAAGAACAAAGGACAGTGAGTCTGAGAGGGCAAGTGAAGCCCATCAAAGAAGACAGGAAAGTGAGTCTGGGAGGTCAAGTGAAGCCCAGCAAAGAACAAAGGACAGTGAGTCTGAGAGGGCAAGAGAAGCCCAGCAAAGAACATATGACAGTGAGTCTGGGAGGGAAAGTGAAGCCCAGCAAAGAACAAAGGACAGTGAGTCTGGGAGGTCAAGTGAAGCCCAGCAAAAAAGACAGGACAGTGAGTCTGGGAGGGGAAGTGAAGCCCAGCAAAGAACAAAGGACAGTGAGTCTGAGAGGGCAAGTGAAGCCCATCAAAGAAGACAGGAAAGTGAGTCTGGGAGGACAAGTGAAGCCCAGCAAAGAAGAAGACCAGACAAAAGGAGGAGAGAGAGGCAAGAAAGGTAAGGGACCCATGGGTTACTTGTAGGGAGTGTAGGATGCCTTCCTTCTTGTCTGGAGGTGATTAGAGCAGAGGTTACCACAGAGTGCCTGAAAAAGCCTGAGACACCTCCTGTGATTCCATCCCATGGTGGGAAAGCTCGAGCAAGCCATTGTGGAACAAAGTTGCGGGACAGCCCTGCACCACAAATGTCCACTGCGAGTGCTGAAGGACAACTTTCCTGTAGCCTCCACTACCCGGCCTGTGCTGCAAACCCCAGAAAACTCTGACTCAGCTTCCTTCCATGCTCTCAGATGCCTCACAAACACTGCCTCTGTTGTGAGCGTGCCTCTGTAGTAAATGCGTGTGCGTGGGACCGATCAACAGATGCAAGAGCTGTCTCCTCTGGTCCTAAGCGATTCCCCACCCCAGAACGACTGTTTGAGGGCATGGGCATCTCCCAGACAGTCCCCCATTTCAGCACATGGTGGAGATTAGGGCATCAAAACGGTATTCCCTAGGAAACAACGGTGCACTATAGCCAGGAAGAAAGAGATGGAGAAAGAGAGTGTCCGAAAAGGCCTACGAGATCTCAGGAAACATGGCTCCATAGCGACAAAAATGGCCCCTGCCAAAGGTGTTGTCACAGGCTTGAGCTGATCTGCATGTCATTCTTGCTGGAACTGGGGCAGAATTGGCACACTATTACCACAACAACAGAGTTGGTTTACTGAAGTTGTCTCCTTTCTTCTTTCCAGAGGATCTTCCCAAGAAGCGCCTCCTTCGTCGAGCAACGCTTTCTCCAGAGAGGTTACCTGCCCTGACAGTAAAGTCAGGGAGCAGACAGAAAGCTCAGAAGACAGAGCGTCATGCCAGGTGAGACTCCTGGAGAGACAAATGAGGGTGCTGCCCTGCTCTTGCCCATGTAGGAGCGCAGTTTCTCCTGGATGCAGAAGCTGTACGAGCTCAAAGTGCAGCTATCCCATCTCCCACTACCTTGTGATTTCTTGCTGCATGGCAAGCATCTTGCAGCATCATTTCTTAGCTGGGTAACTAATGGAAACAGCTCCTTGCAGGACTGGGAGGTTTTGCCTTCCCTCAGACTGCAATGAGCACAGTGTCTCGAGTCTGAAGAGACTTCCCCAGGAGCGATGGTGGAAGAGTGCAGGTGTTCTCCTAGCATCTTTTGGACACTATCGAGTGTTGGTTTGGGCTGGTTCTCAACCACCCAGGCTGTTTCAAGCTCTCGGAGAGACGTGACAGAGACCAGATCAAGCATTCAGGGGCTCTTCAGCCTTTTGCAGTAGAAGCAGATGCACCACTTGGAAGCAGACAATGCAAAACCAGCTCCTCCCACACTCTTGTCACCTTGTCCCCTTGTGTCTTTGCAGTAAGCTTCCGGCCATCCAGGGGAGTTCTGTGAAGGAAAAGAAAGAGGATGAGGAAAAGAAAGTAATTCCTCAAGTGACTCCCAGGATGGTAGACTTTATTTCCAAAACTATTTTGCAGAGGAAAGAGGTACGTGGCATGGACTGCTGCAGAAAGTATGTCTTACTGAACTGTAGAACAGCATCACTCAGTGGACACTGATTCACAGAACATTCTTGACTTGTGCCTTCATGTGACCACTGAGTTGTTTCTTTGGGTGCTTAATTGAAGAGAAGCCCTTTACTGTGTCATTTGAGAAGATGCTTTTTGCTCCCATGATCTTCCTGAAACACACCCAAAGAGCTTACCCAGGGATGCTTCCGATGGGAATATCACTGCATGGCTTGCCCGGGTGGGATAGCCAGCTGTCAGGTTGCTTCCAGCCCCATGATCGCTTAGCTTGCATGGACATTTTTGAAGGGCTCTTCAGGTGACTCTTTGGTTGAGCCTGCAGGAGCATGGGAGCAACCCTGAGCTGACAGAAGGGCAGAAGACTGAGTGAGGGTGGAAGAGAGTGCAGGAAGGGGGGAGACACCCCAGCCCTCCCTCTACAGCATTACTAACTGCCTGTGTTTGCATTTTGCTTATACTCCAGAAAAAGTGCTTTAAGATTGAGGAGACGCTTCCAAAACACATTCAGAATTTCTTGGCTGATGAGGAAAATAAGAACAAAGAGCTGCAGGAGGAGAAACAGAAACAACCCAAGCCATGTAGCCCAGAACTAAGCAAATCGGAAATCAATAGAGAAGTAGAGACGCCAACAACCGAGGTACTTTGAATTTGTGCACTAAAGGAGCACTTCCCCACCGGGAAACTGAGACTGCAAGGTGTTAGTGTTAGGTCAGAGGTTGGACTCGATGATCTGGAGGTCTCTTCCAACCTAGACAGTTCTGTGATTCTAGCACTCAACCATAGTAGCACTATTGCTGCAGCACTGCAGTGTGGGGGACTGCTGCCTTTGCTGAGCAAGAGAGACCAACAGGGAGTTTTAAGAAAACCCCGGTAGTGCTGGGACATGATCCTGGGAGCGCACCGATGGCCTTGTGCTGGTTGTTTTCCCAGTCCCCCTGGGGTCCCTGGCAGAAGTGGTCTGGAGGGTGCCTGGGACGGTGGGAGGGAGCTGCATGCTGGGAAGTACCAGCACAGCGCTGTGGGGCTATTGTAATGAGTGTAATTCCTGTGCAGGAATCCTCTTCCTCCGAGGAGGAAACTTCCAGCTCTCTGTCTGAGAGCGAATCAGAGCAGTCGAGCCTTGACCTCATAGAGAGAATGATGGGGGAGTGGGACGAGGATGAAGAAGAGCCACCCAGAACCCAGGAGGACAGCCCTGTTCCCCCTAAGCGGTAAGTGTGCAGCAGCTGCAGCTAAGGCCTGGGGTAGTGGAGTGGTGCTGAGGCACCTGTGGGTCAAGGAAGCCAGCCCCTGAGCTATGGGGTTGTTTACAGAGCCCTGGGAAGTCGAAGGAAGTCTGACCTGGCTTAGAGCCCAATGCCAGGGCCCTCTCCACAGCCCAGGGCAGCCAAATGGGGCCTTGCCAGGAAAGGGTGGCTGGTTGAGGGAAGAGGTAGGAGTTTCGCAGCTGAATGGTGAGAGCAACTTTGTCCTTGCTGCTGCAGGAATCTTTCTCCACGGACATGTGGGACCCTAAGGGAGGTGGCGACGTGCATCGTAGGGCAGGTGGCCCGTAAGCAACAGGGAGAGAAAGATGCGGAGAGGGACCTGCAGGAGCAGCTGAAGTGGTAAATTTCTCCGGACGCGGGCAGTATTTCCTCCCATGCAGTGCCCTTCCTCCCACTCCCCCAGCCCTGCTGGAAAGAGGGGCTTTTCCTGGCACCGGCCTTCTGCAGCCCCAGCAGGCGGCCTGCTTGGGAGCCCCGTCTGGGAGTGCTCTCCAGGTGCTCACACCACCTTGTCCTGCTGTGTGCTTGCAGTGAGCTGGCAGTGCTGCAGTGGAATCGGTCAGCAGAAGAGGCGCCGAGCTGCCAACAGCTTTGGCAAATGGGTCACCAGCCTGCACCCCCTGCTGGGCCAAGGCAGAGGAAGTCAAGCTGGGTAAGTGCCTTGGGCTCCTGTAGTGACTGTGCAGAAAAGCATTTTCCTGATGGACCTCGTGGCATGGAGAGCAGCCAGCTGTGGAGCGGGAGGCCTCACAACAGACGCCCCTTCCAGCTGCAGGGCACTGGGGAGAACGTTTCCCAGTGGGACTCAAGCAGCTGCAAACTGAAGGGTCGGCAGCTGCGTTCATCCTGTGTTTGGCTCTCCCTTCTCAAGCCAGAGTCCATCCTTCCCCTCCCAGAATATGGACCCTCAGAAGCCTTGCCCTCGGGGTCGATACCTGCTCAGCCCGAGGTCCCAGACCCTGCCTGCCTCAGCGCCAGGCCTATTAGCACCGCAACACGGTATTCAGGAATGGGATTGAACACAAGGTCTGGGACCGCATCACAGGGACCGTGGGCCTGCTGTCTCCAGCTTGCGTCAGATCCCCTCATTTCTGTTGTGAACAGAGTTGCAGTGTTGCTCTGCATGTCTCTGTGTATGCACAACTACAGAGGTTTGTGTTGAACTCTGCAGGTGCGAAGAGCAGTGCCAATGCATGTCAGCAGGGGACCAGAGAGGCCATCCAGCACACAGAAGGGTCCAGATGGAGACATCCAGCAAGGGCCCTCCTTTCTGCACGAATGGGACGAGCGTTGCCCATCCAGGCTATTAATGCCAAAATTTCCTTCCATTCAATAAAATCCTGTCTCCAAAGTTCTATGGGTCACAGAATCACAGAATTTCTAGGTTGGAAGAGACCTCAAGATCATCGAGTTCAACCTCTGACCTAACGCTAACAGTCCCCACTAAACCATATCCCTAAGCTCTACATCTAAATGTCTTGTAAAGACTTTCAGGGATGGTGACTCCACCACTTCCCTGGGCAGCCTATTGCAATGTCTAACAACCCTTTCGGTAAAGAAGTTCTTCCTAACATCCAACCTAAAACTCCCCTGGTGCAACTTAAGCCCATTCATTGGGCAAGCAGATGAATGGTCTTAATCCTAATTCATCATGTGATGTCGAGCATGGACTTGTTTCCATTCCTCCTCAACTCCCAGATCCCCTCCCTCTGCCCGATGGCAACAGGGCAGGGGGTTCACCCCCATTTGGGGTGTCTCACCTCGGTACCTCTCCTTGAGGCCCTGCAGGGAGTCGCTCCACCAGTCTATCTCCCGCTCACACTCCCTGATATCCCGCAACCTGTCCACCTCCTCCTTGAGCTCCGCCACCATGCGGACCAGGTCATCCACCTGCTCCCACCTCACGCACACAGTTTCTCTGCCTCCCACCGATGGCAGGAACAGGCTCAGGCACTCCCTGCATCCGGTGACCTGAACTGCTGCATTTTTTAACGGGAAGTAGGTCTGGGTGAGTACCGACTTTCTGGAGAGTGCACCGTGCCTGGTGGAGACCATTATCGCCTAGCTAACGGCTGTCGTTACAGGAGGTGTTCGTATGGGCGGGGGAGAGCTCTCTGCCCTGCCTGCTCGCACTGCCGCCCTAACTGCCGCACTAACTAGCTGCCAAGCTAACTAGCTGCTGAGCTAACTAGCTGCCGAGCTAACTAACTGTCGTGCTAACTAACTGCTCAGCTAACTAACTGCCCCGCGTCTGCCCCGGAGCCAATCACCTCGGCAAATGGCAGTGAAATGGCGGTGGCGCCCGATTTAAATACACACCGCTGACGCTGCCGGCTCCGCCTATGCCTTGTCAGCCTCCCTCACGAGGGCTGCTGGGTCCTGGTGGCTCCCTCAAGTAGGCTCGACGCCGGAAAAATTAGCCATGCCTGGCCCGATCCCCCGCTCCGCTGCAGAACGTGTCTGCCCTGGAGCCGATCGCCTCAGCAAATGGCGAGGTAAATGGCAAATGGGTCTTTCCTTGGTGGCTGCCCACTCTGCACTTTGCAGTAGTTGAGTTTTGGTGAGGAAGCGGAAGAGGAAGGGGAAGAGTCAGAATCAGAGTCAGAGTCAGAGTCAGAAGAAGAGGAAGAGGAAGAAAAGGAAAAGACATTCCTGTTGTTTAAATTATTGAGGAAATTAATTGTTTTTTGCTTAATGGAGAAAGGAGAGAGGAAATCACCATTGATAAACCTTGGAAAACTATAAAGGTCTTCGTTGCCTTACAAAGGTGTCCTTGACACAGGTTAGGAAAGCAAATCTAAGCGACGGATGTCAGCTGACTGAGCAAAAAAATCTGTCTCCTTTAGAACTAACTCTGAGCAGTTCTAGAATCAAAAGTACATAAAGAAGAGAAAGGATTCTAGGCAAGCTGTCTTCTTTCTCCCAGCTGCTGCAGAACGAAGGCATTCTACTGGCGAAGAGAAGTATCTTCAGGAGAAGCATCAATCGACTTGGAGATCATGTCTTTAAGAGTCTTGTCAGGCAATTGGATATTAGCCTGTCTTCATGATCTTCTGAAATACTTCTTCAAAATAGTTGCTGGATATTTAGTTACCAGATTGCTTCCAGTAATGCTGATATTTAAATGAAACTGAAGAAAGAGACAATCTATGTGATCTGTGTGAACTGCTTGAGAGAGTCCAGCACAGAGCCACAAGGATGATTAAGGGAGTGGAGCATCTTCTTTATGAGGAAAGGCTGAGGGAGCTAGGTCTCTTTAGCTTGGAGAAGAGGAGACTGAGAGGTGATCTTATTAATGTTTATAAATATGTAAAGGGCGAATGTCAGGACGACGGAGCCAGGCTCTTCTCGGTGACATCCAATGGTAGGACAAGGGGCAATAGGTGCAAGCTGGAGCATAGGAGGTTCCGCTTAAATATGAGACAAAACTTTTTTATAGTGAAAGTGACAGAACACTTGACCAGGCTGCTCAGAGGGGTTGTGAAGTCTCCGTCTCTGGAGACTTTCTAAACCTGCCTGGACGTGTTCCTGTGTGACATGACTTAGGTGTTCCTGCTCCAGCAGGGGCATTGGACTAGATGATCTTTCAAGGTACCTTCCAATTCCTAATATTCTGTGATTCTACGTGAATAAGTGTACTACAGCAGCTGAGTAAGATACAACATTAGCAATGTCACTTTTGCACAGCAGTACCAAAACCTCTAGCAGTAGTGCAGAAAGCTCAGCGGCAACTCCAAGTTGGTGACCAATGAAATACCAATTTTAGAACAAACTTGTAGGGAAAGTGTGGAAAGCTTTAGGCAAAGCCAAACTGCAGGAAGATGTGGAAAATCTCTTCTTGCATCTCCCATTGCTTCTTGAAATCTGATAGCCTGAGTGATTGTGGTTAGGGCAATGACATACTTGAGTCTTCTGACCGGGAAGATGGAAAGACCAGTTTGACTAATACAGAAGACTGGGATGCTGTACGTTTCCTTTCCTTTGAGATAATCTTTTGAGAACAAATGTCCCAGATGTCACTGCCACTCAAAAGAACTTTTAACTGGGAAAAAGACGAGGAATATTCAGCAAGGTCAGTGAACAATCTGCCTTCTGTCCAGCTCTCCAGGGTTATCCAGGGAAATGCTTGTGTCCTTCCAACGTGCCATTCCTGACTGTAAGTGAAGCTCACTGTTAAGAGTTCTCTATTTTAAAATGTTACTGGAAGAGCATGAAGCTTACTTCATGACAGCTGTTATGAGACATCACAGCCCCATGAAAATGTTAAAGCACTGAGTTGTAAAGTAGAGAAAATAGACTACTCCTTGGATATATATAACCATGTTAAAGCTCTTGACCACTCACCACAAGACTGTGATTTCCAATTGCTTATTCCATTAGCACAGCTGTCCGAGGGCCACATGTGGCACCAGGAGCTTGGGTCTGTGGTGGGATGCTTTTTTTTTCATGATTAGGAGCAAACGATGTGTGGACATGAATGCCATACCCTGGCACCTTTTTCACTGCCTGGTCCTGCAGTTATGGATATTCTTCTTGCCAATTTTGATATATGATTTCAGCCAGCTTAGCAGTTCTCTAAGTGCATGTGTTCCTCCTGCCTTGTTTTCCAAGCCACTGCCATTTGGAGTAACTGCCATATGCTCAGATCACCTCAGAAATCCGTGTCTCTGGGAGCACAGTGTGGCTTTGCGTGGAAAGAACCACGCATTTCTTCCGTGCCTGCACAGAGGACATGCAGAACACTGTCTTCCTTTGGAGGGAGATTGCCACGCTGATCATCCAGGGAAAAGATGTCAAAATGCAATTCTCTGCTGTCCATGGAAACATTTTTAGCATCACAGCCCCATGAAAAAGCTAAACCACTGAGTTGTGAGCTAGATTAAAAAGACCACTCCTTGGATATATTCCCATGGTAAAACTCTTTTATTTCCATGACTAGAAACCACTGATCACAAGGCCATCCAGACTGGTAATGGTTGCACTTCCTTCCGTTCATAAAGCTTTGTTTCCAAAGCACTCTGGGTCATTCCTTGGAGGCTGTCCACCCTGCACTTTGCAGCGGATGAACTTTGATAGAGCAGGGAAAGGCCAGCGAGGAGGGAGGGCTTGACTGTCAGTCTAGCTCCCAGGGCAGCTCTCTCCTGAGGCCAAAGCTGTACCTGCTCGCCTGCAGCTCTGCTCTTGCTGGCCAACACACTTCCACACACTGGTCTATGGCCGCATACCCTGCTGTGGCTGCAAATCCCTCTTTGGAAGGGACACTGCAGGGAACAGGAGGAAGACGAAGAGAAGCAGGCTTTTGCCTGGGGCAGCTCTGGGCACCAGTCCCCTCACAGGTCAAAACTGTCCAGAGGCTTGCAAAGCCAGGGTGCTCTGGGGTGCCCAGGCCAGCGCTGCGAGGGCTACCCAGAGCTGTGCAGGCACCATGCTGTGCTGCGGGGGCGGCTTTTTCAGTCAGGTAGATAGTTTCACTCCCACTTGTCCCTGAGGGGCCTTTTGTTCCATACGTCCTGGTCAGAAAGGCCGGGAGGAGCGCAGGGGAGCTGAGCAGACCTCCAAAAGCTCCTCTCCAGACACGTGGGTCAGGACAATGCTCTCAGCAGTGGGCTTGAGAGCAGGCTGTGCAACAGGAGGGAAGGTACCCCAAAGCTGCTGGGCACCCACACCCTGCTTGGGCTCTGCAGATGCTCTAGGCCAGCAGTGGCAGTGGCTGCAGCTGCAGCGGGACTCGGACCCCCACAGGCAGCAGGAAGACACTGCCCCCATGGTCTGGAGGGGCTCTGGCTGCACAGGGGCTGCTGCAGTGCTGGTAGTGGCACTGCTCATCCTGCATGTCCCAGCTGAGGGGTCCTTGGGCTCCCTGACACTGTCACAGTGAACAGGTTAAAAGAGAGGTGGCCCCTTCCACAACATCCCCCTTAATGTTGCTAGCAGATCCATGGCTGAACCAGGCAATGTCTGTGCTCAAAAGGTGAGATGTTCAGCTGGTGGGGCTTCCTGGGCCCAGGCAGAATAAATGGCTGCAGGACAGAAAGCAGAGCTCCACCTGTGGTGCCTGTAGTTTCTCCATAGGCCATCGAGTAGTGTGCCTGGGAGGCTTCTTTCTTCTCATTGTCTCCATGTCTCTCTTGTCACGTCTGTGTGGGTCTAGTCAGCTTTCTGGTTTTTGGTTTTGGGTAAAGAAACCCACCAGCAATTACAGGCCATGAGCAGTTATGGCCTGGGGAAAGCCCTCATGGTCAGGAGACAGTGAGGTGGAGGCAGCTCCCCCATATGCCCCCTGCAGCCCCTACCTGCTATGGAGTCACCCTGGGCAGTGGCCAGCCAGGGTCACTGCAGCCCCTCCGTGACACAGTGTGACGTCATAGTGCGACATTCCTACCTCACAATGGTGACTGCCACCTTTCAACCTGGGGTCGCCACATGTCCTCCCACTTGTCTCTGAGAGGCTGAGGGGACTCGAGGCACTCTCCAGAGAGTTGCTCTTGCCACTGCTCTGCTTCGGAGGAGCTGTTTTGCAGTGAGGAGAAGGTGGTGTGAGAGGCTACAGCAGGGATAGAACTAAGATGGCAAAATACTTCCCTGCGCCTTGCATGCCTCCAACAATTGAGAATCTCATAAATTCTGGTAAGACCCCATTTCACGAGGGCTGTCAGGGTCAATGACATCTCTGAAAACTGGTGTGGAGCCCCTGAGGCCAGTGGGGGTGGCTGTGAAGGCCTGGTGTCTGCAGGAAAGGGCCTGCTTGACCATGCCGTAGGGCTGAGGGACCCACTTGGCAGCTGTGGCTCCGGGGCTTTTTTACTGACCCAGCCCCTGTGTTCCCTACGGCACCCCAGACAGAAGTTGCCAGTCCTGAGGGTTGCTCCTTGCCTGGCAGTGGGCACTGCCCATCCTGAGCTCCTGGCTGGCTGGAAGAATTGGAGGGGTCTGTGGGCTGTGCAGCATCACTGTGCTGGGAGGTGCGACGTGGGGAAGCTGCACATATATCTGCATATACTCATGTGTTAAAGCTCCTCTGTCCACTTCCATGACTAGAAGGAAAAGACGGGGAGATACGCTAGAGCAGGACAATTGTATGCAACTGCAGAAGATTCAGTTGATAGAGTAGAATCTTAAATATAAAAGATACACCTATTTCTATTGAGAGTATCGTGTCTGGTGACAGGACGAGGGGGAATGGACTAAAGTCGCACCAGGGGAGGTTTAAGTTGGATAGTAGGAAGAACATCTTTACTGAAAGGATTGTTAGGCAGTGGACTAGGCTTCTGAGGAAAGTGGTGAATCACCATCCTTGGAGGTCTTTAAAAGACATTTAGATTTAGAGTTTAGTGATATGGCTTAGTGGAGGACTTGTTAGTGTTAAGCCAGATGTTGGACTAGGTGATATTGGAGGTCTCTTTCAACCTAGATGATTCTGTGATTCCGTGAATCGTTACTTACTAGACTTTTATTACCACAACATCCGCAGCATATCAAACTCTCTGATGAAATAGTTTTTGCGCCAAAGAAATGGCAGATTTCCTGCCGCTTGTCACTGCCACAAGCTGACTAAAAGAATATTATTTCTACAAAGCAGTATACTTGAAAAGAGCAGTGGCAAATGTAGAATGTGCTGACAGAGGATAAATTTGCCCCATTCACTTCAGTCTAAGAGCACGCGACAGAGAAATGACAGCAAATACAGCTCTCTTGAGCACACACAAAGGCACCCAAAAATTCCGGGAGGAAGCAGGCTACATATGTTCCCCAATTCTCTCCTCTGCCATAACTGTAACATCCTATTAACAGGCAGTTTTGCCTTTGGGACATCTTATGTTAGACCATTGAGTTTTGCGCTCTCTGATATGTCCCTCCTTTTTTGAGCATGTTTTTGCTGACACCTGTCAATACACAGGGGACATGGGGAAGCTGCTCCCTGCTGGGGAGACACCAGGGCCTGCCCTGAGCCTCCTAGAGTACACAGCACCGTGCCGTGCCCTCAGTGGTGTGACAGTCCACTGCCAGGTTGGCCTTGGGGATGGGTCACTCCTGGAAAGCTGCACCTGAAAGGCAAGGAGCCCTCTTTGGGGCAGCCTGAGGAGTCCTGCTGCCTCTGCTGGGCTCTAGAGAAGACACCTGTAGAGTGTACATTAGAAATGCATCAGTCCTTGGATAGCAGTGTGCTGAGTGGCTTTGATGTTGCTGTCGGAGAGCTTGACGTGTGTTTTCCTTGGTTTTCCAGAGATTGCTAAGATTTGGGCCAGCACATCCCATTACCTGAGTCAACAGCTGGCTCTCCACCAGGTGAGACTTGCCTCTTCTTCCCTCACACCCTGATGTTCCATGAAGCAATGAGAGCACTTTGTCTTCAAGAGCAGTTATTCTTCCCTCCTTTGGAAGCAGGACCAATGCCCCAGAAGGCCTCAGTAATGCACTGCTGGGCCACGGACTAGCTCCGCTGTCAATTCAGATGCACTGTGAGGTCCAGGCCCAGATTTCAGAAAAAGGGATGGACTTTTCCTGGGGCTTCCTGAGTCCCCCATTGCCAGAGCTGATTACCGAACTGGGCCGGGGTACTACTCCAAGGGGAGTTCCAAGTGTGGGAAGCCCCCTGGTATCTTAGTGAGCCAAAGGACGTGTGTCGGCTTTTCCTGCACTTCCTGGTTCCTCCTTGGGGACAGGGGGTGAGAGGGAAAAGTCCAGGCCGTCCACATCTTCTCCCAGCTCTCCAAGGAACCCGTCTTGCTCAGTTGTATCTCAGGTGTGGATAGGGAACAAAGCACCTTCCCTGCTCTCTGGCAAGTTATCTCTTTGTCCCTGTAAAGCTTCTTCTCATCCACCCTCTTCTGTTTCAGGCTGTCCGCATTCCTGGTCTTGGAACATTCACAGTTGTCACAGAGCAAGTGGCCAACCAGGAAAAGGACATCGTGACTGTTGAGAGACCCGTGTTTCATCTGGCTAAGGCTATTGTGTACAACAATGACCTTCGATACGACTACATAGACGTTCCAGGTAGGAAGACTGAGGACTGAAAGTGGTGTTTGCCCTTGCAGCAGAATATGAGAGCTGTGCTCTGCTGTCCATTGGTGACGCAGCCAAGTACCAAACTCCTGGCGCAACCAGGGAAAAGCTTGTCAAAGCGTGCCTGGTGTGGAACAGAACCAGTCTCTCTGAGTGTTTTAAATAATCCCCAGATGACAGTGCAGCATAACAGTTCACTCTCTTTGACCTGCTTCAACAACAGGTTTTATTCCAGTTTTACTGGAAACGTGTCTTCTTGCCCCATGGTGTTTCAACTCTTCCTCCCACCTTCTGCTGTAGTAGGCCTCGTACAGGCAAATGCCAGAGCTCTTCTTGGCTCTCAACACCTCTTTGCAAGCAGAAAAAGCTTGCAAAATGCAGCTCGTTCCAAAACCCCCTGTCCACAAGGCCTGTAACTTCCAGTTGCTGCTTCCACTGCCACAGCTACCCGAGGACCCTCCGTGGCACCAGGAACTTGGGTCTGTGGTTGGGAGTGTTCCTGTCTAATGATTAGGAGCACACTGCATGTGGACAAGGCTACCGTGGCCTGGCACCATTCAGCTTGCTGTGGGTCCTAGCACCTTTTTCCTCACCAAAACCTGCGGACAAGGATCTTCCTGCCAGTTCTGACCTTTGATTTTAACCAGCTTAGCATCTCTCTAAGAGCGCGTGTTCCTCTTCCCTTGTTTTCCAGGCCACGTGCATTTTGAGGAACTGCCGTATGCTCAGGTCGCCTCAGAAAACAATATTTCTGAGAGCTTAGTGCGGCTTTGCATAGAAAGGAGCACACGTCTCTTCCGTGTCTGCATAGAGGACAGGCAGAACATCGCCTTCCTTTGGAGAGACATTGGCATGCTGATCATCGAGGGCAAGGATGTTAAAATGAAATTCTATGAAGACTTTCTGAAAAAGCTGAATGGGACAACAAATACCTTGGAAGCTCTTCTCATGGTAGGATTTTCATTTTCCCAGCTCTACCCATGGTTCTTCTGAAATGCCTTCCAGGGACTGTGTGGCTGCTTTCTCCTGGCCTGTCGTGCTTCTTCAGCCATTTGGGCTCCTCGTGGTCTGCAGGAAAGCAGGCCCTGTAGAGCACTTCCTTTGCAGGCAGTGGCCTGGCTCTGCAAGAGATCTCCCCGAGAGAGGCCTTGCTTTCTGGCAAAAGGCCAGCATGTCAGTGGGGATCACCGCGCAGCCCAGTGCTTGGGCAGGGAGTGGAGGTGCAGGCAGAGCGAGGCTTGCTGAGGCTGGAGCCCTTAGGCAGCTCTCGGTGGGGCTAAGGTGGACCAAGCAGCCAGCCCTTGCCAGTGTCCCCATCGCCCATTACTTGTTTGTCTCTATTGCAGATGCCAGAGATGAACAATTCTGTCATCTCTCACCTGGACACTGCTGCTTCTCAGACCACTTCTGGACATGTCATTGTCTTTCCAATGTGAGTATGCTTGTTCCTGCTGCTCTCAGCAGAGAAAGAGATCGGCTTCTCAGCTCATGCCTGGGGGGAGGGCTGCCTTGCTGGGCCCTGTGGATTGTGCTTGTGATGGTACTCTTCAGTGCTGGGAGGACTGCTTTGCAGGGAGCTCTGTGGAGAAACGTGGGACAGCAGAAGTGCTTTAGATGACAGTGCTGCTATAGACAAAGAGAGTTTTTTGAGCTCGTTCTCCATCAGCATTCTCCCACTGTTTCTTTTCTCCTGTGAGCGAGATTGCCTTCCGCTTGGGCCCACGGGCTAGAGGAGGAACAGTTCCATGTCCAAAAGGGAGCTTGAGTCTGGTGGGGTTCCACGTTGCTTTGTGAGCTATGAGTTAGAGGTAGCTATGTGTTGGATAGTGGTATGAGTTAGAGAGGAATAAGTTTTTCCCCTGAAGCAGCAGGCAGGATTATTGCGAGGTCAGCCATGCTCACAACAAGGACAGGAGAACATTGGCACAGTGCCCTGTCTTCAGCATGGTTCCTCCCTCTTCCTTCCAGGTACAAGCACGAGACAGTGTTTAAGAAGCCAACTAGGACAGTGAGTCTGAGAGGGCAAGTGAAGCCCATCAAAGAAGACAGGACAGTGAGTCTGGGAGGGCAAGTGAAGCCCAGCAAAGAACAAACGACAGAGAGTCTGAGAGGGAAAGTGAAGCCCATCAAAGAAGACAGGACAGTGAGTCTGGGAGGACAAGTGAAGCCCAGCAAAGAACAAACGACAGAGAGTCTGGGAGGTCAAGTGAAGCCCAGCAAAAAAGACAGGACAGTGAGTCTGGGAGGGGAAGTGAAGCCCAGCAAAGAACAAAGGACAGTGAGTCTGAGAGGGCAAGTGAAGCCCATCAAAGAAGACAGGAAAGTGAGTCTGGGAGGACAAGTGAAGCCCAGCAAAGAAGAAGACCAGACAAAAGGAGGAGAGAGAGGCAAGAAAGGTAAGGGACCCATGGGTTACTTGTAGGGAGTGTAGGATGCCTTCCTTCTTGTCTGGAGGTGATTAGAGCAGAGGTTACCACAGAGTGCCTGAAAAAGCCTGAGACACCTCCTGTGATTCCATCCCATGGTGGGAAAGCTCGAGCAAGCCATTGTGGAACAAGGTTGCGGGACAGCCCTGCACCACAAATGTCCACTGCGAGTGCTGAAGGACAACTTTCCTGTAGCCTCCACTACCCGGCCTGTGCTGCAAACCCCAGAAAACTCTGACTCAGCTTCCTTCCATGCTCTCAGATGCCTCACAAACACTGCCTCTGTTGTGAGCGTGCCTCTGTAGTAAATGCGTGTGCGTGGGACCGATCAACAGATGCAAGAGCTGTCTCCTCTGGTCCTAAGCGATTCCCCACCCCAGAACGACTGTTTGAGGGCATGGGCATCTCCCAGACAGTCCCCCATTTCAGCACATGGTGGAGATTAGGGCATCAAAACGGTATTCCCCAGGGAACAACGGTGCACTATAGCCAGGAAGAAAGAGATGGAGAAAGAGAGTGTCCGAAAAGGCCTACGAGATCTCAGGAAACATGGCTCCGCAGCGACAAAAATGGCCCCTGCCAATGGTGTTGCCACAGGCTTGAGCTGATCTGCATGTCATTCTTGCTGGAACTGGGGCAGAATTGGCACACTATTACCACAACAACAGAGTTGGTTTACTGAAGTTGTCTCCTTTCTTCTTTCCAGAGGATCTTCCCAAGAAGCGCCTCCTTCGTCGAGCAACGCTTTCTCCAGAGAGGTTACCTGCCCTGACAGTAAAGTCAGGGAGCAGACAGAAAGCTCAGAAGACAGAGCGTCATGCCAGGTGAGACTCCTGGAGAGACAAATGAGGGTGCTGCCCTGCTCTTGCCCATGTAGGAGCGCAGTTTCTCCTGGATGCAGAAGCTGTACGAGCTCAAAGTGCAGCTATCCCATCTCCCACTACCTTGTGATTTCTTGCTGCATGGCAAGCATCTTGCAGCATCATTTCTTAGCTGGGTAACTAATGGAAACAGCTCCTTGCAGGACTGGGAGGTTTTGCCTTCCCTCAGACTGCAATGAGCACAGTGTCTCGAGTCTGAAGAGACTTCCCCAGGAGCGATGGTGGAAGAGTGCAGGTGTTCTCCTAGCATCTTTTGGACACTATCGAGTGTTGGTTTGGGCTGGTTCTCAACCACCCAGGCTGTTTCAAGCTCTCTGAGAGACGTGACAGAGACCAGATCAAGCATTCAGGGGCTCTTCAGCCTTTTGCAGTAGAAGCAGATGCACCACTTGGAAGCAGACAATGCAAAACCAGCTCCTCCCACACTCTTGTCACCTTGTCCCCTTGTGTCTTTGCAGTAAGCTTCCGGCCATCCAGGGGAGTTCTGTGAAGGAAAAGAAAGAGGATGAGGAAAAGAAAGTAATTCCTCAAGTGACTCCCAGGATGGTAGACTTTATTTCCAAAACTATTTTGCAGAGGAAAGAGGTACGTGGCATGGACTGCTGCAGAAAGTATGTCTTACTGAACTGTAGAACAGCATCACTCAGTGGACACTGATTCACAGAACATTCTTGACTTGTGCCTTCATGTGACCACTGAGTTGTTTCTTTGGGTGCTTAATTGAAGAGAAGCCCTTTACTGTGTCATTTGAGAAGATGCTTTTTGCTCCCATGATCTTCCTGAAACACACCCAAAGAGCTTACCCAGGGATGCTTCCGATGGGAATATCACTGCATGGCTTGCCCGGGTGGGATAGCCAGCTGTCAGGTTGCTTCCAGCCCCATGATCGCTTAGCTTGCATGGACATTTTTGAAGGGCTCTTCAGGTGACTCTTTGGTTGAGCCTGCAGGAGCATGGGAGCAACCCTGAGCTGACAGAAGGGCAGAAGACTGAGTGAGGGTGGAAGAGAGTGCAGGAAGGGGGGAGACACCCCAGCCCTCCCTCTACAGCATTACTAACTGCCTGTGTTTGCATTTTGCTTATACTCCAGAAAAAGTGCTTTAAGATTGAGGAGACGCTTCCAAAACACATTCAGAATTTCTTGGCTGATGAGGAAAATAAGAACAAAGAGCTGCAGGAAGGTAAAAAGAAACAACCCAAGCCACGTATCCCAGAACTAAGCAAATCGAAAATCAAGAGAGAAGTAGAGACGCCAACAACCGAGGTACTTTGAATTTGTGCACTAAAGGAGCACTTTCCCACCGGGAAACTGAGACTGCAAGGTGTTAGTGTTAGGTCAGAGGTTGGACTCGATGATCTGGAGGTCTCTTCCAACCTAGACAGTTCTGTGATTCTAGCACTCAACCATAGTAGCACTATTGCTGCAGCACTGCAGTGTGGGGGACTGCTGCCTTTGCTGAGCAAGAGAGACCAACAGGGAGTTTTAAGAAAACCCCGGTAGTGCTGGGACATGATCCTGGGAGCGCACCGATGGCCTTGTGCTGGTTGTTTTCCCAGTCCCCCTGGGGTCCCTGGCAGAAGTGGTCTGGAGGGTGCCTGGGACGGTGGGAGGGAGCTGCATGCTGGGAAGTACCAGCACAGCGCTGTGGGGCTATTGTAATGAGTGTAATTCCTGTGCAGGAATCCTCTTCCTCCGAGG
Organism: Aythya fuligula; assembly: GCF_009819795.1. Classification (NCBI taxonomy): domain Eukaryota; kingdom Metazoa; phylum Chordata; class Aves; order Anseriformes; family Anatidae; genus Aythya; species Aythya fuligula. The sequence goes on from NC_045560.1 coordinate 54,924,448, forward strand.
AGGAAACTTCCAGCTCTCTGTCTGAGAGCGAATCAGAGCAGTCAAGCCTTGACCTCATAGAGAGAATGATGGGGGAGTGGGACGAGGATGAAGAAGAGCCACCCAGAACCCAGGAGGACAGCCCTGTTCCCCCTAAGCGGTAAGTGTGCAGCAGCTGCAGCTAAGGCCTGGGGTAGTGGAGTGGTGCTGAGGCACCTGTGGGTCAAGGAAGCCAGCCCCTGAGCTATGGGGTTGTTTACAGAGCCCTGGGAAGTCGAAGGAAGTCTGACCTGGCTTAGAGCCCAATGCCAGGGCCCTCTCCACAGCCCAGGGCAGCCAAATGGGGCCTTGCCAGGAAAGGGTGGCTGGTTGAGGGAAGAGGTAGGAGTTTCGCAGCTGAATGGTGAGAGCAACTTTGTCCTTGCTGCTGCAGGAATCTTTCTCCACGGACATGTGGGACCCTAAGGGAGGTGGCGACGTGCATCGTAGGGCAGGTGGCCCGTAAGCAACAGGGAGAGAAAGATGCGGAGAGGGACCTGCAGGAGCAGCTGAAGTGGTAAATTTCTCCGGACGCGGGCAGTATTTCCTCCCATGCAGTGCCCTTCCTCCCACTCCCCCAGCCCTGCTGGAAAGAGGGGCTTTTCCTGGCACCGGCCTTCTGCAGCCCCAGCAGGCGGCCTGCTTGGGAGCCCCGTCTGGGAGTGCTCTCCAGGTGCTCACACCACCTTGTCCTGCTGTGTGCTTGCAGTGAGCTGGCAGTGCTGCAGTGGAATCGGTCAGCAGAAGAGGCGCCGAGCTGCCAACAGCTTTGGCAAATGGGTCACCAGCCTGCACCCCCTGCTGGGCCAAGGCAGAGGAAGTCAAGCTGGGTAAGTGCCTTGGGCTCCTGTAGTGACTGTGCAGAAAAGCATTTTCCTGATGGACCTCGTGGCATGGAGAGCAGCCAGCTGTGGAGCGGGAGGCCTCACAACAGACGCCCCTTCCAGCCGCAGGGCACTGGGGAGAACGTTTCCCAGTGGGACTCAAGCAGCTGCAAACTGAAGGGTCGGCAGCCGCGTTCATCCTGTGTTTGGCTCTCCCTTCTCAAGCCAGAGTCCATCCTTCCCCTCCCAGAATATGGACCCTCAGAAGCCTTGCCCTCGGGGTCGATACCTGCTCAGCCCGAGGTCCCAGACCCTGCCTGCCTCAGCGCCAGGCCTATTAGCACCGCAACACGGTATTCAGGAATGGGATTGAACACAAGGTCTGGGACCGCATCACAGGGACCGTGGGCCTGCTGTCTCCAGCTTGCGTCAGATCCCCTCATTTCTGTTGTGAACAGAGTTGCAGTGTTGCTCTGCATGTCTCTGTGTATGCACAACTACAGAGGTTTGTGTTGAACTCTGCAGGTGCGAAGAGCAGTGCCAATGCATGTCAGCAGGGGACCAGAGAAGCCATCCAGCACACAGAAGGGTCCAGATGGAGACATCCAGCAAGGGCCCTCCTTTCTGCACGAATGGGACGAGCGTTGCCCATCCAGGCTATTAATGCCAAAATTTCCTTCCATTCAATAATACCCTGTCTCCAAAGTTCTCTGGGCCTTTCTTTGGTGGCTGTCCACTCTACACTTTGCAGTGGATGAACTTTGATAGAGCAGGAAAATGCCAGCGTGGGAGGGACGGCTTGACTGTCAGTCCGGCTCCCAGGGCAGCTTGCTCCCTAGGCCAAAGGTGTACCTGCTCACCTGCAGCTCTGCTCTTGCTGGCCAGCACGGTTCTTGCTGCTGTCTGGTGCTTGGCTGCATTAGCTGCTTTGGCTGTACATCCCTGATTAGGAAGGCACTGTTCAGGGAAAAGGAAGAGGGAAGAGGAAAGAGGAGAGGAAGTGGGAAGGGGAAGTATCTTTAGGAATGCCATCATATAAAGGTCCACATATAGCCAAGGTAGTTACTGAATTAAGTAGACTATAAGGTATTAACTGAGATCTACATACACTCTACAGGCTCCAGTCTAGTGTCAGAGTAGAAAGAATGAGTCATACTCTCAAAACTCAGTTAGGCAAGCTGTGTCAAGAAACCTCAATGAACTGGCCACAGGCTTTACCTTCAGCTTTGCTAAGAATTAGAGTCCAACCTTAAGGTTGTTAACCTTATGTCCACTATGGAGAAAAAACTCTATTACTCCTCCTGTTAGTGCATTGGCTAAAAGTACAATAAACTCAGATAAGTGGCAAAAGCCTGAAACTGGAACAGTTGATGGATGGGTGCTTGAATCTATCTATAGTTCCCAGTCTATGAGTCTACTTAATAGGCTTGCTATAGACAATTTAAGAGGGCAGGTGCAGTTCTTGGCAAATGCTACACAAAATAGCCTACAGGACTTAAATCAACAAGCCCAAAGTACTGGTAAAGTGACTCTACAGAATTGGCAAGCATTGGATCTACTTTTAGCCAGAAAACATGGCTTATGTGGATACTTACAAGAAAGTCCTGAAAATTGTTGTATCCACATTCCAAACGTGACGGAACCCCTTAAAGCTCAATTAGAAAGGATCAAAAAAATCACATTAGCCAGTACAGAAAACAGAAAGTTTTGAGACAGATTGGGTTAGGACAATATTTGGTAAATTAGAAATTTATTTATCTGGGTGGTGGACAAATCTAATACAAAACATTATATTGATTCTTTTAATCATAACGATCACCTTGATGATAATGGGGTGTGTTAAAGCTGCTATATTAAAAGCAATATGAAAATAAATAATATACACTGGCACAATGTATCTGCAGTTGTGAATTGTTATTAACCATTTTGTTATAACTATAGTATAATTGCTTGCATAATGACACAGTGTTGTAACTGCTGCTCCAACCTTTACTGGGAATATAATAAGCTAACACGATGAGTATTGTAGCTTGATCACTACAAACCATCAAAAAAAAAAAAAAAAAAAAAAAAAAAAAGGAGGGATTGATACTGAGACAAAAAGGGAAGTATAAAACCCACTAATAATAAGTCAACTGTAAGAACAAAGGAACTCATATATTAGGACGAGGACAGGATATCCCAAGTCCAGCAGGACATGAAACTTGTGGTAGGCATTTGCTCGGTGGGGGATAACTGCATACGGCTGAGCATGCTTGAGAATAGGGTTCAAAAAGTGCATATGATGAGGAAGAATACTGATGACCATCAGAAGGCCCCAGAAGACCAACAAGAGAAAGACATGCACATTCATTGGGAACTTCTACATATTTTATTAAATTCCAGGAAATGGTATATGTTAAGTATTTCTCAGAAATATAACGAATATGTATGTTTTGATTGTATATTGTTGAGGGATTTTTGAAACAGTAAGGAGGCCATGACTTGCTGCAGCTGAGCAAACCAAGCTACCAGGACGACTATGAGAAGTTCCCATGACAGTGTTCTCACATTACCCAATTGAGGAATTTAAAAAAATATTGTTGCCAGCAGCTGGCTTCAAGGATGGGATATATGTGACTGCTAATCACAAGGGGGTTGTTTTCTTGCAGGCGGGGTTGTTTTCTTGCAGTTGTTTGTCTGAGGGCTTATGACCAATAATCTTTTATGAGACAATATCCGCCCCTGTTATGTTTGCTATAAAAGTCAGGCTATTCGGGTAATAAAGAGAGAGCGTGATCTGACCATACTACTGTCTGTCGTGTTTTCGGCCATTCTTCCTGCAACAGTATATAAGCCCCATAGCTTGAATAATTTGGTATGCAGACGAGGTGGAGTGATCCCCATGCATTTGGTCCAAAAATTAAAGAATGCCTACTTTCTAAAACTCAAAATTGGCTCTTAGAGAGTTTCTTTGATGAGCTTTTACAATATCAGATCCATGGCTGAAACAGGCAATGTCTGTGCTCAAAAGGTGGGATGTTCATCTGGTGGGGCTTCCTGGGCCCAGGCAGAATAAATGGCTGCAGGACAGAAAGCAGAGCTCCACCTGTGGTGCCTGTAGTTTCTCCATAGGCCATCGAGTAGTGTGCCTGGGAGGCTTCTTTCTTCTCATTGTCTCCATGTCTCTCTTGTCATGTCTGTGTGTTGGTCTAGTCTGCTTTCTGGTTTTTGCTTTTGGGTAGAGAAACCCACCAGCAATTACAGACAATGAGCTGTTAAGGCCTGGGGAAATCCATCATGGTCAGGAGACAGTGAGGTGAGGGCAGCTCCCCCAAATGCCCCCTGCAGCCGCTACCTGCTACGGAGTCCCCCCTGGGCAGTGCCCAGGCAGGGTCGCTGCAGCCCCTCTGTGACACAGTCTGAGGTCACAGTGCGACATTCCTACCTCACAATGGTGACTGCCACCTTTCAACCTGGGGTCGCCACATGTCCTCCCACTTGTCTCTGAGAGGCTGAGGGGACTTGAGGCACTCTCCAGGGAGTTGCTCTTGCCACTGCTCTGCTTCGGAGGAGCTGTTCTGCAGTGAGGAGAAGGTGGTGAGAGAGGCAGCAGGAGAGTGCTGGGGATGAGGGCTGAAGGGCTGAGGAAGAGGAGGAGAGCAGAGAGGAGGAACTGTCTTGAAGAAAGCAAGATCACAATCTGCCACCCACCCGCTACATTTGTTAACCTGCAGCAGGGGTGGAACTGAGATGGCCAAATACCTCTTCTCAGCACCTTGCTTACCTCCAGCAATTGAGAAGTTCATAAATTCTGGTAAGGCCTTCAGGCCCCTCATTTCAGTAGCTTGTTAGTAACAGGCAATAAACCTACTCTGACTCTGTTTTGCCCATCAAAATAACTGTTGAGCAATCTCCACATCCTTATCTCAACCCTGGAGCCCTTTGCATCATATTTTCTCTCCCTTTCCCTTTGAGGAGGGGGAGTGAGAGAGCGGCTGAGGTGGAACTTGGCTGCCCACCCAAGTAAAACCACCACACCACTCAAGAATGCCACAAGGAAGCAGGTTATATATGTTCCTTGCTTCTCTGCCAAACTGTAACATCCTTTTAATAGGTAGTTTTGCCTTTGGGATATCTTATGTGAGACCACTGAGTTCTGAGCTCTCTGATATATTCCTACTTTTCTGAGCACGTTTTTGCTGACACCCATTCAATACACTGGGGACATGGGGAAGCTGCTCCCTGCTGGGGAGACACCAGGGCCTGCCCTGAGCCTCCTGGAGTCCCGTGGAGCACAGCACCATGTCCTTGCTGGCATGACAGTCCACTGCCAGGTTGGCCTTGAGAGTGGGTCACTCCTGGAAAGCTGCACCTGAAAGGCAAGGAGCCCTCTTTGGGGCAGCCTGAGGTGTCCTGCAGCCCCTGCTGGGCTGAATTAAATCTATATAATAACTCAGTATTCAATCTAAATAATAACTTGGGAGAAGCAGAAAACGGCAATACTTGTGGTTTAACTTGTCTGGCAGCTAAGTACAACACAGCAATGTGCTCACTCCCTCAGCCCCACAGTGGAACAGGGAGCTAAATGAAAAGGAAAACAAAGCAAAACAAAACAAACGAAGAAACATCTCATGGCTTGAGATAAAGACAGTGTAATTAGGACAGAAAAGGAAGGAATAATGATAATAACAACAATAATAATCATCATCATCAAAAGAATTTAAAACATCAAGTGATGCACAATGTAACTGCTCACCACACACTGACCAGTGCCTAGCCAGACCCCAAAAAGCGGCATCCTCCCCCAGCCAATCCCTTCCCCAGTTTTATTGTTCAGCATGACATCAGATGGTTTGGAATATCCATTTGGCCAGTTTGGGTCAGCTGTCCTGGCTCTGTACCCTCCCGGCTCCCAGTGAACCCACAGCTTGCCAGCTTGTAGGACAGTGCAAGAAGCTGAAAAGTCCTTGGCTTAGTGTAAGCACTGCTCAGCAACAACTAAAACATTGGTGTGTTATCATAATTATTCTCACCTTAAATCTAAAGCACAGCAGTATACCAGCTACTAGGAATAAAATTATGCAACCAAAACCAGGATACTCTCACCTTTTTACTTCTAAGCTTCAGGTTCTGAAAGTAATCTTTAGGCATTAGATCCCAAAATAAAAATTCTTTCTTTTAAATTAACCCTAGGAACATGGAAGTCAAAATGTAATAAAATTAAATGAGAAATAGAGTTGATATGCAGACAAGCCAACAGTTACAGGAATAAGAAAATGAAAAGAGCGTTTTGCACAATCTAGGCCTTGTATTGAAAAAAAAAAAAAAAAAAAAAAGTGAAAAAAATGAATGAATCAGAGAACAAGGAAAAAGAAAACAGTATATGTATCAAAGAATTTAATTATTAACTATGTTGTTTTATCTCAAAGTTGGGGAACTTTATAATTTTATCTCAGTTGACCAGCTGTTAAGTCTATAATTTCTATTCAAAATTTAAATCCCTGTGGTTTGCTGCACATTGGCATTTCAAACTCAGGCATCAGTCAAGCACATGGAGCAGCAGGTATGTTAAACAGAGGAACTTGTAGCAAAATACTGGCAGTAATTTTCAAATGAATGCAAACTATTTTGTAGATATCCAAAGTCAATTATTTGTGATACCTCTGCTTGAACATAAATCAAGCCTGAAATGTTTCTGTAGACAGAATTTGCCTGTGTCAGCAGATCTTCCTTTGAGGACTGAGACCAAACCATATGTGCATTACAAACATACTGCATGTTTGTTAGCATGTTTTCCCAATTTAACATGGTCCCCGATTTCTCCAAAGCGCTTCCCTTAGCTTTTCATTTCCTTTGGTTTGTTGAAATACCTTTTCCATCTATCACTTTTCTCAATTTTATTCCCTTAAGTTATTAAAATGCTACAGATAAGGTTTTAGAATATGGTCTAGCAGAAACATTAAGAAGAGAAGACAGTCCAAGTATTTGTTGATCAACGAATCATAGAATTAGGGAATGGTTGAGATCGGAAGGCACCTCTGGAGTTCATCTGGCCCAACCCCCTGCCAGGCAGGGTCACCTACTGCACATTGTACAGGGTGGCATCTGGGCAGGTTTTGAATTTCTCCAAAGGAGACTCCACAACCTCTCTTCCGTAGTCCTAATTTTTAAAGTTAGGCCTGTGCAATTGAAGGCATTTGGGTTTTCCCATATGTCACTGTGTGCATAATTTAAAGAGATTTTACGTATTCCTATATTTTGTCCATAATAATAATTTATCTACATCTTCAATAAGGATATCAATAAGGTTTCATTTGAGGCCTTTATTATGTCTGAAGTTCTGAAGAAGTGACTCATTTGCTGTGCTCCTCAGTTTAACAGAAATAACTGCTCCCCTGGTCACACACGACCCACAAGACCTTAAAAAGACAAGTGGGGAATCCTAACCTCTTTTCTGGAACCACCTGGAGTTGAGTTGAGCTTGAAGAGGTTCCAACTGCAATGGTGCTATCACAGGAAAAAAAAAAAAATCTGTTATAGCTGCCATGGGGCTTTTTAAATACTAATCTAAACCTTTGTTCTCCATATTGGATAAGTTGCATGTCTAGGAAGAACCACAGGTCTCATGTCACCTATTCATTGTCTGATGAGAACTGAACAAGTCAAAAGAGGATGAGTAATAACTTTTTTTTTTTTCAAAATTTTGTCTCTGTGATCGAAAAATTCTGCTGAGATTTTACCCAAAGTTTGTGACAGTCTTTTCAATCACAGTTGGTTAAAGGAAAATCACTGCTGAGGCTGCCAATGAGCTTCATTACCAAGTGAATTGGTCATCATCTCTATCATAACCTCTTTAAATGTCAACACTGACAGGTTTGTGGTCTTTTCCAATGCTAAACAGAGACAAGAAGAGCATTCCAAAGCACTGCAGATATACTACTGAATTCCTGACAGAAATAACTCAAACCAGAGCACTTCCTTCTTTTATACTAATATATACACATCTCCTATTTGAATTTTACAGCAGTCAGTGCTTTCATTCTACTGTTTCAGTTGCTAATAGAAGCCCAATACTTTTTCTTTGCTTTCCCTTCATTCCTCAGTTATATTTGTTATTAACGTTATTCAGTTTATTCCTCTTTATTTTTTTAAACAGTTTTTAAATAAAATAACAAACAAAATAAAACAAAACAAGACAAAACAAAACAAAATAAAATAAAATAGGTTTGTCTCAAATAATTTTACTTGAGGTGCAGGCAAAACAAAGGCAAAAAGCTTCCTAAAACAAATAAGCTTCCAAAACAAATCTTTAACTATGTCTATGTGTGAATTATTGAGGATAACTTATTAGAAGATTGGAAAAATACAATAAAAAGCAATATCTTAACGCAATTACTTAAAGCAAGCAGCACCTCAATGCAATTATTTAAAGCAAACATTTAAAATAAAAACAGAAATTGTTTTTATGTTTTAATTGTCTTAATGACTGTGAGTGCTAATTATTTGCTCCTTAGTGAGCCTTGACAAGTTGAATAGCTCAAATTCAGAGCATAGAATCATAGAATCACAGCATATCCCGAGTTGGAAGGGACCCATAAGGATCATCAAGTCCACACAGGTCTACCCAAAAGTGCAGACCACATGACTAAGAACGTAGTCCAAACCCTTCTTAAACTCCAACAGGCTTGGTGCAGTGACTACTTCCCTGGGGAGCCTGTTCCAGTGTGCAACAAACCTCTCAGTGAAGAACCACTTCCTGATGTCCAGCCTAAACCTCCCCTGCCTCAGCTTGACACCACTCGCACAGGTCCTATCACTGGTGACTAAAGAGAATAGATTGGCGCCTTACTCTCCACTCCCCCTCATGAGGAAGCTGTAGACAATGATGAGGTCTCTCCTCAGCCTCCTCTTTCCCAGGCTGAACAGGCCAAGTGAGAAGGAAAGCAGTATTAACAAGAAACGGCATATTTTAAACTACTAAACATATTTGCCCATACTGTGGTCCATCACAGGCTCAAACATGCTTTTACAAACTACTACAAGCAAAGTAAGCATGTGTTTATGTCTTGGCAGGATATGGTCTGAAATCTTTGAAATACTGTTGTATTTTACTAATTCCTCAGGTCATTTTGTTCCTTACGTCAAAACTGAATGATCACATTGAAGTACAATGTATATAGCTGATCTCTGTAAAAGACCACAAATACGAAATCAACCTCCATGCTATTTTAAGGGCACAAATTTTGTTATTCAATAGTAAGGTATCCTGAATCATAGAATCATTAAGGTTGGAAAAGACCTCCAAGATCATCTAGTACAGCCATCCCCATACGACCAGTATTACCCATGTCTCTAAGCACCATATCCAACCTTTCCTTAAACACCTCCAGGAACAGTGACACCGCCACCTCCCTGGGCAACCTTTTCCAATACCTAACCACTCTTTCTGAGAAGAAACTTCTCCTGACTTCCAACCTGAGGAAGGCTGCTCCAGAAGCTTGCAGTTTGCTATGAAAACATAACCTTCTTTGCTTGTCCTTCAAGGAGTATAAAGAGAATCTCTGCAGAATGCCATCATTATGAAACCTAAGAGGCTTCCCAAGATACCTAGGTTTTAATCTTGTTAATATGAACTTCATTGCTATGTTATGAATAATAACGTTCTTTAAAACAAAAACAAAAAAAAAATGCAAAAAGGAGATCTTGCAGAGTCATGTTAGAGGTTAGATCATATCTAAAATATTACTGAAAGCTCAGTGACTAGAGGGGAGAGGAAGAAAATTGGAGACCCAGATTTCCAACATTTCAAAAAAGAAGAAAAATCAAACCCTCCTCTGAAAGCAGTAAAGTTTCTAGGTTTTCTCTTTCTGTGTAGATTACAAATAGCGTGAATGTTTTACCTTTGTAAATACTGCTTAATAATAAGCTCTATATTTCATCTAAATGTGAGGTCTATTATAAGAAATGTTTCAGAAATATTGCATAGCCCATTCTCCCTTTATTTTCTGTGCTCAGCTAGTACCAAATTTACAAACAAAAAGTCACAAGCTGCTCAGAAGACAAGCATCTAGCTATCTGCAAGAAGAGGCCAACTCCCAGGTCCACACACAACTTCCTTTCAGGTAGCTGTAGAGAGCAATAAGGTCTCCTGAGCTTCCCCTTCTCCAGACTAAACAACATGAGTTCCCTCAGCCACTCCTTATAGGACTTGTGTTCCAGGCCCTTCACCAGTTTCTCAGCCCTTCTCTGGACACACACCAGGGCTTCGATGTCCTTCTTGTAGTGAGAGGCCCAAAACTGAATACAGTACTTTTGAGGTGTGGCCTCACCAGAGGGACAGGAGGACATTCACTGCTGTGGTCCTGCTGGCTGCACTATTCCTGATACAAGCCAGGATGCTGTTGGCCTTCTTGGCCACCTGGGCACACTGCCAGTTCATTTTCAGATGAGCATCAATCAGCAACCCCATATCCTTTTCCTCTGCACAGCTTTGCAGCCACTGTGCCCCAAGCCTGTAGTATTGCATGGGGTTTTTGTGGCCAAAGTGCAGGAGATGGCACTTAGCCATGTTGAACTTCATACCATTGGCCTCTTCCCATTGATCAAACCTGTCTCGGTCCCTCTGAAGGTCTTTCCTACCCTCTGGCAGATTGACACTTTCCCTGGTGCAGTTTTCCTCTTGGTTGACACTTTCCCTCCTCTTGTAGTTAACTAGTGATAGGACTAGAGGGAATGGCCTCAAGTTGTGCCAGGGGAGGTTTGGGTTGGAATCTGGGAGACATTTCTTCTCAGAAAGAACAGTCAGGCATTGCAATGGGTTGCCCACGGAAATGGTGGAGTCTCTACCCCTAAGGTTGTTCAAGGAAAGGTTGGACCTGGCGCTTAGGGACATGGTTTACTGGACAACACTGGTGGTAGGGTGATATTTGGACCAGATCATCTTTATGGTCTTTTCCAGCCATAATGATTCTATGATTCTATTAAATTGGTGGGAGTGGGAGGGGAGAGGTAAAATCCATTCAGTTGGAAAATAGAATCTCATAAACAATTAAGGTATTAATAGACCGTTTTTATTAAAAAGTAAATAAAATCAAAACCTCCTGAAGATTTGTCTACCATGCCTAATGGATTTGAGAAAATCAAGCATTTGTATGGCAATCTAATTCTCCCAGTCTGTTTTGGTCAGTACTGAATCTATAAAGCCAGCAAAAGAATTTTAGATTTCATTTTTTGGTCAGTTTTTCCATGAAAACTCCCCTAAGCTTTTGGACAGCAAGACAACCAATCCATTAAAAAATAAAATTAAAACAACAAAAAGCAAACAAACAAAAAACTTGTTGAGCTATGAAGTCCACTGTTATTTGTGTTTGGATTAAGACATAACTAAGGAATAAAATTCATAATTATTCTCTCTCAGTAGTTCCTATTTACCCAGACTGAATTAAGCACAATAATTTCCAACATCTTTTCATGCAAATATTTCATTTGCCTAGATTATTTTTTTTCCACATTCACTCCCACAGTATAGATTTTTGATGCATTTTGTAGATATGCAAGATTATTTTGGGGCCACATTGCCAAAGAGGTGCAGTAATTGCCCTCTACCGAAATACCAAGTTAACACATTTCATTTAAAATTTAATTCAATTTTCACTTATCTCATAACAATACTTAAAAATGCCTGAAAGCAGATCTTATGAGAACATGAATAACTGCAGAATGGATATATAGAGAAATTATGATAAATTAGCATTGACAGGTGAATTTTAGAGTACTTTTGTCAAGCCTCAAAAGTCATAACTGGAATACATAGTGATTATTTCATTGAAAACCAGAGAGCAGACATAAAGTTTATTGCTATGACATCCACCTAAATTCTACAGTAAATATTTATTCTTACTTGTGGAGCTTGTATGAAGAGCATTATATTGAAACAAAGGACAAATATACTATTAGAAAATACAAAAAATCTCAGTACTGTAAGGTTTCCTTAAGTCCTCTCAAAGATGAATCTTTGTTATGGACTCTCTTTTATGGAAACAATCCAAAAATTCCTATGAAGGATAAAGAGTATTCACATTTTAGGAAAATTTGATGCATCAGAGGTGTTTTTTTTTCTGTAAGTTGAGACATGTTTTTCTGAATTTTCTAAATGTTAATACTCTCGCAACATACAGGAGCTACTATCCACAACCAATATGATTCTATAAAAAGTAATAGAGTGATGTATTTTTTAAAAAAATATGTTGTTGTTGGTGGTGGTTTTGTTTTTCTAAAAGACAAATAAAATTAAAAGCCTTTGCAAAAGAGAGAGTATTTTTTTCTAAAGAAGAACTTTTAAACAAACAAACAAACAAACAAACAAACAAAATAAACAGTTACTACTACTTAATTATTTTACTGTTACTTTATTTCCAATATAGCAAACTAGTTCCGATATTGCAATTTTATAAAGTAAATTAGATTCCTGTAAGAAGATGCAGTGTTTTTTTTTTGGGGGGGGGGGGGTTTGTTTTTTTTTTTTCTTTTCTGTTTTTACATTAAATATCCATCAAAGAGAATCACAAATGGTGATAATTTTTTGGGCATTTATCTTGTCTTTCTTTCCTTTGGAATAACTTGAACTGTACCTTTCATGTTTTGGTGACCTAACACTACTTTAAAAATGAATGTATTTCACTGTATTTCGAGACTCTCAGATATACAAATTTGCTTTTACCTTTCTTGGCATAAAACTTTTCAAATATGAGCCCATTTACAAGTTTTTTTTTTTATTATATTTTTATTTTTGATCTTGTCTTTAAATTTTGATTACATTAAGATTTTTATTAAAATGTCAATTACAGCTTTCATGTAGATCAAAGAATCAAAAGGAAAAATACTAGGACATGAAGATAATTTGATGCCAGTTCTTTCACTAGTACTAGTACAAATATAAGTTACTGATGTATAACTCAAAAAAGTCATGACACAAATAAAGTCATGGTAGTAGAAGCTGCAAGAATCTGAGGACAAATGTGGTCTAACCTTAGCTAGTGTCAGTGTGAGAGGTTCACTAATAATTCAGTAGCTAGATCTGTTAATTCCTGGAGAGTAGGGAGAAAGGAACATTCATATATTAGCCACAAGAATCCAAAAGACTGCAGTTTATTAAAAATGAATGTCTTTTACCAGGAGAAGAAAGTCAGTGCTATATAAAAAGCGGATTTATTTTATTTTCTGCTGCGTACTGGAGGTAGGGGAAAGGAAAGTAATCAGAATGGGATAATAAGAGATGGATGATTTTGTTAATAACAATAACAGACACTAGGTGGAGATGGAGGACAAAATACAATTATTGGTTCCAAAATTTACTTTTGCCACTAATAATCTAGGTCATACTGTATGTAAAGAATGGGCTGGAACTGACGTCAAACTTCCATGAGATTTTTACTTACTCTGCATTCATACTTAGTCTGGGATGGTAAAAGTGAAATATTTTCCTCTTTTTTTTTTTTTTTTTTTTTTTTTTTTTTTTTTTTTCCAATATACAGCCTCTATCCCATTCATTCCACATACAAAGGAAGAAATTAAATAGAACTGTTGAAGACAACACAAAATAGTGTAGCTGTCCATGAAAGCCTGTCCTAAATAGAGAAAATAGTTTTAAGAAATGTATTCTTCCAATAGCAACTCCCCACAAAATATTAAGAAGAGTTCTTTCCTTCTACTGAGACTCTATTACCTATTACTGATGTGTGAGGCTTTTTCTTCCTAAAAACAGTATTGTCTCAAGCCACTGTTCTTACACTTGTATCTTGAAGAAGGAAGTGACTTGGAAGAAAGCAAACTTGAAATCTACGTTAATGGATGTGTAAGAAGAATTCTACTACTTATAGGGTTCAAAGAGTGTTTAGAGAAGAGTTTTAGAATGTGGTAGCAGGCCAGCTCCTTGCAGCGGTGTCTGGAAGTTTATATTTCTGTGCTTTCCCCTATTCCTCTGAATATGTTGTGTACAAGCTCAAGCAAGCCATCTATATCACAGGACCTTTTTTTCCCCCATTGCTGATGTCCATCTGATGGGGAAGTCACAGAAGTTAATATACCAGATCTGCATGGGAGAACTGGAAGTAGAAGGACTCACCTTTGGGAAATGCCTAAGTGGAAAATTCAGGAAAAAGCACAGCCTAAACTTGTCTTCAGAAAAAATCATGACTCTGCCTGATCCTATGCTAAACATGCTAAATCTTACACTTGAAGATGGAAAAACCTGGTGAGCTGAATAAAGTTCTAGAACAACCGTAAGAAGTACGGTATGTCATCTTGCATCCTGAATCTCCCAAAGCCCTTTCCCTTTGAAATTTAAGTCTACATGCACACTAGACTACATTGGTCCAACACATTTAAAGCAATGGATCTTGGATTTCTCCACACACATCTTACAGAAATAACATAAAGCACCGTCAGCATTAAAAAATACATGTGAAACATGATTACTTTGGTATACAAGAGTGATACGAGAATATATGAGGGTAATACTAGGATACCAGAGTAGTTTTAGTATACAAGAGTATATGCCTGCAGGTAGGATAACCAGCATAACACAAACATTTTGGAATTTAAAGATTTTTTTTTCTTGTATTTATTAGGTTTATATTTCAGGTTTATGTATATTCTTATATTTTTATAGGTGCTTCCTAGTGTCTGAGGTGCAATGGCCTGAAACAGAGGTGATGCTGAGAACTGAGCTAATTATTTGGTTTAGATTAAATCCCTGCTCAGATGATCAGCACAACAGTCACTGCAATGATAAAATACTATCAATGAGCCAAGATACATCCTATATGGAAAACACTTTGCATTTCCTGGGATGGGAGGGGACAAAATTTTGAGGTAGATCAATAACTGTTGCAATGCTTACTGTCGTCTATGCAGAAGCCTTTTTTTCAGTTCACTCTCTGATGTACAAATTCTTGGCAACAGAAGTAGCTTATGCAGCCCCTTCTCCCCCAGACAGTTATCTGTACTTGTCAGATGTGCCAAAAAGGTGGGGTCATACAGAGACCTATAGAAAAAACAGTTTAGATATAAAATCACCTGGAAAAGTTGAGTTAAATAAACTAGTGCTGCAGATAAAAAAGTCAACATACATTAAAGTTTGTGGAAAAAACTTGGATGTGGTTTTAACAGATGTCAAATGTAAACAAAGCAGATCATTAAAATCATTCTAGCATAACCTCATAACTTTTTGGTTTGAGAAAGCTTGAAATGCATTTTGTTGCCAAGAAAAGTAAAAAGACATAGATAAGCTGGCAGCTGTAGGAAAAAAAAAAAAAAAAAAAAAAAAAAAAAAAAGGCACCTTGCCACAGCCCAAGGGCTTAATTCTTTGAAAAATTTGCAAGAAAATGTTGAAAAATGATTTGCCATGAATAGAATTACCTAAATCACATTGTGGAAAACTATTAAAAAAAAAAAAAAAAAGGAAAAGAGGAAGGAATTTTACTGTGTTATGCTTTACCTCTCAAATAGCAGAAATCCCACCCGGTCCCTTTTTTTTTTTTTTTTTAATTTCAGAAAAGAAATTAACATTCATCTGATTTGATTCCTACTGTTAATTTTTAAGTTTACATCAGCTTTCCAAGCAGTGATAAACCTCAGGTTAAAATATTCAGTAGAAACTGTGTGCTTGTTCTAATTGTGTTAGAAAAACTTTTATATTTCCTTTTCCTAGTTGCATTCAGATTACTGTTCTTCAGATTGTTGCAGTATAATCATAGAATCATTCAGGTTGGAAAAGACCTCTAAGCTCATCTAGTCCAATCTTTAACCTAGTATTAATACATCCACCAATAAACCATGCTACTAAGTTCTACATCTACAAGTTTCTCGAAGACCTCCAGGAATGGTGACTCAACTACTTCACTCAGAAACCTATTTCAATGTTGCACAACCCTTCCAGTAAAGAAATTTCTCCTAATATCCAACATAAACCTTCCCTGGCACAACTTAAGGCCTTTTCCCCTCATCTTATCACTTGGTATATGTGAGAAGAGAGCGATCCCTATCTCCCTACAATCTCCTTTAAGGTAATTGCAAAGTACAATAAGATCTCCTCTGAGCTCCTCTTCTCCAGCCTAAACAACCCCAGCTCTCTCAGTGGATTCTCATACGACTTGTTCTCTAGACCTTTCACCAGCTTTGCTGCCCTTCCTTGGACATGCTCCGGCACCTCAATGCCCTTCTTGTAGTGAGGGGCCCAAAACAGAACACAGTTTTCCAGGTGCAGCCTCACCAGAACTGAATACAGGGGGAAAATCATTTCCCTAGTCCTGCTGACCATGCTGTTTCTGATACAATCCAGGATGCTATTGGCCTTCTTGGCCACCTGAGCTCACATTCAAATGGCTATTGACCAATACACCCATGTCCCTTTCCACTGGGCAGCTTTCCAGCCACTCTTCCCCCAGTCCTGTAGTGTTGCATGGGGTTGTTGTGCCCCAAGAGCAGGACCCAGCACTTAGCCTTGTTAAACCTCATACAGTTGGCCTCAGACCATTTATCTAACCTATCCACATCCTTCTGTAGAGCCTTCCCACCCTGTAGCAGACCAACATTTGTGTCTAATGTGCTGTCATCTTCAAACTTATGGAGGGTGCACTCAATTGAGTATATTATATTCATTAATAATTCAAACACATATTAATACTGTTTTTCCTGTATAGATAGAATAGAATGATTTTCCTAAACATGCTATGTTGTTGTTATTTGCTAAGGGAATTGGTAATCATCTCCCTCTACTGTTCCTTAAAATAACACTTTATCCCTGTTTTGTATGCATGTCAAATAGGTACATACGTTTGTGACTCTGCCTCTTAAAATACGGAGAAAAAGAACAAACAAAGATTGTTTCAACACTATTCTAGGGGAAAAGGAAAAAAAAAAAAGGACTAGATGCCACTTAAAAAAAAAAAAAAGAAGCTTGTTTCAAACATGATATTCAACACTAAAAGCACTTTATAAAGCTTCTTATTGATACTTTAATATATGCTTGAAAACACAGAAAGGACTGAAATACTGATTGCTCAGCATGGAAAGATCAACATAAGACAATTTTCAAAACAGGGAAAGGAGACAAACACAAGCAAACGAGATAATCTCAGGATCCTCTTCTCCGGTTTTGAGCAGTTTCTATTCTGGAGCTGAAGATTTTTTTTTCTGAAAAATGTTTGATTAAAAGCTGGGAAATTGCTTCTGAAGTAGTTCACTTCTAACTCAGATTATGTTCTAGTATGAAAGCATCTCATGAGAAACTTCTCTGTCTGGTTCTTTCTAGAACATCTAATAATATAGAAGCTATGCATTGGCTAAATTCTATTCTTGAATATGCACATGGCACTTACTGCATCACTGATTCTCTGTCCTTTAGTAAAAGCCTGTGTTTCTCGGTACTACCCGTTAAAATGATCCAGGTATTAGCATCCCTGGTAGCTGTAACTTCAACAGTTAAACTCTAAACAGAGGACAATTTAGGTCTTCAGATAATTTTATACACACCTTCCTTTTCTCTGCTTATTTTTAGAACTTTTCAGCTATACAGTGGAATGTGTATGTAAAGTGTTCTTTATACTACTTTATAAAATCAATCTAAACTTTTACATCCAGACCACATTTATTTTTCTTTTTGTTGTTGTAGTTTTGGAGATTTTTGTTAGTTTGTTTTTCTTTTAATGTATAAAAATCCATGGAACCTGTAAGCTGTAAAGAAGAGAACTACTAGTAGATTATCCAACTTTTTTTCAGCAGCAGCTGTACTGGTTGGGGATATCATACTAGTGCCAAATAATCAAGGAAGATCATTTAAAATGACACAATATGAACAGGTCTGATTCTTTTCATAATCACAACAGTGAGAGTTGAGCTTAATGCCAATGAAACAGCTAGTTATATATAAAACCAAAGAAGACTCAGCATCTTGATTTTCAGCTGAAGGAAAGCAATTGAGAAAAGTTGTTTTGACTATTGCTTTCCTAGACAGTTTACAATGGTCTGTCAGAGGTGCACTACTGCAGTAGCAGATACAGAGTGATTTACATCAGTAGAGGAGCTGGCTCAAATCACTCTGCTAAACATTGTTAATTTTAATTGTTTTGCAGCTGTGCTTTTGCTCAGAAAACTGACATCAGCTATTTTCTAGCAGCAATGGCTGCTGCCCTTTACCATTTCCTGTGCCACTCAAGGCCAGTTGCACACAGTTCAAGGGAAAAACATTCAGGATCTAAAATTAATGCATTTCCCCAAAGACAGCAGAAACCTTTAAAATAATTTTCCCATAATAGAATACAGTGAAAAGAAAAAATAATTTACTCTTCAACATTCAGAATAAATCCTCTATATAGTGCATGAATCTGTAGAATTCTTCAATGATCCTCCTGGAGTCTGAGATATTTCTATGCCTACTACCTAGGCTAAGAGATGTCCACAAAAGCTGTCTCCAAGCTTCACTCCTAATGTGAATTAACTACAGGTGAGTTACTGTGATAAATCACAACTATTATTGATACTTATTTACTCAAAAATCATATGAAGAGTCTTTACTTCCTGTTGGTTTTATTGTTATTGATGATGGTGGATTATTTTGTCTGATTGTTTATTTGTTCTTTAAGTTACCGTAGAGGATTTAAAAATATATAGAGTTTGTGTGAAGTTAAACAGATGAAGGGATATCCCAGATATCCTCTCTCTCTCATATATAAATACTCCATAACCTGCAGAGCCACAATATGAAAAATTCCATTCCATTACCTCTGAAGGCTGCCTTGGCAAATAATAAAAAAACTCTCTTCTGTCCTGGTTTTGGCTAGGGTAGAGTTAATTTTCCTCCTAGTAGCTGGTATGGTGCTGTGTTTTGGATTTGGGATGAGAAGAGTGTTGTTACCACACTGATGTTTTAGTTGTTGCAGAGTAGTGCTTACACTAAGCAAAGGACTTTTTTTTCCTTGTCCTGCCATCAAGGAGGTTGAGGGTACAGTGGGAGCTGGGAGGAGACAGAACCAGGACAGCTGACCCAGACTGACCAAAGAGATATCCCTTACTGTATGATTTCATGCTGAGCAATTAATATGAGCTGGCTGGCCGGGGTTAGGAGGACCACTGTTCAGGCATTGGTCAGCAGGTAGTAAGCAATTGCATTGTGCATCATTTGTGTTGTACACATTATTAGTAGTAGTACTATTATCATTATTGTTATTATTTTCCTTACTATCCTAATAAGCTGTCTTTATCTCAACCCACAAGCTTTCACTTTTTTTGTTTTCTTCCTGATTCTTCCCACTGGGGAGTGGGGGAGTGTGAACGAACAGCTGTGTGGAGCTTAGCTGCCAGATGGGTTAAACCACATCTTCTTACATTTGAGTTATATAGAGAAAGCTGTGAGCTCTCTGTGTATCTCATTTGATATACTTGAACGTTCTTTTCTTGTACTATTCTTGCTGTATTTGTCTGGAAAGCCATAGGGTTGTTTTGCAGGCTATGTTTGCTACATGGCAGTTTATTCTGCAGTAGCATTTCTATTTCAGGATTTTGAACTCCTGCACTTTCAACATCAGCAACAATTACCTATTATTATTAGTTTGACTAGAGTACTCTTCATTCCTTAAAGCTATTTTCCTACTTTAAATGGTAATCTGCAGATAAGTAAACCCTGCTTTCTAGGGGATATGCAAATGTCATCTCCATTTTATAGCTCAGTAGACTGAGGATCAGAAATGTTAAAGAGGCACAAGGGCAAGACAAATAATATTGCAGCAGCTGAATTCCAAAATCCATAGTGTGGCAACTGCTACTCGAGACTCAGTGAAGGTCCTCATGCTTTGGCATACCATAGGCTATGGACCTCTCCTCTCCTCTCCTCTTTCCTAGAGTAGTAGCAAGTCATGTAACACTCCCCAGCATCTCATGAAAACCTGAGATAACAGCACTGGATGTGCATGCAGATATCTTACATGCATACATATAGTGTGTGCATAACTTATGATGTAAATATGCACCATTTAACAAGGGTTTGGCACCCATATACATCTGTTTTACACACAGCTATTTGCTTATTTCTAAAGCTTGTTTTCATGATATATATGCAATTTTAAAGCCAAGGTTTCAGCTCTGATCTCCCTTTAGTCAGTATAGATCACCCCCAGTGATGTCAAAGGACTTTAAATTCTCTAGCATCACCACCACTTTTCCAAGAGCTAATCCTACAGGATTATAACTCTAATGCAGCCTCAGGTCTCTTTTTCACCTTCATGCCAGAGACAGTGGGGTCAAGCTGACCTTGTCTTAGAGTGAGGAGCCCCAAAACAGGTAGAAGACCCCAGAATCCCATCCCATGTGAGTGAGATGCGATCTCATTATTAGAGTATGATGCAGGTCCCCTGAACTGTGAGTTTAGCTGGGAGTCACCAAGCTGAAGAGGTGTCACTAAGAGACCTCTTTTATAGATGCTTCATTCATGGGCAAGCTCCCTGCATGCCAGCTGGTAGCATGTTCTTTCCTTACTGAAATATCAGCACCTTAATTCTCACACACAGACAGGAAGTTTCAAAGTGAGGTCTGCTCACATGCTACCATCCAGGAAGGAAACTGCAGGCTCTTTGTTATAGAAAGATGTCCACAGTCCATGAACCATCACCTGCTATTACTGTAGAGCAATATCAGCACATAAGTCCATACTTCCAGACTAAATAGGTAGAGAGACTTAAATACCACTCTTACTTTTCTAGTGATCCCTTTATGTCAGAATTGAAATGATTTAGTGAAACTCTGTAGGAAAAAAAACGGTGTGCTGTTGCCTTATGTTTCTGTTCTTTGAACATATCTATGGCTTCACATTCCAATTCAGTTCCCTGGCATTGATATAAAGTTGCTTTGTTTAAATAAAAAAAAAATAAAATAAAAAATACAAAAGCACTCCAACTTCAGCAAAGTTGCACCAAAGAACATATGATATGGACGTGAAGCCCATCTGTGGAAACTTAGCAATACACATAACACTCTGACATGATTAAAACTGTGGCACAAATCTGATGGCTTATTAAAAAAGGCAATAGCTCTTAGCTCAAATTCAAAACTTTTTTTTTTTTTTGAAAAGCTCTAACATGTAAATGCACATGCATATGCAGTTTGGATATCATTCTGTATGTGCAAGGTAAAGGATTGGTTTTGTATATATTCTTGGTAAATAGATAATTATTCATTTGTCTTTGGCTAATTTCCCAAACACTTCATGGAAAGTCCTAAGCCTTTCTAGTGATCTAAGAGCAAATTGTACAGTTGATGAATACCATACGCTGCTGCAAGGTATACTAATTCACCTCACCTTGAAATCTATGGGCAATTTTTCTTGGGAAGGGACAGAAAAGTCCCTGATTTGTTTTGTTCTTCTGAACAATCTTTTCCTCAAATAAGATATTAAGCATCTCCCAAATAACTGCCCAAACATTTTCACAACTGCAGATTGTATTTTCTGTTACCTTGTTTTGTAAAATAGCAGAATGACTAATTAAGACAAGAGTGTTTTTTATTTGTTTGTTTTCGTTTTAATGACAAGCCTACCAGGAGCAGCATATAACAACGTGCCAGTTCTCTTTTTGATGGTGTTAAGTATATAGCACATACATTACTGACAGATTTGAAATTCTCTGTATAAATAATAAATTTACATTAATATAAACAAGTCTATTGCCTGTCTAATTTCAATGCATTATTGTTATGTAACAAGTTTCCATTAGAAAAGTGAGGCTTTCAGATACCACCTATAAAAATATCCAGAAAAATCCTATTACTATTATTACAAAAAATATAAAAATTCCTGCTAACAATGAGCTTGTGAGAAACAAAGTTGTGTTTTTGCCATAGAAGGTGTTTTTGCAGTGGAAAATTCCATTAACCTTACATATTCAGATTTGTTTGGTATAGCAGTGGGGAGTATGTTAAGGAGATAAGGAGAAGGTCCCACTGTCTCAAAATAGGATAGCTAAGAAAAACGGGATGAGCAGTATGAAATCAGTAAAAACAAAAATCATGGGCCCTCCAGTCATGAGAGAAGAAGGAGGAAAAAAAAAAAAAAAGGAAAAGGAGAAATTAACGGTTGGTCAAATAAAATTGTACATATATGGTAGAGAAGTGCATCGAGTAGGTTGTGAACCTGTAGTACTCAGCCAATGAGGAAACAGGGGAGAAATCAGGTGTCAGGTGATAGGGAATATAAAGTTATGATAAATTTTTATTGCGTGCTCCTGCTTGCAGGACACCTGCCATTGCAATTACAAATAAAATTGAAGATCCTGTCTGAAGAAAATTGAGATTTTTTCCTCACAACCTCAAATTTTGCAATTTTAAATAAAATTATTTGTAATAAATAATTTTACAACTATATTCACATAACCACAATAATGAACCCTCCTCTACTTGAACGTGACACGTGCATTCATGTACCTGCCAGAAATCAAATCTTTAAACGGATCTATGAAAAAACAGGTAGAACAACAACTGTTGAAGTATATTGAAATAAAAGTAAATTTAAAACAAACAAAACAATACATAAATACTCTACTTTTCTCTTGTCTGTATTGTGTTATTTGTAGTCAGAGAAAAGGGAACTAAAAAGATTGTATGGCATTGTCTATTAGGTGCAAATGTATGAACATAAATAGATGTGCTTTCAGTTGTGTGAATTTCACATATTACTTAGCTCTTTTCAGAAGTAAAAATATTTTTTCCACATAGGCGACAAGATTCTATGGTGAAGGAAAAAATATTCTGTCAAAACTGTTCTAATTGCACACACAAAATTACTTCTGAGAGAGAATTTTTCCTGTCAAAACCCTGTCTTACATAAATATTACCTTCTCTTCCAAACATCTCTATGTACTCAGATGTAAAAATGTGGATTCAGCTAGCACTGATTGCTGCAATACACTGATCACTGTTCAAATGTAGAAGCCAAGAGCTGATAAAGGAGAGAGGATCACCCACTCATCTCCAACAGCTGCGTTTACAGCTCATTCTTATGGGGAAAAAAAAAAAGAAAAAAAAAAAAAGTCTTTCAGCTGCCCTGATGCACAGCCATTACTCAGCATGAGGAAGGACTTGGTTTATTTTCTATTCTTGTTCTCCAGGAATTACAACTCTTAAATGAATATGGGAACATGAATGAGCCAAGCTACAAGAAATTACAAACCTCAAAAAATGTTCACATGACAAGAAAATTTAATGTGTGTAAATATATATCTATACATGGATTTCTCTCAAAAATTATGTAATTATCATCTTTTCCCTTTTTGTAGAATGTAGAATGAAATGAAAGGAGCGAGTCTAAGGTGGACCATCATGATACAGTGTCCTGGTTTCAGCTAGGATAGAGCTAGTTGAAACCACACTACATGCACACTCCTGTCTGAGCCTAGCCAAACTACTTTAGGTTGCATCAAAAACTAACTTGTTTTGAGAGTCTCTCAAACCCAGTATAATTTAGTTTTGGACTGGTTTAGCTCTGGAAAATACCTCATGTGTTGTGTGTGTGAGTGTTTAAAAGGAAAGGACACCATTATAGTAGACAGTGTATAAACAAATCAAAATATTCTTGAGACAACTACCTCTCATATAAACGAATATATATTTCTTCTCTCTTTCTTTCAGCAAGATTAACTCAGCTCTATTATAATTTTGAGTAAGTTACAAAAAATTACAAAATTCAAGAAGGTTAATTCAGCTCAGTGATAGTTTTCGAACAATGACATGACAAAACAAAATATGACTGATTTTTCTTTTCCTGATGTAGGAAATTCAGGCTCACTTGGTCTTTCATGACTAAAATTCCAGGTCCTTGGTAAATCACCAAGAAAGTATCCCTTTTCACGATGGTGGTCCTGTTGTCTCAAGGGAAGAGAAGCTATTACAAGAGGTCACAGCTGAGTATTCAGCTGGAAAAGAATAAAAAGGCATATAATAAGGTGTTGACAATAAAAAGGTGTTGTCATGTTGCTGTAGCTGTGTTGATTTACTCATTCACCTTTATATCTTCTCTTCTTTCCAATGACAAGTAATCTGTGCTTCTCCTACAGTGAAAATGAATAGTGTTTTGCTTTTGTTTGTTCATTAGTTTGTTTTATTTAAATGGGCCTAGAACAGAACCTGATGAAAGCATTCCTGGTGCAAGTCCCAAGATGCATGCAAGATCAACAGATGCTTTCTAACAGCTGTGAAATATCTGTTTTGTCTTTGAGAATCACATTTATTGTGTCAAAAGAACAGATAAGAAGCAGATAATCATTTTACAGATATAAATAAAATGTAATTCTATTGAAAATAATATTGCTTTCTTTGATATCTATTACAAAATGTCATTTTGCCAATTGAAAACTTGTATCAGGTGCTTGCAAAATGAAAAAAAAAAAAAAAAACAAAAAACAAAAAACTTGTTCTTTCAATTGAGAAATTAATTAGTATATTATACAAATTAAAATAGCACATGGTGACGTATCTGTTGAGCAAACAGATCTGACACTGCTATCACTGGTGACAAGCTGGAACTGTAAAATGCATTGTAGCAGTCCGCTGTCTTGTCCATTAGCTGTGCTTTTTCCATACTATGTAACACATTAAACAAATTGTTCTGATGATAAAAAATAGAAAAACAAAACAAAGATAAATAAATAAATAAACAAATATATGCTAAGAGGAGTATTCTACTTACTGGGCTCCCAAGGCTCTCCAGAGGTAGTAAACATTTTGGCAATTTTTGAGCAGAGGACTGGGATCAGTAGCTCTTTGAAGCGGCAGCATTTATTCCAGGGCCATCTTTCAAGACCAACCAACTAATGTGGTAGAAATACTACTTTTAGTAGAACAATGTAAAAGCAAGTAGTGCGCAGCATGGTGGTTTTTTATTTTTATTTTTTTCCATGTTGCCAAGATGGCTAGGAACTCATTCCAAACACAATGTGAGGAAGAGAAGTAGGGGGTGAAGGGGAAAAGATATATATATGTATTTATTTTTTTCAGAGACACAGGTTCCTTTAATCCATTTAGAAAAAAAAAAAATAGTTGTATTTGGTTTTGCGTTTGGAAATCTCCTGTTTAAATACTTGCCTAGCAGCAAGTGATTAATTTATCTCAAGCCAGAATAAACATTTCTCCAAAGCCAGACAGACTTTTCAAGCTTATACTTTATAAATTTATAGCTATTTTCTGACTGTATGTCTTCCACACATGCTAATTGATCAGAATGGAATAGATGAAAGAGATCTTAATTCTTGTTTGACTATGGAAGGAAATTTGTTATGTGCCTGTTGCCACTGCAACTAGTGAGAGCACTAAACATTTGGGTTGAATACTTGTTTAGCTTAAATTGTAGATAAAACTCCCATGTATCCACTAGGAGCGTCATTATATTCAAATAGACAGTGGTTTCCATGTCCATATCTTTGAGTTCCTGGAAAGTTGATAGGAAAAGACAGTTAGAGGCTTGAGGGACTTTCAGGGTTTTTAATGTGCTGCTTTCATTAAAAACAGACCATTTCAGTTTGTCCTTATATTCATGTGTTGGTTGAGATAAATATATTCTATAGCCGCTGTGACTGTCAGTAGGGATTATAATGTGGGGAAAAACATCCTTCTTAGGATTTATTTTCTTGCTCATTTTTCTATGATTCTCTGATTCTTGTGCTTGCCAACAGGAATGGATACTCTTTTTTTTTTTTTTCAGATATAACTTACAGTAC
Organism: Aythya fuligula; assembly: GCF_009819795.1. NCBI lineage: Eukaryota > Metazoa > Chordata > Aves > Anseriformes > Anatidae > Aythya > Aythya fuligula. The sequence continues at coordinate 54,950,028 of NC_045560.1, forward strand.
CAAAATTACCAATATTCTAAATTATGATTAAGATACATATTTCCCCAACAAACTGGTAAATGTTCTAAGAGCAGGTTACAAACAAGTAAAGTTATTGCAACTCTGTTCGATAAACCAAGCTGTTCATATTTTAGGTACTACTGCCCCAGAACTATTTTAGTTCTTGCTCCATCAGTTGTCCCAGATTTTATGCCAGTATTCTTATTAGCTCATCATAAGGAGAAGTCTCCTCTTCCTGTGCAAATGGCAAATACAACCTTTTTTCAGTTTTAAGGACACATCATAAGGAAGAGTTAAGAAGCTAAATTTGTGTATGCCTATCTAAGAGGTAACTAAAATATTGGACAAGACCATTGTATTTCTCAAGGAGTATTCTTAATATTTAAGCCAAGATTAATATAATTTTTGTTTGTAAATTCATAAATCTCTCAAACTGAAAATCTCCTTAGGGGCTAGGAAAGCTATGCCCAAAAGGAAAAAAAAAAAAAAAAAAAAAGAAAAAAGAAAAGATTTTGCTTCTGTTTAAAATGGACAAGAAATTTCTGTATACACATCAATAATCTGTGTTTCCATACATATAAGCGGAAAAAACTTAAGACCTCTGGAAACAATCACTGCCAGGATCTTACCCTGACTTTTCAAAGAAGTTTTTATAGTGTGCCTTTTGTACAAGTAAGAGGAACATGGATTTTTTTATTTTTTTTTTTCACTTAGTTGAATGTTCCATATTTTCTAATATTTGTGGCGGGTCACAAATGTACATTGTACAGTGCTGAAGAATTATTCACATACACATTATACTTATTTTATCCAGAAATGTAACTATTGTGCACTATTTAACATTAGTCCCAGCATTTTGATGGTATCCAGGCATTATTTTTGCTGTATGGTATACAGTCTCATTTCACCATACCATCTCTGTACACACTTACATACAGATGTATGGATGTCTCATTTTTACTTTTGAACTCATGATACTTATGGGGTATATTTACATAAATTTGCATAAATGGATCAGAAAGACTGGCTTGGACATTAAATTGTCCCAATGCTGGCAGAATTTGTGTGCACAACTAAAAGTGTTGTCATACTGAAATTAGAGCTTGGTGTGATGTAAAACCATCAGTAGTAAACCACATTTCCATTTATTTGTCTTTAAAGCGATATCCAGCAGCCGAGTAAAATGGATGATTTTCTCATTTTGGACAAAAAAAAAACAAACAAACCACAACTGAAGTTCATAACTTGCAAGTTTTAGTCTTTAGTGTCTATCGTAAACATGCATCAAATGTTTTATTGATACAACTGTCATAAGCACCTACATTTTTACTCTGTGTATTCTTCTGCTAATCATTGTGTTAAATTGGTTTTGCACAGTTTAGCTAGAGCATCCAAGACACATTCTCAATTACTATGACAATTACCATAATAAAAGAACAATATAACACAAGACAAAGTCTCCACAGAACATTTCACTCTGCATTTATTCCAAGTCCAGAATGGGACTCCTGTGGGTATCTGTCATCACCTTCCCCTCTGAAGAACAAGCAAGTCAACAGAAGTATCACAAGTGACAACTTAAGCTGTTTAAGGGTGACAATTACCAGCAGTTGTATCAGGACTCTGGGTAAACAAAATGATCAAATGTGGCTCTGGTAAAGGTCAAGATACTGCTGCTGTTCACAGGGCCATGCTGTATGAGGTTATCATTACTGGCAGACAGGAGAGAGAACATGACCAAGGCTCTGCCCTGTCATGATACAGACATTTCTTTAACTTCATGCACATTTTATTCAGCAGTTGAAAACTGGAGTGTTCAGATGGAATAAAAAACTCTTTCCCACAGCCCTTTTTTGTATCAACCTTCGGCAAAGAAGTGAAGTCCAAAGCTAGAGAATATAACACCTAAATTCACCAAAGCTAGAATTCATCTCTCCAAGTCTTTTTCCACCTCTTAAATTCTGCCAGTTTACCTAAGTGGTTACTATTCATGACAGTAAGAAGGAAGATATATATATAAACACACATACATACATTATATACGTGTATATACATTATATACACATTTAATACATATATATTAAATACCATTGAATAACACTGATAAATTCAGCACAGGCTGTTTTTCACCTAGGAGCTTGGCTGTACTGAACAGCTTTTTAGCAGGCAAGAAGAAAACAAGAATACCATTGCTTCATTTAAATTTCTTCTCTTTCTATGCCATGAGGAAGCTTAGTTCTTTTTGTTCCATGAACATTTAATCCCTCCAGTAACCACCCTCAGGGGCTCTCTGGGTATGTCACCTGAACTCTATTCTTTATCCAATAATCTTGCCTGACAAGCAGGAATCCTTGTGTTTAATTTCTTCCCATGCCACACTGGTTTTGGTTGACCACTTGAGCAGTATCATTTTCTCCTTTTTATACACAATGAAAGTTTGTAGATACTCAGATACTATGTCATTTTGATGAAATTTAGCAGCTGCCATCAGTTCCTTATGTTCATATCAAGATTAGTTTGCATTTACATGCCCTTAGGTTTTACATATATTTTGCTTATCCTTTCCCGTTGTTGCTGAGGAGACATTCCCTTTATATTTCTGTTTCTTATTCCATACCCTACATTCTGTTCATGATTCAGAAACCATATATTTGAGTAACATTCTATGATTTTAACAGTTTATTTACTCTGTAGAAAATCCTGTGACCATAGGTGCACATTCACTAGAAGATCCTTGAGCAAACATCTTGCAAAGAAACAAACACAAACTCATATTGTTGTACGAATTACTGAGTTTAACATGAGAACTGTGTGAGCGGAAAATCACAGTGTGGGTGAGCTTCATTACGATAAAACACTCCTGATTAATTGTTGAATTAATAGGATTCAGATGAAGGGATAGATCACTTTCTGGGGCAGAAAGGAGAACTCTTAGGAATATTTAGATAATGTGGAAAAAAAAACATTATTTAGATTATGTCCTTATCAATTTAATTTGCATGTCTATTGAAGGACATTCAAGCAAAGAGTGAAGCTTAAGAAAATTTTGCAGAATGTTAATTATCAGTTCCACACTTCCAATAGTATGGTTAGAGTCACATTTCTCATATTAATATTATGCAAATCCACTCACTGAAGGAGAAGACACTGTGAGCAAATCAACATTAACTTTGAAAACTGATCATTAGCCATGGACAACACATCAAAACTCATTTTAATAGATTTTCCTCGGCTAATTCTTAATCATGAATAGGCTCAGAAAGTGAGCTGATCACAGACCACAGAGGAGAAAACAACTAAAACAATTAATTTGATAAATTACCTATGATGGATTAATTTTATTTTATTTTATATATATATATAGAGAGAGAGAGACAGTGATTATGTCAATTATAGTCCAGTAGGATGTCTATCTCTGGTAAATGAAGATACAATTGAAGAAATAAAGCAACCAAACTTCAGTTAGGAGAGCTCTGGAGTATGAGAAAGCAACACGATGTTGCAACACAGTAAAGCAAGTGTTTTCCTTTTGATGATCTTAACTCCTTCCTAAATAAACAATACAGATTACCTCTAATTGTGTTTTCTTTTACTCTTAAATTAATAATATAAATATTTGCACAAGCAAGAAGATACAAGCAGAGAAAGAACATTTCTGCTCTGTCCAATTCATAGTGTAGGTCTCTAAACATTACTTGGAAGAAGTATGTTACTATTGTGATCTCATATAGAGTCCAGGAACCTCTTTAACCTCAAATTAAGATCTGCGTTACAATCCTAAGTGCTGCATAAACTTCTGTGCTGGATACTCTGTACTACTGTGGAGTTTTCCTCCAAAACAAAACAGAAAATTCAATGGAATAACAAGTGAGATTTCCATTTTTGTCAAAATGAGAATCCAAAGATGAAGTATGATATGTCCATGTTGGTGAGAATGGAATCCCTCTGTAGTTCATTCTACTGAAACCACTATCCACTACATAGAATCATAGAATCATTTAGGTTGGAAAAGACCTCTAAGTTCATCAAGGCCAACTGTTAACGTAGTACTGCCAAGTCTACTACTAAATCATGTCCCTAAGCACCACATTTACACGTCTTTTGAATATCTCCAGGGATGATGACTCAACTACTTCCCTGGACAGCCTGTTCCAATATTTCACTACCCTTTCAGTGAAGAAATTTTTCATTAAAAAAAAAAAAAAAAATTCCAAAGAACTGTGAGAACTGTGGAGTTCACAACTCAATTCCAGCTGAACTGGTAGGAAAGCAAGATACTCATTGAAATTTCATGGAAAAGATTTCACTTTGATCAGTTCAGTATAACAGAATTGACAGTCAAGGAGGAATGCTTTTCCTCTTCAGAAATGCTGATTTGGCACCAGGAAAATTTCCAGCATATTGCCAAGTAAAAATAATCAGTAACTCCAGCAGATCTTTCAGCTTGTTCTGTGTTTAAAAGAAATTCAGTACATAATCTCAGAAACAATGTTAAACATGATGGCACTACATTTTTCACTTCTACTGGCAAGAATATATCTGGTTAGAGAGGGGACTTTACATGCCTTTCCTAAGGTTTCTGTGCCTTTCCTAAGGGCCCAAAGAGTTGTATTGAATGGAGATAAATACAGTTAATCCACCCACTGTGCTGACAATCCAGCTAGTCACAGGTGGTGTCCCACAGGACTCAGAATTGGAGCCAGATCTCTTTAATATCAGTGATCTGGATGGCAGGGTAGAAAGGCTCTACAGAGGAATCTGGAAAGGCTGGACAGATGGGCTGAGGCCAACCGTATGAGACGCAACAAGGTTAAGTGCCAGGTCCTTCACCTGGGTAACAACAACTCCATGCAATGCTACAGGCTGGGGAAAGTGTGGCTGGAAAGCTGTCTAGTAGAAAGTGATGTAGGGTATTGGTCAATTACCAGCTGACTATGAGCAAGTAGTGTGCTCAGGGGGCCAAGAAGGCCAACAGCATCCTGGCTTGTATCAGAAGTACTGCGGCCAGCAGGACTAGGGAAGTAATTGTCCCCCGGTACTCAGGTCTGGTGAGGCTGCACCTCAAATATTGTGTTAGTTTTGGGTCCCTCACTACAAGAAAGAACTTGAGGTGCTGGAGCATGTCCAAGGAAGGGCAATGAAGCTGGTGAAGGGTCTAGAGAACAAGTCTTGCAAGGATTGGCTGAGGGACCTGAGGTTGTTTAGTCTGGAGAAAAAGAGGATCATAATTAAAAGGTGTCTAAATGTGGTGCTTAAGGATATAGTTTAGTGGTAGATTTGGCAGTGCTACGTTAATGGTTAGACTTGATGATCTTAGCGGTCTTTTTCCAACCTAAATGATTCTATGATTAGACAAAAACTAATATTGTTCTTTATCATTTTCAGAATATTCACTGAAGCAATCATTTACATTTGAATATGCTGCATCTACCCATCTGAGAGTAGGCAGGTGTGCTGATAATTCCATGATTTAGCAAATACTCACTCAGTGATTTTTTGTTTGTTTTTGTTTTTGTTTTGTTTGTTTGTTTGTTTGTTTTTAATCCCTAAATCAAAAATTGCAAAAGATAAAAAGTTCCTCACACACATTGCTCCTTTACAGGAAATGTTCAGCATATCTCCCTATTTTGATATAGCCATCAAAGCTATTGTTATATAACATGAGCACAACATACTACTATTTTTTAAAATTTGTTTGTTTGTTTAAGGTTGGAGGCAGTCTTGAAATTTTATCTCATAAACAATAAGATAGTCCAAAGATCCATACTCTGTTACTGTAAGAAAACACATCATTTAATCTCCTGCAAAACTCAATTCTTAAAAGGTATTTAATTTCTTGCCTATACTGCCCCTCTGGGAAACTGAGAATCTCACTATTCTGGTGGTTAAAAACCTTCCTGTTCTCAGCCTATAATTATCAGTACTGAGTTTTAAACCATTTTTCCTTATGCCAACTCTTATTTGAATTATTTTTTCTCTTCCTGTTGGTTACTTTCCAGGCATATTTATAAAGAACAATCACATCCCCTTTACATACACTTGCCAGGCTAAACAACACAAGTTCCTTTATCTTCCTGTCATCTTTCACTTGATCATTGGAACAGTCCATTTCTGAAAGTCCGCATTTTGCTTCCTCCTTATTTGGACCCTGTTATAACCACATGAGTATAAGGCTCCAAAAGTAACAGACATTCCTTGAAAACAACACCTGAATACATTGCACTTACTATGTTTTATGCCATGTGAATACACTTATATGATGATGCAGTACACAGAGGAAATAGAATTAATCATCTACTTTCAAAAGAAATGTATCTCCTCCACAGTTGTTGAAGGGAAAGAAAGAAAAACAGAGTCCAGGTTCTCTTCCTGTTTCTGTAGCATTTGAGGTAAATGTCAACAGCTAAATTAACTTGTCTGTGTCTGACAGTGCCAATACATGGTCAGTTCAGTGTGGTACTCCAAAAGGCCAAGGATATCAGAGGTGTCCACATCCCAGAAGACCTTTATTCGCCAAAGGACTCCTACCAATATTTAACAGTTTGCACTCAGAAATACTTTAGCTTTAATTTAAATAGGAGGAGTTTTTTTAATACAGTGCAGTGAAATTAAAGCATACTCTCAGGGCTTCATCCTAAACCATGGCACAACTGATGTGGTAAGTATGAAATATGTGTTTTCCTGTCTATTCATAATGTTAATTTACACCAAATGTCTCAATCTCAGAAAACAAATCCTGATTTCCTCAACTCATACTAACTTCCCTATCAGCAAGTATAAAAGCTAATTTTCAATCAAGAGAGACAAGCTCAGGGTCTGTCCCAGCACTGGACCAGATAGTATTAAAAGTGGTTTTGATGTGATATACTAACCAGCACTGGTTAGCATTGGTTCCAACTGTAAGTGGCCATTGGCCATATCATTGTAGATTCTCATATGGCTGGGGCACCTTGCTATAAATTGCACAGGTGTTGCCATTGCCACCATGCCTTCTTCTTCCCTGTGCCCCAACTCTCTCCATTTTAAAGTTTTTAAAGAAAGGTGAAGACATATCTGACCTGATCTAATGCTGGAAACAGTCCTGCTTTGAGACGTAAATTGGTCTAGATAATCTCCAGAGCTCCAATAAGCATTTCTATCATTTCTATCTCTAAATGAACTGTTTTCCTCTCTGGCCCATAATGGCCCTTCTATGCCTCTCTGCTAAAAGATCAGTACTCATTGACTCAATGAGATAATGATTAAAAAAAAAAAAAAATGTATCCTCTATTCCTCTCATCCACTCTGCAGCTCTTCTCAGCATTTGCTTTTTTTTTTTTTTTTTTTTTTTTTTTTTTTTTTTCCTAGCATGTTCAAGCTGGTGTGCAGTGTGTCCTACCGTGATCTGTGAGAGGTCCTCTGTGGGTACAAGTCTGTATTGTGCTTATATGTCAAGGTTTTGGTAGCTGTCTGCTACTTTCAGTCCAGTGGGAAGCCATGCAGAATCAATTCTGGAAGGACAGCATCCTGTGTGAGGGATCCCACTCTGGAAACAGGGAAAGAGGCAGCTGAGATGAATAATTATGGACTGACCACATCCTCATTCCTCATTCCCCTGCACTGCTTGTGGGGAGGAGGAGAAAAGAATGTATGGGGGGAGAGGTATTTTTAGTTTGCTTTTAGTTTCTCACCACTTCAGCCTCTAACTAGTAAGCAATAAATTACATTAATCTCCCTATGCTGAGTTTGTTTTGCCTGTCATGTTAACTGGTGAGTGATATCACTGTAGTGAACGGGGCTACATATGGTTAGCAGACAGTCACTAGCAGTGTTCTCAAGGACTCAATTCTAGGTCCAGTCCTGTTCAACATTTTTATCAATGATCTGGATGCACAACTGAAATGTATCCTCAGCAAGTTTGCTGGTGATACTAAACTGGAAGGTTCTGTTGATTCTCTGGAGGCCTTACAGAGGGATATACACAGATTGGAGGACTGGACAATCAGTAACAGCATGAAATTCAACAAAGGTAGATGTTGGGTTCTACTCCTGGTGTGGATTAATGCCACAAATGGGTACAGCCTGGAGATGAATGGCTGAAGAACAGCTCAGCAGAAAAGAGTCTCAGGGTGCTGGTAGTCAGTAAGCTCAATGTGATCCAGTAGTGTGTTCTGGCAGCCAAGAGGACAAACTGCATTTTGGGGTACATTACACATGACATAGCCAGTCAGTCAAAAGACGCAATTCTCCCACAATATTTAGTGCTCGTGCAGCCTCAGCTTGAATACTGTGTGCAGTTCAGGGCTCCACAATACAAAAAGTGTGTTAAGATCCTTGAATGCATCCAGATGAGGCCAACAAAGCTGGTAAAAAGTCTAAAAAGCATGTCCTCTGAGGAGAGGCTGAGGACACCTGGGTTGTGTAGTCTGGAGAAAAGAAGGCTGAGAGGCAACCTCATAGCTCTCTACATCTTCCTGGGGAGGGTAAACAGAGAGGGAGGTGCCGTTCTCTTCTCTCTGGTAACCAATGATCAAACGTGGGAATGGCACTAAGCTGTACCAGGAGAGGTTCAGACTAGATATAAGGAAAAACAATTCTTTATTGTGAGGGTGGTCAAACAGTGGAATAGGCTTCCTAGGCAGGTTATTGATGCTCCATTCTTGTCAGTGTTCAAGAGGCATTTGGACAATGTCCATATGAATATGCTTTAATTTTTGGTTATTCCTGAAGTGGTCAGGCAGTTGGACTAAATGGTCTTTGAAGGTACCTTCTGTTGTGAGGAATGGGTTAAAAGTGGAAGATTGTCAGGGAGGATGGGATCAAAAATGGGATTGTAAATACACTCAAGTGACCTTGCAGCTGGGAAAGCATAAAGTCTGGGGAGTAGTAAGGTAGAAAAGCACATAAATTTTACCTATTGCTGTTTCTGCTCTGTGTGTTTGGCAAGTAGCTTATCATGACATGTTTGGTAGACTCACAGGTGCCCTGTCAGATGTGCTTGAGCTCCTGCCCTTGGTAAAGAAAAGGTTAAAGAAGCACAATGAGGATCACAGCATGGTGGTAAAAACTGTGCCTACATGAACCCTTGATAAATAGGTGTAAGCAGCAGGCAATTTTTTCTCTTCCTGTTCTGTGAGGAGGGAGAGTGAGAGAGCATTGTGGTAGAGCTCAGCTAGCCATCAATGTGAAACCACCACAAAGAGCAAATAGAGAACTGAGAGAATCGCATCAGACAGGGTGCTAGAAGTGATCCTAGCCTTGCTAGACTGCCTTGGAGTTTTCTGGAAGTACATTAACTGGTATGAGCAAAAGGCATGCCAGGTCTATTCCCATAATATATGTACAGAGTGGGCTCGGACCAGGCTCTGCTTAGTCTAACGTATCTATTAAGTCTACTTACTTCATTAAATCTGATTGTGCTAAGCTTCTCTGCACACCTTTCTCTGTACCTTGTAGGACAGAGCTTACACTGAGTATAAACAGTGGTGTAATGCATTTTGGGTGTCTTCCATTGAGTTTCATTGGCCAAGTCTGTTTTCTGGCCTAGCTGGAGTTATTCCTGTTAAGATCTCCAGCACAACTGCTAACAATGCCTTATGTTCTTTCTTCCTCTCAGCATGTTTCTTCCTGTGACATTTTCCATAATATCTTCAGCTAGTCCTTAGCCTTGTGGGAAACAGAAGCAAATCATCTCTCTGAACTCGGACCACACAAACAGAAGGCAGAAAGCATTACAGCAAAATGTATTTCTGAGCAAAGGCTGTTCAACATAAACGTATTAGCATTCAGTTCCAGACATGAAAAAAACATCTCCCGCTCTAGCTCTTTTTCTTCTATCCTCCCATCCTCCTGAGGAGAACAAAGCAAGCAAACAACAACAACAATAACAAAACCCCACAATGTTATTTCTGAAGGATAATAATAATAATAATAATAAAATTGTGTCCAAGACATAAGAATAGAATTTCATCCAAATATCTGCACATGTGGGAAACAAATTATATTAGTGCACATAATGGAAACACACACATTGTAAGTGTTACTAGTTAGAGATATACAAACTGTAACACTTAAGTCCATGGAGCTGAATATCAGCTGACATTAATCACCAAAGCTCTGCCAGTTGCAGTGGACTCCAGTCCTCTGCCACCAAGCTTTTGAGATGCTTCCCATCTATAATACTAGATACAGTACTTTAGGTACCGGTTCATACTCCCAACTGTGATTTTGAATTGGTGCACTTGAGGATCTTAGCTGGCCAAGACACCCATGTATTCTGGGGAAACAACAAGCTAGTCAGAAGGGACATCAGCACCCAGTGACATACATACAAACAGCAAAACAAAATTGTAAAAGGTAATTTCCCTAGAATAATACTGACTTTCAGAGATCAACTCACCTAACTGCTCTCAGTACTTAGAAGAAACAAGACACTATCACAAGAGTGCTTTATTCCATGCATCTCTCCCTCTCTCTAAGTCAGGCTAGACTTTCATCTGAGAATTTTTGTAATTGTTCAGAAACCCTGCTGCTGTTATGTTTTGCTAAAAAAATAGAGTCATAGTGCTTGATGAGTAAAGAAAAAAGGAACTCTGCTACTGGTGGTGAACTCTTCACATGCATTAGCTAGTTTGTATGGGTTATGTAATTCTTATTAAGTGATACTAAGCAGAAAGATGAGCAAGTCAAGACTCAGGGTCATTGCATTTCAGGGTAATCACTATCAGCACTGTGCAATGAAGACATACTGTCAGGCTTAACTGCACAGCAAGTCTAAATATTTGGTTTCAGTGACAGCAAGTGTGCAGTTGTTCTGTAGTATCGTGCCAACTTCATCTAACTGATGAGAAATACCTATCAGGATTTGAAGAATTATTAAAAATATCCAACAGTTCCCCAATTACCTTTAATAAGAGATAAAAGAATTCATTTCACTTATATTCTTATAAAAAATCTGAGGTGGAAGAAAAATATAATTGGAAATAGAACTCACGGTAGGCATCCCAAACAAAAGGTTCTAAAATCTCATTTGTAATCTTATAATAACTGTGTATAACCCTAACATAAAACATCCTGGTGAAAAGGCAATGTTGAACCTTTTCCAATTGGCCTCTGCCCATTGATCCAACCTGTTCAGGTCCCTCTGCAAGTCCTTCCTACCCTCCAGCAGATCAACATTTACCCCCAGCTAGATGTCATCAGCAAACTTACTGAGGGTGCACTCACAAGTCAGCAATAAAGATATTAAAGAGAATGGGCCCCAACACCAACCCCTGAGGTGTAACACTGGTGGCCAGTAACCAGATGGATTTCACTCTGTTCACCACCACTCTCTGGGCCCAGTTGTCCAGCTGGTTTTTAGCCCAGCAAAGCATGTACCTGTCCAAGCCATAGGCAGCAAGCTTTTCCAGGAGAATAGTGTGGGAGACTGTGTCAAAGGCCTTGCTGAAGTCTAGGTACACTACGTCATCAGCCCTTCCCTCATCCACCAGGCCAGTCACCTGGTCATAGAAGCAGATGAGGTTGGTCAGACAGGACTTGCCTTTCATAAAACCATGCTGGCTGGGCCTGATCCCCTAGTTGTCCTGTGTATGCTGCATGATTGCATTCAAGATGTCCTCTTCCATCATCTTTCTTGGCGCTGAGGTCAGGCTGACAGGCCTGTAGTTCTTCAGGTACTCCTTATGACCCTTCTTATAGATGGGTGTCACATTGGCAAGTCTCCAGTCATCTGGGACCTCTCCAGGTGACCATGACCACTGATAGATGATGGAAAGCGGCCCAGATATCACATCCGCCAACTCCCTCAGCACCCTTGGGTGGATTCCATCTGACCCCATGGACTTGTGACAGTCCAAGTCTCTGTTTCCACATGAACTGTGGGGGTTTTCTTCTGCTCCTCATCCCATACTTCCAGGTTGGGAAGCTGAGTACTCCAAGGGTAAGTAGTCACCTGCAGCTGTAGGATGCCACAATAATTACTCTATTACAATAGAAACTACTCAGACTCTATTATAAAGACAACTGGCACTCAAATTTTTCTTACATACCCAGAAACATACAAGTTATTCAGGCAGAATGTGACAGACCAAAATAAAATAAAATATAGAATCATAGAATGGTTTTGGTTGGAAGGGATCTTAAAGATCATCCAGTTCCAAAGCCCCTGCCATAGGCAGGGTTGCCACCCACTAGATCAGTTTGCCCAGGGCCTCATCCAACCTGGTCTTGAACACCTCCAGGGATGGAGCATCCACAGCCTTTCTGGGCAACCTGTTCCAGTGCCTCACCACCCTCTGAGTGAGGAATTTCCTCCTAACCTCTAGTCTAAATCTCCCCTCTTTCAGTTTAAAATCGTTCCCCCTTGTCCTATCATTATCTGATTGAGCAAAAAGTTGCTTTCCATCTGTTTTATAAGCCCCCTTTAAGTGTTGAAAAGCTGCAATGGGGTCACCCTGGAGCCTTCTCTTCTTTAGGCTCTCAGCCTTTCTTCATAAGAGAGGTGCTCCAGCCTTCTGATCATCTTTGTGGTCTTCCTCCAAACCCACTCTAACAGCTCCACATCCTTCTTGTGCTGTGGGCACCAGACCTGGATGTAACACTCCAAGTGGGGCCTCTCAAGGGCAGAGCAGAGGAGAACAATCACTTCCCTCAACCTGCTGACCACTTCTCTGTTGATGCAGCCCAGGATGCAGTTGGCCTACAGGGCTGCAAGCATGCACTCTGGCTCATGTTGAGCTTTTCATCCAGCAGAATCCCCAAGTCCTTCTCTGCAAGGCTGCTCTCAGTGAGTCCTCCCAGTAGAATCATAGAATCATAGAATATCCTGAGTTGGAAGGGACCCTTAAGGATCATCAAGTCCAACTCTTTGACACCGCACAGGTCTACCCAAAAGTTCAGACCATGTGCCTAAGTTCACAGTCCAATCTCTTCTTAAATTCAGACAGGCTCGGTGCAGTGACCACTTCCCTGGGGAGCCTGTTCCAGTGTGCAACCACCCTCTCTGTGAAGAACCCCCTCCTGACGTCCAGCCTAAATTTCCCCTGCCTCAGCTTAACCCCGTTCCCGCGGGTCCTGTCACTAGTGTTAATGGAGAAAAGGTCTCCTGGCTCTTGACACCCCCTTACGAGGAAGTTGTAGACTGTGATGAGGTCCCCCCTCAGCCTCCTCTTCTCCAGGCTGAACAGGCCCAGTGACCTCAGCCGTTCTTCGTACGTCTTCCCCTCAAGGCCTTTCACCATCTTCGTAGCCCTCCTCTGGACACTTTCCAACAGTTTCATGTCCTTTTTATACTGTGGTGCCCAGAACTGCACACAGTACTCGAGGTGAGGCTGCACCAGCGCAGAGTAGAGCGGGACAATCACCTCCCTTGACCTACTAGCGATGCCGTGCTTGATGCACCCCAGGACACGATTGGCCCTCCTGGCTGCCAGGGCACACTGCTGGCTCATATTCAACTTGCTGTCTACCACGACCCCCAGATCCCTCTCTTCTAGGCTGCTCTCCAGCGTCTCATCGCCCAGTCTGTACATGCAGCCAGGGTTTCCCCGTCCCAGGTGCAGGACCCGGCACTTGCTCTTATTGAACTTCATGCGGTTGGTGATCGCCCAGCTCTCCAACCTGTCCAGATCCCTCTGCAAGGCCTTTACGCCCTCATTTGAGTCCACAACTCCTCCAAGTTTGGTGTCATCAGCAAACTTGCTCAAAATACCCTCTATTCCTACATCCAGATCGTTTATAAAAATATTGAAAAGTACCGGCCCTAAAATGGAGCCTTGAGGGACCCCACTGGTGACCGCCCGCCAGCCTGACGCAGCTCCATTTACCATAACCCTTTGGGCCCTGCCCGTTAGCCAATTGCTCACCCATCGTATGATGTTTTTATTTAGCTGTATGGTGGACATTTTGTCCAGTAGGATCCTATGGGAAACCGTGTCAAAAGCCTTGCTGAAGTCCAAAAAAAATCACATCAGCTGGTTTCCCTTGGTCCACCATACGGGTGATCTTATCATAAAAGGAAATCAGGTTAGTTAGGCAGGACCTACCCTTCACAAACCCATGCTGGCTGGGACCAATGACTGCTTTGTCCCCCAGGTGCGCCTCAATAAGTCCGAGAACCAACTTCTCCATGATTTTACCAGGCACTGACGTGAGACTGACAGGCCTGTAATTGCTAGGGTCTTCTTTCTGACCCTTCTTGAAAATTGGCACAACATTTGCCAGCTTCCAGTCTACCGGGACCTCTCCAAATTCCCAGGATCGTTGAAAAATAATTGAGAGAGGTTCCGCGATGACATCCGCCAGCTCTTTCAGCACCCGGGGATGAATCCCATCCGGACCCATGGACTTGTAGGGATCCAGGTGGAGTAGCAAATCCCGCACACGTTCAGGGTCAGTTGGGAGTTTGTCATCCCCACCGTCCCGGTCCTCCAGCTCAGGGCACCCTGGGTCCCGAAGCCCATCATCGGCATTGAAGACAGAGGCAAAGAAGGCATTAAGCGTCTCTGCTTTGCCTACGTCATCGTCTGTGAGGAGACCTTCCCTATCAAGGAGCGGCCCTATGTATTCTTTAGTTCTCCTTTTTCCATTCACATATCTAAAAAAACCCTTTTTATTTTCTCTCACAGACACAGCCAGCTTCAACTCTAGCTGTGCTTTGGCCACTCGAACTTTCTCCCTACAAACACGAACAGCATCCCTGTATTCTTTCCATGACGCCTGGCCCTCCTTCCAGTAGCAAAACACTCTCTGTTTCCGCCTAATCTCCATTAGAACATTCCTGGTTAGCCACGCCGGCCTCCTGCCCCGCCTGCCTGACTTGCGATATTTTGGAATTGCCTGATCTTGTGCTTCTAGGAGGCATCGCTTAAAGAGTGACCAGCACTGGTGGACATCGAGGCCTTCAAGAGCAGTTTCCCAGGGGACCTTACTGACTAGTTCCCTGAGCAGCCTGAAGTCTGCTTTCCCCATATCTAGGGATGAGCTTTTGGTGGCACTTTTCCTTCTGTCACCATAAATTTTGAACTCAACCACTTCATGGTCGCTATGACCGAGGCGGCCATCAATCACCACATCTCCCACCAGACCCTCTCTGTTTTCTAGCAACAGGTCTAGGAGGGCACCTTTCCTAGTTGGCTCTGTTAGCACCTGTACCAAGAAGTTATCATCTAGGTGCTTCATGAACCTCCTAGACTTGCTCGTGTCAGCCGTGTGGCACTCCCAGTTAACGTCCGGCAAGTTGAAGTCCCCCATAAGGACAAGGGGAGTTAATCTCGAGGCCTCTCTTAGTTCTGTATAGAATAATTTATCGGCGCTATCATCCTGGCCAGGCGGTCTGTAATAGACTCCCACAACGACATCCCCTTTATTCGTTCGTCCCTTGATCCTTACCCAGAGGCTCTCAACTTTGCCATCGCCGACCTGAAGTTCCACACAGTCCAGCCCCTGCTTCACATACATCGCCACCCCACCACCTCGCCTACCCTGCCTGTAACTCCTGAAGAGCCTGTAACCATCTATCGCAACACCCCAGTCACAGGACTTATCCCACCAGGTTTCGCTTATGCCGATGATGTCGTAGTTGCGGGACTGGGTCAGGACTTCTAGCTCTTCAATTTTATTCCTCATACTGCGTGCGTTTGTGTAAAAGCACTTCAGGTGCGTCTCCTTACACTCAGCACCTTGTGGATCTGACCAAAGGGCCCCACTGGCACACAGCCCCTCTGATTCTAGCGTACCATCCCTTAGGTCTTCACCGGCGTGCCTGGTTTTAGCCCCTTCCCCCTTCGACTCTAGTTTAAAGCCCTATCTATCAGCCCTGCCAACTCCTGACCTAAGATCCTTACCCCTCTCCGAGAGAGGCGCATCCCATCCGGTGCCATCAGGCCCGGTGTAGCGTAGACCTTCCCATGATCAAAGAAACCGAAATTCTGCCGGTCACACTAGTCTCGAAGCCACGAGTTTATGTGAACAGTACGTCTTTCAGCTTCGATCCCCCCTATCGGAAGGACAGAGGCAAACACCACCTGCGCCCCTGATCCTCTAAGTAGTCGCCCCAAATCCCTAAAGTCTCTTTTGATCGCCTTCGGACTTCTCGTTGCTACTTCATCGCTACCAGCCTGAAAGACCAGTAGCGGGTAGTAGTCAGTGGGCCGTACCAGGCGCTTGACTTTCTTGGCAAAGTCTCTCACCCGAGCCCCAGGGAGGCAACAGACTTCTCTGCGGGTTGGGTCCGGTCGGCATATCGGTCCCTCTGTCCCTTTCAGAAGGGAGCCCCCCATAACAATAGCCCTTCTTTCTTTTTTGAAGGATGATGTGGCAATGCGACGTGTAGGTCGCATTGTCTTAGGCGCCCCCTCCAACTGGGACGGGTGTTTGTCTACTTTGTCATTTAGATTGTCTTGCTCTAGTCCTTCATATCGATTATTTAAGGGTAGATGAGAAGGTGAGGTGGGCAGAGAGAGGGCTCGCCTACCACCCCGAATAGGCACCTGCCTCCATTCCCCCCCTTGATCTAGGTCTCCTCCCGCTGCCTGGCTGGAGGAGCGAACCTCCGTCTTCTGCGTAACAGGAGACGCCTGTGCCGTGGCAGTCTCGTGAGCCTGCCTCAGAGAGGGTAGAGCGCACCTCCACCAGTCAATTTCCCTCTCTGATTCCCTGATGCTCCTGAGCCTGTTCACCTCCTCCCGGAGCTCCGCTACCTGGCTGAGCAGTTCTTCAACCTGGGCACACCTCCCACAGGCATACCCGCCACTGCTGTCGGAGACCGACAGAAGGCTGGGGCACACTCTGCAGCCCAGGACCTGGACGGCTGCGTGTTTCCCCGAGCCCTCCGTCTGAGTAGCCACACTGGCGACCGTGGCTGGAGATGCCTCACGAGATGCGGAGGCCACGGTTTTCTGCCTGGTCGATACCATGGTCAGGTTCTAGGCAAGCAGGTTAAAAGCACCGAAGGGAGAGGCAGCTGCAAAAGAGCGACGATGAGCCCCCTGCGCGCCCTGCCCGCGCGAACTGCCGCGCAAACTGCCACGCCCTTCGACTTGCCACGCCCTGTTTGCCCGTCCTGGTCGCCGCGCTCCTGGTCGCTCGCGCTCCCTAGGGGCAGCTTTTAAACAGCCTGGGAGGGGGCGCTGCTGGCTCCGCCCTCGCCTCGTCAGCCTCCCTCGTGAGGACAGCCGGGTCCCGGCGGCTCCCCCGAGTGGCCTCGATGCCGGACAAAAAGCCCTGTCCGCCTCGGTCCCCTGCTCCGCTGCAGAACACGTCTGCCCCGGAGCCGATCGCCTCAGCAAAAAAAAAAATAAAAAAATAAAAAAATAAAAAAAGAGTATGTACTCATGTCTGGGATTGCCCTGACCATGGTGCAGCACCTTGCACTTCTACTTGTTGAACCTTATTAGGTTCATGTGTGACCACTTCTCAAGGTTGTCCATCCAAGGTTGCTTGGATGGCATCCCTTGCTTCTATTGTATCAACTGCACCACTCACCCCGGTGTCATCTGCAAACTTACTGTGGGGCACTCGATTGCACTGTCTATTGCATTGAGATATTAAATGGTACTGGTCCTAGGACAGATGTCTGAGGGACACGACACTTCACCAGTGTCCACCTGGACATAGAGCCACTATGCACATACCACTCTGTGTGCAGCCTTCAAAACAATTCCTTATCCACTGAATGGTCCACACATCAAATCTACATGTATATCTCTCTAATTTGTAGACCAAGATGTTACGTGGGACCACGTTAAAGGCCTTGCAGAAGTCCAGTTAAATGACATTGGTGTAGAATAATTGCCTGAGGTGACTTAGAAATTAAACTTATATTCACATTCTAAAGAAAAGTTACAGCATTGAAGAAGCTTCCAGGGTGGAATGTAGCTGCACTGCATAGAAGTCCCCTAGGCCTCCAACCTTATATGTTGATCACACTAAGGGGAACTTAGTGTGCTGACTTTAGGAGGAACTGTACGGAGTGTGGAGTGGAGACACTGTGGCCAGGCTCTGTGATAAGATGGGAACTTGATTGTTCTTGTGCACACTGAAACTGATAAGCTGCAGATTTGCTACCCTGAGCCAATGACCTGTCATGTTTTTGACAAAATGTTGTCCTTTGGTGAAATTTTCCCATTATAATATCATTATAATACCAAAACATACCTCCATCCTAAAGGCTACCCACCTCCAAGGTGTAACCACATCTCACTGAGCCTGCACTTTAATTTTTTTCTAGTCTATATCTTTAAAGCAAAGTGAGAAAAATTTTCACCAATTGTAACCAAGATATGCATGGGTAGAGTTACTCAAGCTCCACCTAAAAGATAGAAAATAATATAAACTGACTTAAGAGAGAGAGGATGTTAGGGAAGATACCATCAAGTAAGGAAAGATACTTTCTGACTTCTGGGATCAGTCAATAGGCTGAGCCTCTCTTCCCCCCTCTCTGACCCTTCACCTCCCTCCCCCCCCCCCTGCCTTGGGATGCCTTTGTGTAAGATTTCATCACTTGGTTATGCTAAGTGCCTCCCCAGGGAACTTAGAAATCTCTATAGAGTTCCTTTATACCTTTTAACATGTTTATAGCCAGGCTGAATTACTCATACTTCTGGTATTTGTATATACTTTGCAGACCGTGAATTTATCACTGACAATCCAAAGAACTTGCGTACCTATTGCTGTAATAAATTGCACTGCTCATTATATCTAGGTAGTTCATAAAATCAGGTAGTTCTCATTGAATGCAACCAGACTCTTCAAGAGTAGCTACAGTAGTTCATGGAACATGACTAGACTTTATTTTATTACTATTACTATTACTATTACTATTACTATTACTATTACTATTACTATTACTATTACTATTATTTAATATATTCATTATTATTATTTATTAATAATAATAATAATAATAATAATTTTTATTTGCAGTAGCAGTAATTACATTTCAGTTTAGATTTTGTTGTTATTGCTTGTTTGACAAGGTATATGACTTAGACCTTAACCCTGTAAACAAACTACTCAAAGTAATGTTTACTATGAGGAATAGATTTATAACTTATTTATTCACAACAACAGACAATTTCTGGGACGATCTCAGATAACACTAAGCAATATAGGCCTTCATAACATTTCTTCTTTCATTTCAACATTATTTTGTGATATATTTATGTTAATATAAAAATAATAATAATTGTACCATGTCTTTAGTGTTTAAGGATCTCATTCTATAAACCTTATATTTTTATTTTATATATATATATATGTGTGTGTATGTGTGTATGTGTACCAGATGGTATTTTTATATAGCCATTTGTCTGCAGAGACAATTTGGATGTTCCTATTCCCTGAACAGGAACTCAACAGCTCAGTAAATATGTGTTGAAAAAACATGTTCATTCTTAATATTGTTCTTCTGAAACACTGTAAAGCTCCTTTACTCTATAACTGTGGATTTGTAATCTCTGTGTGGTAGCAGATTATCCCCATCCCCAATGTTCAATGTGAGGGCTTTCTTTCCTCCTAAACATCATGGTTAGGAATTCCACAAACCTGAGTTTGTGGATATGGTTTGTGAGCTAAGGTGGAAAAATCAAATAGCCCAGGGAAACTTGTTTGGAGTCAAAGAACTCAAGCAAGCGTACAGCAAGGGTATTTGAATGAACTCAGAAATGGCATTGATGGTTCAGTCTGCCTCACAAGTATTTATAAGTATATATAAGTATTTATATACAAGTATATATAAGATTTTCTCAGTTAGAAGAGCCTTGATTTGGGGTACTACTAAAGATGCTCATAAGCAACATGAAACTCAAAAGCCACATACTGGTCATCTCTAGTCCTTAATATACACAGAACATATGAATATTCTTGACCTATTTTTTAGTTGAAGAAAATTTATCCAACTTAATCATAAAATATCCATGAAAATAAAACAGAAGGATGGATATGTTTTACTTTAAAAACAATTTATTTTCAAGAAATACTTTCTGGTACTAATTTACTAAAACAATGTGACCTTCCCTCAATTTTTACTTTTTGGAAACAGTATAAGAATTTTCAAATAAGAAAATTATGGTCTGCTGAACTAGGGGACAATGAGAATTAAAAGTAGCAATATTCTCCAGCATATTTTATGATGTCAAATATTTTCCAAAACCTAAAACCAAAGTTAATTAAATCCAGTCCTTAGGTCTGTGCACTAATCTACTACTTCAAAAAAAGAATTGTGGACAAATGAAGGTGCTGGGTGAACATTAAAAAATAAAAAATAATAAAAATAATAAATTATCATGAGATTTTTGTCTACACACATGTCATAATTTTGGCCAGAAACAGGAAAAGTAACCATCTCTGTATTATCTCCTTTGTAACATAAACCATAATATCTTTTTTCTTTTTTTTTTTTTAATTGATCGAATTATAGTATATATATATATTTTAATCCAGTCTCGACTGAAAAAAAATAAACACAATAAAAGGATATAGTAGACTCTCAAATGCCTTAGACTTACTGGTATATTAAGCAGTTATTCAGCTCCTTCACAATCAAATGTTGCCATTCTCTTACCAGTCTGGATTAGTTTATTAGTTTGTTTATTTTTTCAGCTTTGGGAATGCTGGACCCTGTCAGGCCTTTAGTGTTATTCTAAAGATGATTTAAATTAAAAATCTCATCCCAGAAGGCCAACTGCATCCTGGGCTGCATCAACAGAGAAGTGGTCAGCAGGTTGAGGGAAGTGATTGTTCTCCTCTGCTCTGCCCTTGAGAGGCCCCACTTGGAGTGTTACATCCAGGTCTGGTGCCCACAGCACAAGAAGGATGTGGAGCTGTTAGAGTGGGTTTGGAGGAAGACCACAAAGATGATCAGAAGGCTGGAGCACCTCTCTTATGAAGAAAGGCTGAGAGCCTAAAGAAGAGAAGGCTCCAGGGTGACCCCATTGCAGCTTTTCAACACTTAAAGGGGGCTTATAAAACAGATGGAAAGCAACTTTTTGCTCAATCAGATAATGATAGGACAAGGGGGAACGATTTTAAACTGAAAGAGGGGAGATTTAGACTAGAGGTTAGGAGGAAATTCCTCACTCAGAGGGTGGTGAGGCACTGGAACAGGTTGCCCAGAAAGGCTGTGGATGCTCCATCCCTGGAGGTGTTCAAGACCAGGTTGGATGAGGCCCTGGGCAACTGATCTAGTGGGTGGCAACCCTGCCTATGGCAGGGGCTTTGGAACTGGATGATCTTTAAGATCCCTTCCAACCAAAACCATTTTATGATTCTATGAACTCTTATACATGCAGGTGACAGTACGCTTTTTAAGTTTTTCTCAATTAAAATAAGTCGGGCTATAAGACATCTTTTTCAGATCTCCAGTTTCTCTTCACATTCTTTCTGGAACACTTTTTTGACTTTTTGTCTTTTTGATATCCATAGAGACAAAGCAATAATAACATGAGACAGCATACCTTCATATTCCTACTCATTACTCCCTTAATTATAATGACTGTGTTCCTTCCCCTATCTATTGGTGTGTTTGACACTAAAATATCAAAACATTTGCAGACAAGTTGATTCCACTTATCTGACATAGCAGATTAACTGTAAATCCATTTAACATGTTCTGAATCAACTGAACGTAGTACTATTTCAATAAATGTGTGATACTAAGGACTAAGGATAGGAATTAATTTTTTCACTCTTCCAGTCACATTATAATAATTTACTTATGCTTTGTATTTATTTATTTATTTTTAAATCATATTTGATTGTCATGGCATATCTTCATAGAGTATTTAAAGCTTATACTATTATCCTGTAGGACTGTATTAATTAAATTTGGCTTTTGCAAGACTTTAAGCATTAAAAATATGTTAAAACATTCTTCAAACTTTCCATTATTCTAAATTGGTAAGGTATATCAACTGAGTAGTATTTATAAGACATCAGATCCAAGTTAAGGATTGAATTCTGATTTCCCATTTGTCTTCTATTTCTCTTTGTATTTTGTCTTTCTATTTGCCTTATTATGGTTTCAAACCTTTTAAACATTATCAACAAGCCGAATAATATTTGCTCAATAGCATCAGGTTCACCTACTGCTCGCAAATTTTTTTACCTAGGTATGGCTGGCCTGTAAGATGGTTTCACACTCATACTACTTGAGGAATATCAACTGAGAAATACATCTCACATTTTATTTTTTCCCCAACCAAGAACAAAAATAATAAAACAAAACAAAACAAAACAAAAAACAACCACCACCACCACAACAACAACAACAAAAAAAAACAGTCAACATTAAAATAATATGGGATATCAAGCACAGAAACAAAATATTGAAGACACACTATGTACTTTTACTCACACGTTTGGTGTCAATACACAGATATTTGGAGACCTATCTTATGCCCTCCTATTCTAAAGGTCTGTGTTACTTCAAGACTGTCAAACCCAAGGTTTCTAGTGAAATATTTGAGGTGCTAACCACAACACTCATGGTGTTTGAGAAAAATACGCCTTCCATAAACAGTACTCAATGTGCATATAAGCACATTCTTTCCTTAAGGCACAGCTGACAGATTCCTACAAACATCAGTCATAAATATATCTTTAGGACTTCTTTTATTGCACGTAATGATTCCTTCTGCCAAGACTTTAAAGCTGAAACTAGTTCTGTAGAAGAGTTCTTGTGTGCAAGTCTACAGCAACAAATCAAAGTATGGTTATTTTAGTTCCATTACTGCTGAATGCTTGAAAAATGGTGTTTGAATACAATAAAAGACACCTATTGCCATCATGAAAGTTTAAACAAATAGAAAGCTGAAGCTAAGCAGGATCTTGCTTTTTAAAAATCCTGTGGTTAAAGTAAATTCAGTAGTAAAAAGAGAATTAATAAATGAGAAGTATTTAATTTGAAACTATTAATTAATACTATGACTATACTTCATCCTTGGAAGGGGTGGGGGGAAGGAGAAGAGATGGACCAAAATAAAGGCACATTTAATATGTGTTGTCAGTTCTAACTCTCATACCATGGTATATCTGAGATGCATTGAGAAATCAAGTTGCCAGACACTAATCTAGTTGTACAACAGATTTTCCTGCAATTTCAATGAAAAAAAAAGTTTCTATACTGTTTCTATGAAGAAAAATCAATATGATCATTTGACACCATATTTTTATTAAATTTGAAAAGAGGAAACTAAAGTCTTGGTCAGAGAACACACCCAATAATCAAAACAGTCTAACCCTATAGAATCATAGAACAGTTTGGGTTGAAAGGGAACTTGAAGATTATCTAGTTCCAATCCTCTGCCATGTGCAGGGATGCCACAAATTAGATCAGGTTGCCCAAAGACACATTTTTCCTGGCCTTGAGCACTTTCAGGGATAGGGAATCCACAGCTCCTCTGAGCAACCTGTTCCAGTGCCTCACCAACCTCATAGTCACAGAATCACACAGAATCACAGAATTTATAGGTTGGAAGAGACCTCAAGATCATCGAGTCCAACCTCTGACCTAACACTAACAGTCCCCACTAAAGCATATCCCTAAGCTCTACATCTAAACGTCTTTTAAAGACTTCCAGGGATGGTGACTCCACCACTTCCCTGGGCAGCCCATTCCAATGTCTAACAACCCTTTCAGTAAAGAAGTTCTTCCTAACATCCAACCTAAAACTCCCCTGGCACAACTTAAGCCCATTCCCCCTCGTCCTGTCACCAGGCACGTGGGAGAACAGACCAACCCCCACCTCGCTACAGCCTCCTCTAAGGTATCTGTAAAGAGCAATAAGGTCACCCCTGAGCCTCCTTTTTTCCAGGTTGAACAAGCCCAGCTCCCTCAGCCGCTCCTTGTAGGACTTGTTCTCCAGGCCCCTCACCAGCTTCGTCGCCCTTCTCTGGACCCGCTCAAGCACCTTGATGTCCTTCCTGTAACGAGTAAATAATTTCTTCCTAATATCTATTCTAAATCAACCCTCTTTTAGCTTAAAAACAGTACTCATTGTCCCGTCACATTACCTTTTGTTCCTGGTAAAGCATCCCTCCCCATCTTTCCTATAAGCCTCCGTTAAGTAATGGAAGACTGCTATGCTCCTCAAAGCATGCTCAAGCTAAATAACCCCAACTTTCTCATCCTGTCATCAAATGAGAGGTGCTCCATACTTGTGATCATTTTCCTGGCCCTCCTCTGGACTCATTCAAACATGTCCACGTCTTTCTTGTGCTAGGGGCCCTACAGCTGAACATAGTATTCCAGGTAGGATCTCACAAGATTGGAATAGAGGTGGAAAATCATCTCTTTCAGTCTGCTAGCTGCACTTTTTTTTGATGCAGTCCGGGATACATTTGGCTTTCTGGGGCTGTAAGCCCTCATTGCTGGCTTACATTGAGCTCTGTCACTGACAAAGATGTTAAATTGTGCCTGTTCCAATACAGACCCCTGAGGGACATGGCTTGTTGCCAAGTCTCCACTTGGACATCATTTATGAAGAAATCTCTGCTGCTTTCTGTAACTTTTGAATCAAGCTCCTGATTCCACAGATGAAAAATAAGTTAAATTAAAGATGATGTAATTGTTCAGTAGACACTACACAGCTGGTTGGTATTTTCGTTTTGACTACAATTTAGGTTCAAGAATTTTGCATAAGTTCAGATGTATCTTATGACTTCGCAGTCATCAGCCTTGATAGGCTGCAGACACATTTACCCATTTCACCTGCAGTCTGAACCATCATGCAGAGCATTATTAGCATGGTCTGGAGCCTAGCCCCACCATAGCTTCAGCATTGGTCTGGAAGAAACTGTACAGCTTTACAATTTAACAAGATTATGTAGCTGATTCCTGCATCTGTCAGCAAGGACAGATATAGCATATACTGTGAAGGATCTCATAACATAATTTTGTATTTTTAAAGAGAATTAATCCACCAATCTATTTTGTAACCACCTTGAATGGATTAGAGGTTAGAAAAATGCAATTTGAAAACAAACTGGATTAAAAAAAAAAAAAAAAAAAAAAAAAAAAAAAGCTGGTTTTTGTTTGTCTGGGGGGGGATGATATTAAAGATACCTAAAATTACATTGCAACTTTTAAGCATATCAGACCTTAACATACAAAACCATGCATCCATTTCTGTGAACCTAAAAAAATTAAAGAAAAACTTCAGGTTTTTTTTGGAGACACCAAAATTGTTTAACAACTGAAAGACATTTCAAGGCATAATACTTTTAAAATTCTGTTTTTTATACTGTGTACCAACAGTCACTATAGACACAAAACCATTGAAATATATTATTTTTTCTTGAAAATTAATCTGATCATAGAGGATGTTTGAGAAGGATGTATCCAGAGGATATCCTATCTATTGTTTAAAGCAGATGCCCTTAGAGATCTTTGTTCAGAATATAAACAAAGTTATTTTAAGTTCAATGAATATAATCATGAAAACCTGAACAAAACACAGTGTGATAGATGTTGACTTTAATGGCTCTGTGTGTATACTTTAAAATTTACGTTGCATTTTATTACTTCATCTTATGCTGGTCTTTCTTTTAAAAGGACACTGTATTTTACAACTGCAAGTTTCAGTTACACTACAGTAGAAAACAAAGCCATTCAGTAGTTGCTTTGAGCTAAGGCAATTGCAAACACCTAGAAATTTAAAAGTTTCATCAGCATCTTTTTATCTCATTTCAAAATCTTGGAGAGAAAGAAAAGCTGCTGCAAACATCTTCAGAACTGATTATCACAGTTGTTTGCATATCATCATTCTAATTCTGAAGTACTAGAAAGGAACTAAGTCAAAACGTATTTTTCCCCAGATGAAGTGTCTGATATTTGGCTATTCTTAAACTTCCAGACTAAAAAAATAAATGAATATAATTAATATATGCTATATACTGTATACAATACTATAGTATATAATATATAAATACATATTTTGTGCACATATATTGTACACTGACATTCATGGACTCTTTCAACCAGATAATCTTAAACATGACCCTAAGTTATCCTTAAGTTGGAAAATGCATTACTGATGAATAGTTATGGACATGAAGCAAAGTATGGTTCATCAATATCAAACTGCTTTTCCTGATTTAGATTGCAGTTTCCAGCTCATGAATTGGAAAACTAATTAAAAAAAAAAAAAAAAGAGTTTTATAAAGAGCCCGTAGAATATTCTATAACATCACACTACAGTGTAGTGTGATCTAGTCCAGTCCCTCTCTGTAGTGGGTTTATGTGGCAAGGTTTTGGTAACAGGGGGCCATAGGGGTGGTTTCTGTGAGAAGGATCTAGAAGCTGCCCCATGTTTGGTAGGGGCCCCATTGTTGACCCGAGCCGAGCCAATAAGTGATGTTGTTTTGCGCCTCTGTGAGAGTATATTTAAGACAGGGAAAAAAAGCGCTGCGCCACACAGCAGGTGGGAGAGTGAGAGGAGTGAGGAACAGCCTTGCAGGCGCCAAGGTCAGCAAAGAAGGAGGTGGAGAGGTGCTCCAGGCACCGGAACAGAAGTCCCCTGCGGCCTGTGGAACCTGACCATGGTGAAGCAGGATGTCCCCCTGCAGCCCATGGAGTACCACGGTGGAGCAGGGTTCCACGCTGCAGCCCGTGGAGGAGACTCCAGTGGAGCAGGCGGCCCTCCACCGACGGAGGCTGCCGCCTGTGGAAGACCCCTGCCAGAGCAGATTCCGGGCCGGACCTGTAGCCCGTGGAGAGGAGCCCACACAGGAGCAGGTGACCCGGCAGGAGCTGCTGCCCGTAGGGGAGCCAGGTTGGAGCAGTTTTCTCCTGAGGGATGGACCCCGTGGTACGGACCCATATCTGGAGCAGTTCTGGATGGGCTGCTGCCTGTGGGAAGCCCACGCCGGATCAGTTCATCAAGGACTGCATCCCGTGGGTGGGACCCCACAGCACAGGGGACAAGAGTGACCGAAAAGGAGCGGCAGAGAAGCGCTGTAGACTGACCATAACCCCCATTCCCCCATTCCCCTGCGCCACTTGGGGGGAGGAGGTGGAAGAGGGTGGATGGGGAGGGGAAGATGCTTTTGGTTTCTTTCCTTTGTTTCTCACTTCTGTAGCTTGTTAGTAATAAGCAATAAATCTTACTATCTCCTTATGCCGAGTCTGTTTTGCCCATTAAAATAATTACTGTGTGATTTTCTCATCCTCATCTCAACCTTTGGGCCCTTTTCACATATTTTCTCCCCATTCCTCTTTGAGGAGGGGGAGTGAGAGAGCAGCTGTGGTGGAGCTTGGCTGCCCACTCGAGCGGAACCACGACAAGGACCCACGGGAATGGTGTTAAGCTGAGGCAGTGGAAGTTTGGGCTGGACATCAGGAAGAGGTTCTTCACCGAGAGGGTGGTCGCACACTAGAACAGGCTCCCCAGTGAAGTAGTCTCCCATGTAGAGTCTCCTTGGAATAGCAACTCTGCCTTCCAAATAGATGAGTCAGACACTCACTGTCCAAGTCATTAATAAAGACATTGAATAGCATATTTCAAGCTCATTTAGAAGAGATTCAGTTCTACAATTTCTTTGGTCAAGATTTGGACATAATTTCCTGAGCAAATTTAGAACATTCTTCCTAAAACATTTATTGATCAAGCAAGTACAAACTACTTCATCTGAAGACTCGTTCCTATCATTATACATTAAAAAAGGAGGGCAGGTAAACATCAACAACACGATAACACAAAGCACTATAACAAATTTGGAAGATTTGGGCCTGAAATGTTTCTGCTATGGCTCTAGATGTGTCAAAGGCAGTAAGTTACAACCCTGCCTCCTAGCATTACAACTCAAATGCTGCTAATTTTCCAAGAAAGAGAATCAGCAGGTAGAACGTATGTCAGAGTTCTATCATGATCAAAAAATATTGCTCACAGGAGCTGAAGTACTTCACACAGTTATGCATAAGGAAAATTAGGAAGGGAATAAATCCAATTGAAATCATTTGGTTTTGGTATTGATGTAAATGAAGTAAGTATTTGGAGAATTTTTAGTTCCTTGATCATGCTGCACAGCAAATCTGAAATAGAAGTGGCTATCAGAAAAAGATATACGAAATCAGAGAGTTCATTACTTAACACATCCAACTTTCCAACCCCATCCATGGCTTGCAGAGTACCACCATACTTTGCAATGAGTGAAACATTATCTAATAACTGTTATTTCTGATATATTTTCCACAGCAACTTGTTCAGAAGAAGTTTTGACAGACCTGAAGGAAATTATGCATCGGTTTAATTCAAACACTTACTTTTCAAAACTTGCATTAAGTTGTATTTCCTTTATTGAGTCAACAAAATCAGAATCTTTGGAATCTAAAAGGGCGCTATTTTCAGACACTGAAATTTAATATAAAAAGTAGGGTATATAATGTTTTAAAAGCTGCAAAATTCATTACAGAATTAATTTAAAAGGTCAGTAGAACTTGACTAAAAAGTTCCTGAAGTCTACTTATCTTTGAGTTTATATAAAAAGATTTTTTTTTGTTGTGGGAAGAAGAGCTAAATGCAGCCAAAATAAATGCAAAAAAAATATTGTTATGAGCAACAAATAAATAACAACTCTCCTTGTATACAGTGTATGTCTCAAATAATAATCCTCAAATAATTTAGCTCAACTAGGTTGTAAATTACCCATTACTCTTGAACTATGTGAGTAAAAGCCATATCAAATGATTTAAATATCTCTAGGGTCATATATGAAAATCTAGTTTTGGAGAAAAAAGAAAGAAAATATTGAATATTTATTCAAGTCTTTTGTAATTTGTCCAGAATGTGAAATTCTGATTTTTGTGAAAAAAAAAAAAAAAAAAACATTGCTTTTCATAAACAAGTACTTTATATTTTTAAAATCTCTTTTCCCTTCTTCTTTTATAAAAATAGGCTTTAAACAGTTATATTAATTGAATTACAGATGGTTGGAACATTCAGAAAACATTCAATTTTATGATACACAAAAGCCCTGTGGTTGACTATAGTATAATTGTAGAAAATTCACTTACACAGAGGAACTCTTAAAAAGGAAAGGATGATTAAAAAAAGGAAAAAAAAAAAAAAAAAGTGTTTGAAAACATGTCTTGGGAAGGAGAAGAAAAAATCTCATTATCTATTATCATTTTTTTCTCCAGACTACACAACCCAGGTGTCCTCAGCCTCTCCTCAGAGGACATGCTTTTTAGACTTTTTACCAGCTTTGTTGGCCTCATCTGGATGCATTCAAGGATCTTAACACACTTTTTTTATTGTGGAGCCCTGAACTGCACACAATATTCAAGCTGAGGCCGCACAAGCACTAAATATTGTGGGAGAATTGCGTCTTTTGACTGACTGGCTATGTCATGTGTAATGTACCCCAAAATGCAGTTTGTCCTCTTGGCTACCAGAACACACTACTGGATCACATTGAGCTTACTGACTACCAGCACCCTGAGACTCTTTTCTGCTGAGCTGTTCTTCTGCCACTTGTCCCCCAGTCCGTACTTGTGTCTTGCATTATGGGTAACTAAGCTTGCAAAGGGTAACCAGGGCATCTGAGTGTTCCAAAAATTATCTCAGTGTTTTGTAGTATCTCACTACTACATTTATTCTAACTTACATTATGAATTGAAAACCTGAAGTACCCTGAAAAAATAATAATAATGTACTTCTATTCATAAAATATTCTTTAGTATAAGGCCAAATGTTCTACTACTTACTGCAGAACAGCTAAAGCTTTGCATACATCTTATATATCAGTCCCCCATCAGGCATATAATCCTGACCATAAAAATCAGACCCACACGTTATTTCAGTGAATCAGAGACATAGTTTCTTATTCTCCAATGGCATTAAATGTATTGTGTTATGAATTGTGACAGCATTATTCTTTGCTACAGTCTGTAAGTGTTTATTTTATTTATCCACTTTCCACATATTGTCGCTAATTACTATTCATTATAGTTATTGCACAGCTGAAGAAACTGTTGGACCAGAAGTGTGCAGGCTCTAGAAAACCAGTGAGGATCAAATTTTCTAAGGGTATAACTACATTATTAACTGGCATGGGACAAGGAGGAAAGTATCTGCTGCATCCTCTGCACACTCTGTTCAGGTTTTTATAGATAGTGATAATATTCTATTCCCCCAATATTTTTTTTTTTTTTTTTTTTTTTTTCCCTCCAGGTTAAACAGTCCCAGTTCTCTCAGTATCTCCTCATAGGAGAGGTGCTCTAGTCCCTTAATCATCTTTGTGGCCCTCCGTTGTACTCTCTCCACTATGTCCATGTCCATCTTATACTGGGACACAGTACTCCAGGTGTGGCCTTTCCAATGCCTAGGGAAAGGATCACCTCCCTGAGCCTGCTGTTAATATTTTGCCTTACACATTTCTGGATACCATTAGCCTTCTTTACTACAAGGGCACGTTGTTGGCTCATATTCAACTCTGAGTCTACCAGGACTCAGTGCCTTTTCTGCAAAAGTGCTTTCCAGATGGGTGGCCGCCAGCATGTACTGGTGCATGGAGCATAAACCGCTGGTCCTAGCACCATACTGGTGCATAAATTACTGGTTCTAATCATGTACTACACTGGCCTCAGAAGCACGCTACTGGAGGATGGTCTGTCCACACTGAATGTAGACACACTGAAGATTCAGATGGTGCCATGAAGCATGGTTTAGTCTCAGCAGGAGACAAAACACTGAAAGTACATGAATAACAAGCTCAAGTGTATAAAAAAGACAACAGGTAAGGATGCAAGGCAAACTGACAAGAGAAAGAATCTCAGCACACTAAATCAATAATTTAGATGCATTTCTCATATCACAGCCACCACAAAAATTATCAGTTCGTTCCTAACTTCCACACAGCAGTGCTACCAGCACATTCACTTAATAGGCTTTCATTTGATGTGTGACTCGGTGCATCAAATTTATGGAAGAAAAAAAAAAAAGAGTTCATGAATGCAGCTTTCTTAAAAAAAATAAAGAGGTATTCTTAAAAAAAAAAAATTAAAGACTTGTAATTACATACTGTCCTTTTCCCATAAGTATGTACAGCAATTCAAATAGAAGAGTTAAAGATGTGCTTGAGGTTGCACTCCTCTTTGGATTCCAGATGAGAAAGTCTAATGGTAGCAGTATATTTCTAAACGTTGAATAACAAGGAAGAGAAATAAGTTTAGTACAAAAAAACTCTGCATGAAAAATAAACATGTAGTACAACAATAGGAAAAGAATCTTCTATTAGTTTTAGATTGCTGTAAGTTCAGAGAGTTCAAAGCAAACCAGAGAAAAATTAGTTCTTATAAAGTGTATACTTTGTCACAGAGTCATCATTACTTGCTTCCAAAATTTGTATATAAACAATACATTTTTGTGTTCTATATTAAATTTGAAAGCCTTCTGTATGTACACCTGCTTTTGATATGTGTCATTTCTGAGTCAGCTGAATGATGATGACTGACAGGAATATAAAACCGTGAATTCTTCTTTACACACAGAAATAGTGCTGTGCTAAACTGTGCTGAAATGCCAATCATAAATAATAATAATAATAATAATAATAATAATAATAATAATAATAATAATAATAATAATAATAATAATAATAAGTTTTTATATGCAAAAGAAACAAAAGAATACAAAAAATATATATTTTTTTTTCCTAGAAAGCAATTTCAATTATATCCTTGCATTTCACGGCAGAATCAAAGAAATTTAAAAATGTATGAAGTTCTACAAAGAAATCATAATGCCTTACATATCCTGGAAATGCTGGAAGTATATAGTAATTCCAATCAGTATGCAATAATATGTAATTATAATTTTTGGTAAAATAATGTATGCTTTTGTAGAATACAAAATACTTTACAATATACATACAATATATAAAAAAAATAAAAGCCTACATTAAAACAAAACAAAACAAAACTTTCATTTTGGGGCAAAGAAGAACCTTCCTTTTTGGCTGGAGCTGGACAGAGCTTCATGAGGTTCATCAAGAGCAAGTGCAGGGTCCTTCACCTGGGGAGGAACAATCCTAAGGACCAGTACAGGTTGGGGGTTGACCTTTGGTGAGCAGCTCTGTGTGGAGAAACTTGGGGGTTGTGATGGACAACAAGCTAACCATGAGCCAGCAGGGTGCCCTTGTTGCCAAGAAGGCCAATGGGATCCTAACCTGCATCAGAAGGAGTGTGGACAGCAGGTTGAAAGAGGTGATCCTCCCCCTCTACTCAGCTCTGGTGAGGCCACACCTGGAATACTGTGTCCGGTTCTGGGCTCCCCAGTATAAAAGGGTCATAGTACTTCTAGAGAGGCTCCAGTGGAGAGACACAAAGATGATTAAGGGATTGGAGCATCTGTCTTATGAGGGAAGACTAAGTGAGCTGAGCCTGTTTAGCCTAGAAAGAGGAGACCGAGAGGGGATCTTATCAACTTCTACAAATAACCGAGGGGACGATGTAAAGAGGATGGGACCAAACTCATCTCAGTGGTGGCCAGTGATAGGACAAGGGGTAATGGATATAAATTGAACCACAGGAGGTTTCATCACCATATGGGGAAGAACAGTTCTGGTGACAGAGCACTGGAATAGGCTGCCCAGAGAGGTTGTAGAGACTCCTTCTTTGGAGATA
Source organism: Aythya fuligula (assembly GCF_009819795.1). Classification (NCBI taxonomy): domain Eukaryota; kingdom Metazoa; phylum Chordata; class Aves; order Anseriformes; family Anatidae; genus Aythya; species Aythya fuligula. The sequence goes on from NC_045560.1 coordinate 54,982,630, forward strand.
TTCAAAACCAGCCTGGATATGATCCTGTGTAACATGCAGGTGATGCTGCTTGAGCAGGGGTGTAGGAGTATGTGGTTTCTGAAGGTTCCTTCCAACCAATTTCACATGAATTGTTACCCTATAAATCTAAGATTTCCTAAGATTGTCAAGGATTCCTCAGATACTAGAGAAACAGAAAGAAAAAAAAAAAAAAAAAAGAAAAAAAAAAGGTTCTACTTTGCAATGTAAGATTCAGAGAGTACATCCGAAGTCCTGCAGAAACAACTCCTCTTTTATCTGGGAAATTATAATTGGTTTGTTTGTTTCTAGAACAACTCTTAATGACGTGTTTAATTTGTTCATTTAGTATTCCTCTCACCCCTCTTTTGATACAGCTCATTATTTTATTCCTAATTAATGAGCTAATCAACATACTTTCTTAAATAAAGCTCTGGCAGCATAAAGACAAGCCTTTCTTGCTCACATTACTCACACACTGTAATCCAGAGAGGCATCTGCATTCCTCTAAGCTCTTTTACTACAGTGAAGTCAGAGTGAATATATCTGGAGTTTTATCATAGTGCATTAAAATACATTCATGCCATCCTATTTTCTTCCAGTAATCTCAGAGTAAGAAAAAGCACAGCTTTTTGGATTCAAGAAGATCTGGAGTTTCTTTTCTTCATAGGTATTGGATAGGTATGTTAAGCTTTGATTACTCTAACCAAGATATTTGGCCAAAATTTTTCTTACTTTCAACTGAAAACCTCATCCATTTATCTCATGTTTTGATTAAGAAATATATTAAACATATTACTATTCAAATACAAATTTTATTAAAATTACCATCAAAGTGGATAATGGAATTGCATATAAGCATTTTATTCAAAATAAAGTTGTAGCAGTTAATTTTAAGGTATCCATTAGGGACTCCTTCCATTTTAGGAATCTAAAAAGCAACAGAAAGGAATTATATTGAGTAAGGCTTATCTATCTGTTATGAAAGTCTCATTTTGTAAGGACTCTATAAAAGCAACTTAATGACGTTTCCACACTCAAAATGCATAAGCACACATAAACAGTAATTCACATTTATGTTGACACTGAGGTTTATTGTGTATCACAGGCACTTTTCATTCCACACTCACAACATTGTTATCAAAAAGATCACTTGCTATGATATTAAATTCAAAATAATGCAAAGAAGGCATTCTAAGAGGATGACTATTCACATTGGTTTTCAGGCTGCTGAGAAGGATCAGCTCCCTTGATCTCCTGGCAACAGACCTCTTAACGCAGCCCAGGATACCTTCTCTGAAGCCTTTGCAGCAAGAACACATTGCAGACCAATGCTTAACTTGTTTTCCAACACGACTCACAGATCCCTTTCTGCAATGCTACCTTTGAGCTTTTCTTCAATGCTGAAGTCAATACTGTAAATGGTAGACAAAGAGTTAACAGTAAATTTACACTCAATAAAACTATTTCCAAATATACCAATAATTCAAATTGAGTTTTAATCTCACCTATGATACATCTCATAGAGTGAAGAAGAGAGATTACACAGTCAGAATACAGTGTGACCATAAATTACACGAAGGCTTTTTTCCTTTTCAGCTTGTTAAAGACAGGAGTGAATTGACCACGCAAAAGTCTAAGGCTAAATCATTTCAGTTCTGAAATAATACTAGACTGCATAATTCTCTTATTCTCCTTTAACAGGACAAATCTGCTGCCCAAGACTATTTTTTCTAAGCCAAGATGAACCTTTGTGGTGGATTTTCTCTGTAGTGCATAAAAAGACAGCAGTGAACTGGGTCTCATGACAAGACAGGATAGCCTAGCATTGCAGTCTGCATAAGGGGACAACAGTCAACATAGCAGGCAGTGAGAATATGGCCTCTCTCTGTTCTTCCTATTTACTGAATAGGAAGGCAGGGGGAATAAGCAGTATTATCCAGCTGTATGGCACATTTGCATAGGCCATCCTGTGAAGAATGAGGTGATTGGCTAAGGACTATTTTTGCTTATTGCTGTCTCTTGCATATTTCAGGCCTTATAAACCCACTATCTTCAGTTACTCCTCATAGGACATGCCTTCCAGCCCTTTAACCTATTAATTTCCTTCAGTTGAACAGTTTTCCTTTCAATACCTCTTCCTTAGATAACTCTCTTATGCATTATTTATTCATAATGCATTTATTATTTATTTGTAGAATCTCTTTTGTCATCCTCCTAGTTTTCAGTTTTACTAAGACCCCATGCTGTGCAGATGACGAAAGAGATGAGGAAAACATAGGGTACTTGATGCCTTCTTTGCCTCACTCTTTAGCAGCAAGACTAGTTGTTCTCCAGGAACTCAGCTCCCTGAGCAAGTAGACAGGGACAGGGAGCAGAATAAAGCCCTCATAATCCATGAGGAAACGGTCAACAACCTGGTAAACCGCATACACATACAGAAGTCTATGGGGCCATGACACATGACACAATAGAAAGACGCAGTACAGCATTTGCTCTGAGCAAACACTTTTCAGCCATGTCATTTCAGCCTGACTTGTATTTAGAGAACCAAGTTTGAACTAGCTTCAAAGCCTATTTTTACCTTCAAACCATGTCAGAGGCTTAGCTAAAGATACAGCTTTTATAAACAGATTCTTAACTTACAGATTTTATAAACAATGACTCCAATTTTTCTATAAAAATCACTGATCCTAACCTGTAAACATCTTGGTTAAAATTATATTCTCCCACTTAACATTATTAAATGTTGCAGTCCTTTGAGCTACGTAATGTGATATAGCCAAGGAAAAACATGTCTGAAATACCATCTCTCTATCCAATATTTACATGTTTCATTGCAATCCTAAATTCATCTTGTGCTAAATGACAGCTCAGGATCTTGACATAATTTAATTTATAGGGGCCACAATACAACTTTGTGCAGTAAATCCTAACACTGATGATGATGCCCTTTCCTCACTCACAACACTTGTACCTCACTGGCCTCTACCCTACTTGTTTGCACTCCATACACCCAGAGTCTGTGGCCATTGTTTGTTTACAATGCCTAGACCATCACTTCTTTCTTATGCTCCTCCCCAAATGGTAACTCACTCTACCTCCCTGAACAACTTGGCTACTGAGATGTGCTCATGCTATACAATCTTTTATGTACTAGCATACAAAGTTATAAACATTAAAGAGGCTTTTAGTGACTTTTAACAACATTCTGCAACAGAACAGATTGACTATAATTTTTACTTAAGAAATAAAAAAAGCAAGAAAACAAACAAGCAAACAAGAAATCAAGCAAACAAACAAACAAAAAAACACAACTGGCACAGCTACTTAACTGCTTATTTCTGATCATCCATATATGAAAAGGATGAGAATGTTCTTCTGGGTTACTTAGTTCAAGAAACGCTTTTCAAATCGAATAGGTGCCTTATACATTTCTGTTTCTTATGTTTCTTATACATTTCTGTTTCTTATGTTTCTTATACATTTAACATTTTTAAAAGCAGTACCACATAAAATGTGATGCACTCACTGCACAAATATTAAAAAGCCAGAAGAACAGCAGAAAAATATTTTCAGAAGCAGCCTATATCTGCAACTTTTAATAGATCACAGAAAGTTAAAGATTCACTGCTGCTATCAGTCAACAGAAATAGGAATCAATGCAATGCATACAACAGCATTTTAGGACAGCCCAGAGCCACATGCCCAATACATGAGAAGTACAAAATATTATCAAAATAAAGCAAGATTAAAAAAAAAAAATTGCATTAAGTTTTTCAAGTCATTGATTGAACCTGAATATTTTCTTGCAGAATGCACAAAAACATAGTTCAGCTACATTCAAAAGAAAAATCCACTTTAAAATAGTGCTTTGTTTTTTGAGGAGCCTCGAAGAAAATATTTCTATTTTTCACAATTCAAAAGAAAAATGCATTAGATGAGAAGCAGGACTCTGAAAATTGCCTCACATGCCTTTTTAAGACAGATTCACTCAGCAAGAGTCCAGGGAGCTGAAAGCTTACTTACAGCTTAATTTGCAAGGTTTTGGTTTCACAAGGCATTCAGACTGCAGACAGAGACATTCCCAAATAGTAGCGTTTGTCTTTAACAAGACAGCATCATTAATAAAGTGACCTTTCATTCATGTCTCTTTTTAGACAGCTGAATATACATTGGTTCTCAAAGGTGCAGAGCTGACAGGCTAAATATCAAATCCACATGAAAGGCGTGGTACTGACAGTCCTCAAACATCTGAAGCATCGAGAAATACACTCAAGTTAGTAGTGTCAAAGTTCTAGTAGGTAACTCCACTGTCACCAGCTCAGCAGGTGATGTGCCAATGGCATTATACTGCTCATGCTGTAGTGAATTCTGGAGATATTAGGTCTATTACATTTTCTAGTCTGAAAGAAAAACAACACAGTGATTTTATCAAAGCATGATAGAAATCAATCTTTTTTGAGACCAACCTTGAGATCTTTCTCAATCAACCTTTGAGAAACTTGTGCCATCTGTCCTCCCTCACATTTTCCACTTCCACAGCTTCATCAATTTTTGATCAAAAGCAAAATAAAGCCTTCAATGATTCTTCTCAAACCCAGATTATGTCCAGATGACTTTGAAGTTTTATCCTACATTTAATAATCTCTATTCAGTATCATCCATCTGTAATCCTGTAGCCCAATTAAAGACATGCATGGCTCATACATTTCTCAATAATTGTTTAATACTCTTGGCATTTTCAATAAGCATATTATTTGCAACATTTGCAAGTAAAATATTTATATAACACACATTTAAAACGCAATTATAGTTATCTGCAGTCAGAAGATTAGAGTCCTATAAGACTAATATAAACTAATAGATCATTTGTGGATCCTTGGAAGTAATCTAAGAAAACATTCAGTTTTAATGTTCAACACCAATATGTGGGTTGAACAGCTTACCAAAGAGCAGTTACAGTCTCCTATTTAAACTCTTCCATCTGTCCAGACTATCTTAGGCTTATAGCCAAAGAATTGAGAATTCCATGATAGGCCAACTCTTCTATTAAGTAAATTTAATTATTTCTAAGCAGGATAATGTCTATCAGTTTTCTGATAAACTAAACAACATGCATTATTCCAAGCTAAACTATTTTATCAAAATCTGGTATTTATCAAAAATGAAAAGTTTCCTCCCTCATTCAAGATTTTGAAAGGAAAAAAAAACAAAAAACAAAAGTGTGCCTGCACACCTGCTTCCATCTGCAAAAAGAGAATCCTTTAGAAAATTCAGATTCTCAGCTAAGTCTCTTCATTAGCTGAAAGACAAGAGTATATCATTGTAATTATAAGCAAGTATATGTTTAAAAAAAATAAAAATATGTGTTTGAAAATAAAAAATGCTTTAGTACTACTAAGAATATTAGTACAACTAGACAAAATATGAACGATTACTTCCTCTCTAATTTTATTTCACTAACATTTTTCATTACAAGATTCACATGCTTAATTTTCACTAGTTGTGATTAACACCAAATGATTCTCTTTGCTGAATGAAAGCCAGCAGCAGTTCTTCCTAAGAACTCCCACAGAAGGGCAGCAGTTGCTTACATCCCTCAAGTTGCATTTTGTTCTGTGTCATTTACAGCTTATTATCCACTTTACTACCAGAATTCAATAATGTATTCAATCATGAAGAACAGACAAATTTTCTCATTAAGACATGTGAAAATTATTTAATAAAGTGTTTTAAAATATGCTAATATAGATGTTTTCATAATTTGAAGTGCAGATATAAAAATTGGCTGTGTGGTAAATAACATAATTTAAACTATGGAAACCTAACTTACTCCTGATAAGTAGCTTTTATTCAGCAAGTTTGTTACAGCACAGCAGAGGTAACTATCACACAGAGTGAGTAACACCAAGTATAGCACGATGCCATAAACAAAGGGCACTTAGTTCTGAGCAAGGATGTATCCAAAAAGAACACTGAGTTATACTGAAAAGCATATGCTCCATCAACTGCCAGAAACAGCTGCAAAGCTCCAGTGTTTTGCAATTGAACATCCATTTGTCCCAGAAACTGTATTTACCGTTGACCTAGAAAAATAACCTTTATCTCTCTCCCACTTCTTAATTAGCCAAGATAATCTCAGAAGTGCTGTTACCACTTAACAATATGGGACTCCAGTGTCAGCAATAATCACCTACTCATAAGTGTGAGAAAAAGAAATGTCACCTCCAGGAATTATATAATGAAGGAAACTACCCTAGCAAGCTGTGATATAGTATCAGAAGAGAGCAACTTTTATGTCTCTATTGCTGTACAATACAGTATGTAGGAGAGTTCAACTATAGTCTAAGTTTAGAAGACAGATTTAAAGATTTCAGGACACTTGTCAATGCTCCCCAGGTTGCATTGCTCAAAGTCTTTGTCAGGACAATCACACTACAGGTGTGCTCTATGTCCTACCAGTAGTTAGGTAATGCCCCAGTCCATGACAAAAACAGTTGCTATGGTCATCACATTCATGCATAGTAGATCTGAAGATTTTCTGCAGTCCCACTACATAGTCATCAGGATCTGTCATAAACATGGAAGGTACTGAAGAAGATACCAACAAACACCATGCTAATTGCAAGCTCTAGTGCTGGGACTTTCTGTTAGGGAAGACCAAGTGCATAGCCAAGAGATGCAGGGAAACTTCCACAGACCACTAAGATTTTCCAAGTGGAAACAGGCATATCAAGTATTTCCTAGTTGTTCAGTATACTTGGCAAAATCTGCTCAGGAATTATTGTGCAAGATAAAAGAATCATGCTACGCAGCTTGTTTCCCATTTAGAAAATTAATAAAGTTCCAGAAATGGCACGGTCTGAGTATTTGTGCTAGCAGAAGCATATTTCATTCTATCTCCGGTCTCCACCCTGCTTTACCAGCATTACTTGTGCTCTGTTAAGATATGACTTTGCAGCTCTCTGCTCACACTGTGATTATCATCCTTTTCCAAAAGCAACTGCAGTACTCAGGATGTTCACTTGATTTAGAATCACCTGCTGACCTCTTTACATCTTTTTAAGAAAAAACCCTATTCAATAAAGTTTGTCCACACACTGTTTGTGACAAGATTACAGCCCACATCATTTTAGGGCTAGTTGGTGGGAGGAAAATAAGGTCTGATCCTGCTCACAGGCTAGCTCTGCACAATAAACACTGGGAAGCTGTCTGGTAGTAGCTCTAAGAAGGAAAGGGGCAGACACCTATGATTGTACAGGTACCAGAGTTTCTCACTCCTGATTTAACAGACCCTAAAGCCTAAGTGCCAGACTGACACTACCTCACTCACTACCAATGCAGACTGGTTGCAATTTTCTCATACCTATGGGCAGATGATGCCTGCATGTATTAAGGTATGCAGTCTGTCATCAGGCCTCATCCCACTGCCCTGCAGAAAATTAAGTCCTCATGCCTCATAATTACAAAGTTTGAGTGATTCAACCTGAAAAGGCTGAAGCAGCTGGCTAGCTTAGCTCTTAAACCCATGGCAAAGGCAAAAGCCAAAACACATCAATCAATCAAACAAACAAAAACTCCACAGCAATAAAAAACAATTTATATCATTAGTGGAGCAATTTTAAATAACTTTGAAATGAAGCAATCAGTTATTGCAGTTTAGCCTTTTTATCTTTTATATTTTATTCTTTTGCTTTCTTTCTTCAGTGAAACACCTTCAGCCACTTTAACATTTGCAAATCACCATAGTTTTGCAGGTGTAAGGACTGGAGAGTTTAGTTATTTTTTTCCAACTTCTGTGGATTGAAAGTTTATTAGTGTCCAGTAAAATTTAAACCTGTCTCTTTCCACTATGTGGCAGAAGGATTCCATGAACAGAAGCTTGGATTTAGGCATGGGAGCTTAAGACAGAGGTGTTTTTGTTTGTTTGTTTGTTTTTCTTCTACATGTATGAGTCTTGAAAACAGAAATCAAGTTTTTCATATTATCTATTAAAAGATAAATCATGCCTTTTTCCCCCCCTCCACTCAAGAAATATGAGGGCTATTAGTGAGTTATTTGTAATTTGTTACCCTGCACCCAAAAATACGCACTTCTTAATCATTGGTACTTCCATATCACAAATGGTGCATGTGTAGTACTATATTATCTTGTTGGTAGATCACAGTGAATAAAAATGAATTTTAATTGAGTTCTGTTGCAAGTGAATCTTTATTCCTACTTCCCATCCATTATTAATTACTTTAAAAATGTGTAAAGACTAATTAAAGGATCATATTTTCTTACACCTTAATTACACCGCCCAGGGAAGTAGTGGAGTCACCATCCTTGGAGGTCTTTAAAAGACATTTAGATGTAGAGCTTAGCGATATGGTTTAGTGGAGGACTGTTAGTGTTAGGTCAGAGGTTGGACTCGATGATCTTGAGGTCTCTTCCAACGTAGAAATTCTGTGATTCTGTGATTCTGTGATTCTGATTCTGTGATTCACTGTCTGACTCTATTGAACTTTCAAGCAAATGTTATCTGCCAATAATGGAATACAATGGAAGATTATACTCAAAACATTTGAATATTTTGAATAACTTGTGTTTTGTAAAAAGCAATCTATACTTTTGCTTAAAAATAATTTTAATATCAAGATAGGAAACTCATTGAAATCCCTCTAAACAAAGTCTATATAAGTGAACAAAGATTTCCCAATATAAGCAAGGTCATATAAACATGATAAAAATATCCTTTCCATGTGGACTCTATGTTACTTCAACTTTTCAAATGTTTTTGCCATGGCAGTCCACACTGTCATTTCAGAAAACCTAGGTCTACTCAATTCACAATTAGTGTAAGTGCACCAGTACTATTTAATGGGTTGTCAGATACTGTATAATCCTTTATATGCACATTAAAATAGGGTATCATTTCAAGGTACTTAGAGAAGAAGAATTACTTTTCTTTGGGCTAAAGCTATTCACAGATGGTTAGGCAAATGCCTGATCCTTTCACTTCCATAAAGATCTTCATTCATCTAAAGAGCCTGCTCTTTTTTTTTTTTTTTTTTTTTTTTTTCACATAATATTTTGTTATTTAGAATGATAAATAGTCCTGTGGGGAGAAAATGCTGTAAAAGTTCACAATACTGTGCTTAAAATCATCAGTTCTAAAATGAATATTTTACTGGTTGTATAAAAGAAATGTCAGCACAATCTTAGGTGAACATGGTGACTTGTTTTGACAGAGATCATTTCAGTGGCACCCACTGAACATGACAAGGAAATCAGAGTAATTTCCACAGTGAAGAAAAATCAGGAAAAAAAAAAAAAAAAAAGAAAAAAAAGGCCAGATCATAAGTTCAGATATCTCAGGACACTTCTGTTAGAGGTTTGCTATAAACTTCCTTTAAAAGCATAGAAGTTTAAGCTAAAATTTATATATTTTTCATTCAAATTAAAATCTTTTTCTTTGACATAGGTAAGAACACATCGGTAGTTATACTTTAGTCTCTGCATTGGGTACATGGCAAGGGCTTGGTAGCAAGGGGCTGCAGGGGTGGCCTCTGTGAGGAGCTGTCCAGAAGCTGCCGCGTGTCAGATAACAGCCAGTTTCAGCCAGATCCAAAAGGGACCCACCTAAAGTAGAGCCGATGTTCTTCTGGCTCACACTACCCACTGAAATGCATGTGGAACTGATTCTGGATGACTGTTGCCTGAGATTCATAACCGTACTCTGGTACCAAGTGTCAGGTTCTGTTTTAAGTGAAACCAATGTTCAAAAATATACTGCAAGGCACAAGCAAATCAAAGTTATTCACAGGTGAAACCGAGCAATCACTCATATTCAATTAATAAATATGTTGCCTGATTTCTTTAGAACATGGGTAATGGCTTTCTTTAACATCCTGACTGCAAACCTTGCATATAACGGATCTTGTAATATGTGACTTGGGAGATCAATAACAGTATGTAAACAAACTAGTCTGAAGTTAATATTCAAAAGTATTTAGCACATATTTCCAGACAATAAAACCCTTAGAAGAAATCATGTTTTGTTAGTGAAGGTTCAGTAACATAAAATATAGCTGAACGTGCATCAAGTCCGTACAGGAATAGGCTACATTCCCCACATAAAGCCCATGGAAAAACAAGGTGTTTACACAGCTAACTTTTAACAAATTCTATTTTCCTAACATGTTTTCTGCTCCTTGTTTTTGTTTTTATTTTTGGTTTTGGTTTTGGTTTTGGTTTTGGTTTGGTTTGGTTTGGTTTGGTTTTGGTTTGTTTGTTTGAAGTACCACTCCTCATACTTGATATGCAATTCTGCCCTAGTGGCCAACATGAAACTACCCCAAGAACCATGCTACATCTTTGACATGATACATACTAAAATCTGGGGACTTCACACACCAAGTATCAGCTATATGTGTACTTCTGTTCAGCAACAGAGAATTGCTACCTTTATCTATATGTTCAAAATATTTAAGGCTATTTATTCTTAATAACCCATAGCAGCATGTAGGTGTCAAGGTTTTTGCTTAGAGCAACCCAAACATCATCTACAGCAAGATTAGATGGTAGTTTGAGCCTGGCCAGCATTTAGAAGGGAGCTGACAATGACAGCTGAACTAAAACTACATTTTGCAAGTGGTAATGCAGTCTTACGGAGGTATATTTCAAACTGTGTTCAAAAAGTAAGCCAGCTTTATTTACAGCTCAGTCCATTTGAGTCCAACCTAATTTGGGTGACTGAAAAATTCCAATTCCATGTCATGCTAATACAGAGAAATTTCTGAGTATTACAACCATTCTCAGCACTGCTGTCTGTAAGCCTCTAACTACTGTTATCATTTTTATTGCAGCATTAGAACACCTTGGATAATTCACATATTTTCTTCAATTCATTTTGGAACAGGATTCAGCAGTAGCTTTAGTTATTGAAATCACAATTTTTCAAGCATACAAAAGCATGAACTTGTCAATATGCATGCCTCCAACCCTATGTTTTGAAAACACCAAACACCCAGTGTACATTTTGAATAATAGACATCCTGCTGTTTTGTATAAAAATGTTACAATGCTTTGACCACTATGCATACATTCATCTTAATGATTTATATTGTTCAAGCATTTGTTCTAAGCAAAATCATAAACTGTATATTTTTGGTGGTCTTTCTAAACTAAGAAGCAGAGCTAACAGTTGTGAGTATTAACCTTTGTCTAATTGTATGAAGTAAACTTCTGATTCCTTTATTTTCCTCATTTTGCAATATAATGTTAATTAATGTCTGACAGGGAACCACTTATGTGGGGCAGTAAAACAATATTTTGAAATCTTTCACCATTCCATCTGTGAAACTAAGAGCTTTTCAAACATTTAAAAAACAACAACAACAAAAATGAAATAAAATAAAATAACAAATAAAAGAATGAATGGAACTGAGATGCTTACACACACACATACAGTATTTCTCCATGTCAAGGCTAGCAGACCTATTGAATCCCATGGATTCAATATCCCATGGATCCCACTGGATGAGTCCCAGACTCATCCAGTTCACCTGGACTGAAAAGATACCAGACACATTCTCCAAAGATAAATCTGTTGAATGCTACTAAAAACAGAGAAACAAGTTTAGTGCCAAAAACGTGCTAAAGTGTATGGGGTAATGAATGAAGTTGTACAGCAACAGAAAATCTAAATCTATATTTAGGTTTATTCTGTTTCTATTTGAGATTTTTTTATCTTTTTCTCTTTGTGGAAATTACAAATGATCGGTATGTTTTTCATCTAATAGGTCCAGTTAGTGTAATTTATGTGTTACAGATGTTTGGGCATTATCTTGGTTGTTATTTACCAGGGTCTTCTTCCTTGCCCATCTTGAAAACTGGAATGACATTTGCCAGCTTCCATATGTCTGTGACCTCTTCAGATTCCCAAGATCGTTGAACAATAATTGAGAGAGATCCTGCGATGACATCAACCAGCTCTCTGAGTACCTTGGGATGAATCCCATAAGGCCCCATAGACTTAAGGCATCCAGGTGGAATAGCAAATCCCACATAACTTCAGGGTTAGCTGGGAGTATATTGCCACATCAGTCATGGTCCTCCAACTCTGGGCACCTTGGGTCCCAGAGCCCATCATCAGTGTTGAAGGCAGAGGCAAAGAAGGCACTAAATGTCTCTGCTTTGTGTATATACCTGTTTGTGAGGTGACCAACCTCATCGAGTAATGGACCAATGTTTTCTCTGGTCCTCCTTTTGTTATTAATATATTAAAAACAAACAAACAAACAAACAAACGAAACAAACAAACAAAAACTTTTTATTGTCCCCCATAGTGCTGGACAGCTTCAGCTCTATTGAGCTTTGGCAACCCCAATTTTCTCTCTACAGACAGCATCCCTGTTGTCACACAACCTCACATCCAGTGGCAATAATTTTTTTTCCACTTAAGCTCTAGAAGATTTATGCTCAGCCAAGCTGACCTTCTGCCCTTCCTGCTTGACTTCTAACATTAACTTGTTCCTGTGTTCTTTGAAGGTGATAATTGAAAACTGACCATCACTGATGGGCCCCTATGTCTTTAAAAGCAGTTTCATAGGGAGCCTTACTAACTAGTTCCCAAAGCATCCTGAAGTCTGCTTTCCCCATATCCACAGTTGAAGTTTTTGCTGTCTGTTTTCCTCTTGTCACCAAAGATTTCAAATTCAGCTACCTCATGGTCACTATGGCCAAGATGGCCACCAATTGCCACTTCACCCACAAGACCCTCTGTGTTTACAAGCAACAGATCTAGAAGGGGACCTTTCCTAGTTTGCTCCCTTAGTGTCTGTACCAAGAAGTTATCATCAAGATGTTTTAGGAATCTCCTGGACCTGTTTGCATCACCCGTGTGACATTCCTAGTTAACATCTGGCAAGTTGAAGCCTCCCATAAGGACAAAAGCAGGTGATCTAGAGGTATCTAGAAAGCTCAGCAGTTATCCTTAAAAACAAGAACAGCAAGCAACTTATTAGGGACTAAAGTTAACCTCTTAGATTTCCTCAAAACAATTATTAGTAAATATGTATTTTGAATCAAGTGTATCAAGGCGTACATGCAACTTCGTGCTTTCAACATCGCAGACAGAATAACAACAAAATGATATAAGATATTTAGATGCAACCTAAAACAAACTAAATAATTAAATGTTTTAAGTGCAGAAAACTTGCAAATGAAGCCTATCTGAAGCATCAGCAGAAGTGCACAGCTTGGTAACACAGTACATGTACAGTTGAATTGAATCTCAAAGTTAATCTAAAGGCATATTATTCCTTGAATGGAAGGCAGTCAACAGATTTTATCTGTTCTAGGGAAAGGAAGGAAAGAGAGAAAGAGAGAAAGAGAGAAAGAGAGGAGGGAAGGAAGGAAGGAAGGAAGGAAGGAAGGAAGGAAGGAAGGAAGGAAGGAAGGAAGGAAGGAAGGAAGGAAGGAAGGAAGGAATAATGGAAGGGAGGAAGGAAGGGAGGGAGGGAGGGAGGGAGGAAGGAAAAGAAGAAAGGAAGAAAGGAAGAAAGGAAGAAAGGAAGGAAGGAAGGAAGGAAGGAAGGAAGGAAGGAAGGAAGGAAGGAAGGAAGGAAGGAAGGAAGAAAGAAGGAAGGAAAAAAAAAAGTGGAGAAAAAGAGAGAAAAAAACAAACAAACAGATATTGACAGGTGATGCTGAAAGAGCTCTGTTTACATTTGTTCCCTTGTAATCAAATCAAATGAGTACATAACCACATATACGAATGTTGTGGCTTAACCGGCCAGCAGCTAAACACCACACAGCCGTTCGCTCATCCTCCCCCCTCCCTCTCTGAGATGGGGGAGAGAACAGGAAAGTGAAGCCTATGAGTTGAGATAAAGACAGTTTATTAAGACAGAAAAATAATACCAACAACAATAATAACAATAGTACTACTACTACTAATGTGTATGAAACAAGTGATGTACAATGCAATTGCTCACCACCCACTGACCCAGCCTAACCCCGAGCAGCCGCCCCCCCCCCCCCCCCCCCAGCTAGCCACCCCTATATATTGTTCAGCATGACATCAGATGGTATGGAATACCCCTTTGGCTAGTTTGGGTCAGCTGTTCTGGATCTGTCCCCTCCCAGCTCCTGCTGCACCCCAGCCTGCCCTTTGGCAGGACAGAGTGAGAAGCTGAAATGTCCTTGGCTTGGTGTAAGCACTGCTCTGCAACAATTAAAACATCTGCATGTTATCAGTATTCTTCTCATGCTAAGACAAAACATAGCACCCTACCAGCTACTAGGAAGAAAATTAACTCTGTCCTAACTGAAACCAGGACAACGAAACACAGCAGAAATTCAGTATGATTGCTAGTTTTGCCTATGACCAAAAAGTTATAATCTGATGTTTTTAAGAACACAAATAAAACACTATACCAAAAAAAATCCTGCAAAACCCCCTCATATTTAACAATTTTTATGAAAAATCAAGACCTCAAGAGGTTACAGTCATGGAAACATTCATACAGTTTTAAGCAGCATTGTGCTGTTTCATGATAATATTGTGATAAACTATAGTATAACAAACTGTTATCTGTATACTAAACTATTACACACTGATATCTGAGTTTACATTAAAGCAAGGATGACATGCTATACTTCAGTAATTGTGAAACTTGTAAGTGGTTAAAAAGCCTTGGCTTCATTTGATCAAAACTCACAGTCTTAACAGCAGTTTACAGTTGCATCTTAGCCCATGTCTATAGTGGGTCCCAAAAAAGCATTGGTGTATGTGTTGATTTTTGAAGCATACAGATATCTAATACATCTAGATGAAAATGTCTTCTCCACTAAGAATACTGCATTTTTTTGTACCACATTTAAATGTATATTATATCTTCACATTATGTTTCCAGCTGACTAAGGAAGATTTACACAAATAAAACTAAGTAATTGAAATCCACAAATTTTTATTTTCTCCTTCTTCAAGTAAGTCCACAGACTATATGGGAAACATCATAATAACAATTTTAGCCTTCATGGTTTCTTCCCTTTCAGTTTCCTCCCCTTGAAGGAATGTTTTCATTCTCTCACACAGGTACATCAATAAGTCACTAGAGTGGTGTAAAAAAATCTTAGCTTTGTCTTTAGGCAGAAAACATAAAAAGGTTTGTTGTGACACTATAGCATTTGCTCTACATTATACCTGTTCTAGCAGGAAAGAGCAAAAATAAGACCAATGTTTTGTCTACTGTTTGTATGCAGCCACTTTAAAAACAAAATACAATCACTGCCTATGTGCTATACCCAGCTTTTGATAGGCAGAAGTCACAGAATTCACAGAATCACAGAATTTTCCTAGGTTGGAAGAGACCTCAAGGTCATCGAGTCCAACCTCTAACCTAACGCTAACAGCCCTCCACTAAACCATATCCCTAAGCTCTACATCTAAACGTCTTTTGAAGACTTCCAGGGATGGTGACTCCACCACTTCCCTGGGCAGCCTGTTCCAGTGCCTCACAACCCTTTCAGTGAAGAAGTTCTTCCTAACATCCAACCTAAAACTCCCCTGGCTCAACTTAAACCCATTCCCCCTCGTCCTGTCACCAGGCACGTGGGAGAACAGGCCAACCCCCACCTCGCTACAGCCTCCCTTGAGGTACCTAAAAAGAGCGATAAGGTCACCCCTGAGCCTCCTCTTCTCCAGGCTGAACAAGCCCGGCTCCCTCAGCCGCTCCTCATAGGACTTGTTCTCCAGGGCCCTCACCAGCTTCGTCGCCCTTCTCTGCACCCGCTCAAGCACCTCGATGTCCTTCTTGTAGCGAGGGGCCCAAAACTGAACACAGTACTCGAGGTGCGGCCTCACCAGAGCTGAGTACAGGGGGACGATCACCTCCCTAGCCCTGCTGGTCACGCTGTTCCTAATACAAGCCAGGATGCCGTTGGCCTTCTTGTCCACCTGAGCACACTGCTGGCTCATATTCAGCCGACTATCAACCATCACTCCCAGGTCCTTCTCTGCCTGGCAGCTTTCCAACCATTCCTCTCCCAGTCTGTAGCTCTGCTTGGGGTTATTGCGCCCCAGGTGCAGGACCCGGCACTTGGCCTTGTTAAACTTCATGCAGTTGACCTCAGCCCATCGGTGCAGCCTATTCAGATACTCCTGCAGAGCTTTCCTACCCTCAAGCAGATCGACACACGCACCTAACTTGGTGTCATCTGCGAACTTACTGAGGGTGCACTCGATGCCCTCGTCCAGATCATCGATGAAGATATTAAAGAGGACTGGCCCCAGCACCGAGCCCTGGGGGACGCCACTAGTGACTGGCCTCCAACTGGACTTGGCTCCATTCACCGAGATGGTGAGATGCCAAGACATCTCATCAGAATATAGAAAACGAAGTGCTATTGAAGAACACTGTTGCAAGTTAAGGAATTCCAACTTGTAACATCTCTCTCTCTCTCTCTCTCTCTCTCTCTTTTTTCATTTGAGAACATGCTCAAGAAGTAAACACAGACATTTGTTCAGCTGAGCTGGGGCATCCTATTTCATATTTTTGTACTTCCCACTGACTTGCTTATGCAACTGGAGCTTCTTGCAGGACTGAGACCTCTACATCCCAAGAGAATCATCCACTTTTGTCACTCTCTCAAGTGAAAAAACATAATGCAACAGCGAGGTAACAGAATCTGGGAGGGAGGGGGGAACAGCAAAGTAACGTTTTGCACTGCAGCAGACTTTTTCTATACAACTATGTTCAAAGACAGAACGCACTGCTTTGAAGAGTCATGGGGGAGATTGTTTGCCTATTCTATAGACACTCAGTGCTTTTTAACACTCCCTAGATCATCCCACACACCCAGAGTTATCTCAGGCAGTAGGACTGAATTTTTGCAGCCTGGTTCTGCTGAGATTCTACCTGAAAAACAAAAGGAAAAATGTCTCAGGGAACAACAGTAACATCATCTATGAGCACAAAACTGGCTTGAGCTAACCATGTGGCAGAGCCAATACACTACATAAGCATGTGTTAAATATGTTCCTTTCTTGGCACCTGCCTCAGAAAATGTATCTCAAGTGTACAGAATCTATAAAGCTTCACTGAAGATCAGTGCCTATAGTTTCTGTCTCAGAAGCCATGCAGGTTCAAGAAAAATAAATGAATGAATGAATGAATGAATAAATAAATAAATAAATAAATAAATAAATTTGGAGGGGTTGTCACCCTCTGGTGGGGGGTTAACAGTCATGCTTTACTTTGGTACCTAACCAGTAAGGGACACAGACTATCCAAATCCAGGATTTAGGCCAGGGCTTGACAGTACTTATTCTCCCTACCTGCACCAAATCACTTACCCTCTGAAACCTGATGAACCTTCCAGTCTTACCCCAGCAAGTCTGAAACCCTGAGCAGAAGCACTTCCACCCAACAAGTTTGTGGTCTTGGTACAAAGCACATTCCCCAGCAAGTGTGAAGGATACAGAGAGAATTGAACCAGGATCTCTCACATCCTTTACCTTACAATATATTCTTTTAATATAAAAATATATGAACTCTACTTCCTCCCCTATTGTTTTTTAAAAATGGTGGAGTGAGAAGAGGGAAGCATTTACATCTTATCCAGGAGAATGCTTTTTGACGGTGTCCCTCAAATGACATTTTGCAGGGGAACACTGTTTCTAAGTCCAGATAAGAGTTCAGCATGAAATAGGCAAGGACCAGCTCCCTTCGGTATCAATCAAGCCTCTGCACAAAATCTGAAAATCAACTTCTTGTTTACAGACAATAAGACCACCAAAACCTGAAATATGAACAGATTGTTTCTGGTGGTAAAGTGGGATTTTCATTATTGCATTTTGGGATTCACATATAACATAGATGCTTATTTTTTTTCTGTTTAACCCATACTAGGAACTGAAAACAGCTGCTTAGGATAAGTGTCTAAAAAAAAAAAAAAAAAAAAAAAAAAAAAAAAAGACTGTAAACCTGTAAACTTTATCAGACACCTCTGCATCTTTCATTAATTAAATGTCTTATGGAATCAATTTTCATCTGTTTACAGAGAAGGAAAAGTAAGAACATTATGCTACTGAAAGGATCTGAGAATAAATATATTATAGATGAAAAAGCTACATAAATAAAATATGAAAAGTCACTGAAATTTACTAAAGATTCACTAAATTGCTGATAGAGGTTTTCCCACAGAGAATCCCAAGTTCCTAGCTGGAAACAGACATGAAAAAGTAAGCGGCACTTTCTTATACCATTAGTTATAAAATGAAACGTGTAAATCTTAGCTTTAAATCAGGAGCCAAAGGAAATGGAAATATAGCAGAAGATGGAAAGTTATAGCAGAAATGGAAAGTTCTGCTATAAACAGTCTTCAAAAAGTGTCATTCTGTCTCATTGATTTCTCCTCCTGAATTTATAAGCATTTAATGCACAAGAACACAAGCTGTTCCACCCATCATTGCTGCTCAAACTGTCATCATCTTCTTAGTCCCTTGCTGGAAACTGCCCATCTCTTTGGTCTTTTTTACTGTTGTCTTTTTTGTTGCCCTTTTTTTTTTTTTTTTTGGGGGGGGGGGTGGGGGGGAGAAAGAGGAGAGTATGGTTTGCTTGTTTGTTTGCTTAAAAAAAAAGCTCAAAGAACCCAACTGAGCTACCATGATGTTGACCAATCATTATTTTATACAACAAAATGATCAAAATGATCATTTAATTACTATTCTCACTGTGTTCCAAGAAGCTTGGTTGGACAGGTTACAGTTTACCCTAGTGGATGTCTTTTTTTTTTTTTTTTTTAAAGGGGAGATCTATCAATTGAAACTAAGTGGAGAACCACTAATATCAGTGTTCTTGCTCCATCTGAAAATAAATCTTCTATATCTTCCTCAGACTATATTGAAGAATAACACAAATATGTGGTGTTCAGAATTAAATCAGAGAGACCAGATAAACATACATTGGAGATACTCAGATTTCAATGGTTCTACATGAAATGCATTTAGAAAAGAACTTGTAAATATTATGGCAATTAAAAGCTAAACTTTGTCTGATAAAAACGTAATGTGGCCCTATTAACTTTAGCCCAAGGTACAATACAGGCCAAAATTCCCTGTATGCCATTGTTCAGTGGGCCAGAATAGTGGAATTAAAACTAATTCATTAACAATCAAAATAAAATAAAACCAGACATTGTTTAAAGAACTGGAAAAAAAATCTAGGACCATTCTTTTTTATGACTAAAACCACAAATAAGAAACCCAACTATACAGGCAATCAACATCCTTCAAGTGCAGAATCAAATGCTCAGAACAGTAGTAAAATTATTAAGAAAAAAAAAAAAAAAAAAAAACTTTTAAACAGATATAATACAGCTGCAACAAATCTGACACTGAAAATAAAATAATAGCTAAAATGCCGTTAAGAAGAAATGCTGAATACGGAATACATTTCTTGATCAAAATGTAATACAAGTAGAACAAAAATAAATAAATAAATAAAAGATTTTCAAAAGATAGAAATTGCTTATAAAGGAATAAAGATTTTCTTACTTTTCTTGTAATATACATTACTGAAAAAATCAACTTCAGCTAGAAATAGGCTGTAATTTGTTATACAGACTGTAAAATCTCTAGACGACTCACCAGTATTTTAACAGACTGATAAATCATACTCTGAATTGCAAATGAAGAATTTATCCAAAGTATCATCAAATTTGTTACCAACACCTGTATTAGTCATCTCATGGAAGCAGTCCTAAGAAACAACACAAATTCAAGTATCATTATCTCTTGTATGATATAGACTAAAAATTTAATGCAAAACAGCTGAGGACAGACATATATACAGTAAATAAATCAGTTTAGAAAACCCTTCTAGCTCAAAGAAACTATATACTTGAGGGCAGAAAAAGAAGTATGTATTTAGCTAACGGCAACAGAGGTAGGGGGTTACATGCTTTAAGGTACTGTGAAGAAAATGAGTGAACTGAGCAACTCAATGCAGAGCAAGGAAGACAGAGGAGAGTATGAAGAACTAAGAACTCCACTGTCTCTTTACTACAAGAAGGACAAGGTGGCCACTATTATGCTTACTCAGTGCCCAATAGCTTCCTGTTTTTCAGTCTGGTCTTGTGTGACAATATAAACACAGCATTAACCTTACAGAAAATCATAATTTGGTATTAAGTTTGGCCCCTATGACACTTGTTACGGCTAACAACCCACCTAAGCAAACAGTCCTGTTGCCCAGCAGAGACTAGAGAGGCTGCTTCTACCTTCTGAGGAGGTTGCCTTATCCCAGTAGTGGGGCTATCAGCTGTTCAAAGCTGAAATCAGAGCCTCACCTCCTGGGCTGGAAAAAGAACACTCCAGAAAAAAAGTGTACTCTGAGCCCAGATGCACACGTTCCCTTTCTAGCCTGTTTCTGGGAGGTATTAATGAACAACATCCCTACCCTGCATCAGCTGAAGCCTATGGTTTCCCAGGAGTTGAAGGCGTGAAGAGGGGGAGCAGTCAGCTCAACTTAGCTGAAAAGCAATAAGCAGGATCCTGGGACTGTGAGAAATGCCGCTTCTCCCTTAGCTAGGTTTTCTCAGCCACAACTCACTCCTGTCAAACAGTTACCATTATGAATTAGGATTCACTACTAAATATAGAGCTCCCGAGGTTGTGACCTAAACTGAGGGTTTCACAGTTCCACTTTTGTGGTTTTACTGTGAGAAAATATGAGTTTGGGTCAAATGTGGGCTTTGACATGCCACACAAACAGTTTTTGCTTAGTTGTAAGTTACCCTCAAAAGACCATTCCCTTAAGGCAAAAATAGTTGTAGTACATGCAGTAGTTGCTTCCATGGGGGGGGGGGGGGGGGGGCGGGAGGGAGGGGACAGGGTGTGCCAGCAGCAACTCTACTCTCTGGGAGAGGACCACCCTAAAGAGCCCTTCAGCAAAACCCAAAAGTTCCTCCACCCTGCTCCAAAGGAGATGATTAGACCAGAAAGATGTGCCTTTAGCCTGCAGTGAATCTGGTATGCTGCATTTTGAGAGGCAGACAGGAGCTAGTCCATTATATCTCTACTCCCAACACAAGAGATCATTCTTTCATTCCCATATTTGAAGGCAACAGTGTGTGGAAGAAAAAAAAAAAAAAAGCCACAAGAATTATAAGTCCTCTCTGCATGACTATAGGCATTGATTGATGTTCTGAGAATTGCAGAGAATAATTTAAGAAACATGTTTTTAACAATTTGCTCCATAGAAGCCTCAGGCACAAGAAGTAAAAATTTCTAAACTATACACACTACACTGGGTAGTACAAATGAGAAGAAAAGCCACTGAAAGTAATGAAAAAAACATTTCAACTCTTACTGACCAGCCCTGGGTCAGGCTGCAGAGGGTTTAGATGAAGTAAGTATTGAGCCTGATGATATGAAGCATGTCCTGTGGCTTCCACATCTAAGAAAATACTGTAATTTGCTCCTACACACCTGTAGGCATCAAAATTTCTTCTCATCTGAGGCCCAATTTCTACCACTAGTATTCACAAAAGCAGTACTTATTCCTCAACAGGCAGTGAATACAGCAGGAAAGTGTGAAATGTGTATCCTTCTTATTTTTTTTAAGTGCAACGTCAAAGGCACCATTGGAAACAGCCACAAAGGCCTTTGCCTCCCTTCTGCTTTTTTTTTTTTTTTTTTTTTTTTTTTTTTCTCCCCTTATTTCATTTCATATGGTGTGATAAGTTCAAGTTTCTCTCTTTTTTCTTACTACTGTTACCTCTCACCTCTCATAATATCTACACATCTCCTGAGTTCCTTTCTGAGTTCCTCTGACAGTTGGGAAATAGCACATAATTTCAACCTTCTATTAAATTGCTGTCCTCTTTCCCTCTTCCCACCTTCCTCAAAGTCTTAAAGTAGTTGTTTACCACTTTACATAGCATCCTATCCCTGTCTACCAAGTTGCACTGAACTATGAAATAGCATACATGGCTTACTCAAAAATTAATGTGAGCTCAGAATACAGTAGCTGACAAGCTACAAGTGTTAAGATTTGTAAAAAGAAATCTTTTACCCACTATATCTCTGTGGAACAAGGTCCCCTCTTCTAAGCCGCTCACATTTGAACACCGCTGCAACACTAAGGCTTGCAGCATATACTGCACTATCTCCTAAATGTCCCTACAAAAAGTGTTTCCTTCCATATCTTTCAACTAGCTGTATATTGCTCTGCTCTTCCCAGGACATGTTATGTTTGTTTGTGTGTTTTTAACACTGTGGAATTACTTCCTAAAGCAGCATACAATATACAATTCTTCTATGAAAGATAACTGAAAACTATTTTTTAAGAGTTTATTTCAATCCTGAAGCTCAAAGTTTCTGAAGTTTGTTAGTATTATTCAACCAAATTGCTTCATCACCTTAAATTCCCTATTTGGCTTTACAGTTTTCATATTCATCAACTCAGGATTTGAATGTGTATGTTACACAATAAAATACAGTCAAACCCCCAAATCCATATCTTTCTGTCTTTTGTAAGAAATCATGATAAAATCTGTGAAAGACTTCCAACTAATTTTATGCATTTGCAGCATTCTATAACAAAGTCATGGCAGGCCATGACAGCTCGCTTCACTCAACCTGCTGGCAACATTGCAGTCTGATTGCAACTAAATAAAAGACAGGTAAATGTTTGGAATTACAGAGAAGAGTAGTACTGAATAAATATGGCTTTAAGGACCTCCACAGACTGGTGTGCCTCTGCTTTAGAGTTGACAATGAAGCCCCGAGACAAGAAATTAGTTTTCCTTTGACCTTTGTCACAAAGTCCCTAGAGACTAGTCCTCATAATGACATCACAATAAAATAAAAACAAAGGTATTCCCTGGGAAAACAGCAATGGATATGTACTATGCATGTGGAAATCTGAAGTGCATTATATCTGCTACACCAAGGAATAAGGTTCTGTGTTAATTTATGCAGAACAGAGGTTGGAAGTTTTCAGGTTTTTATTTTAAAAAATTCACATATATAATCTATATACCATTAAATCCATACTCCACATATACACCATATGCCAGAATTTTTGGCTGAGTTGGACCAAATAATTCACTATCAGTAGTGGAAGACTTACTATGAGAATACATCAACTGTATGTTAGCCCAGAAAATTCATATTTTGTTTTCCCTACCTTGTTTTCACTCTGATTTTTGTATAAAAATCCAGTATACATTATTCATTCAGCATTCAGGAAAGAATCTAGTCTGGTGGTATCTTCTCTCTTATCCAGACTCCAGCATTTTCTGTTCTTTCAGTTTTGTGAATGACTATCTTGTCCTGGCTTGTATACAGCTACATATGATGTAGCTATTATTTATTTATTTATTTTATTATATCATCTCTTCCTCTCTATGCATCCTTTGCTTTGCACTCTTATTTATACCACATGTCATGTATCCAAACTTCTGTTCACCACAGATGCTTTTCTACAAGTCTGTAATTCTAATCTTACTTCATATTCTCCCTTAGACACATCAAAAACATCAACATTGAAACACTCTTAATATAGAGAGCCACTCTACCACCCCTCCTTTGTCACCTGTCCCTTCTGAAGAGCTTGTGGCCATCCATTGCAGCACTCCAGTCATGGCAGTGGTACCACCACATTTCAGTGATGGCAACAAGGTTGTAGTTTGCCTGCCATACAGTGGCTTCCAGCTCCTCCTATTTATTGCCCATGCTGCATGCATTGTTGTAGATGCACTTCATCTGCACCATTGCCCTCAGCCCCAACCCTGGGACTGCTCCCCCAGTCTCATCTCTGCCAAGCCTCATTTCATCCCTGTCCCCCTTCATACCTAGTTTAAAGCTTTCTTGTGTCAGTTTGGGTTGCCACAGTTGTTTGGTGAGACCTTTCTGCATGGTGGAGGTCACAGATGGGTTTGGTGTCTGGGAGGCAGTCGATAGGTGAGCTGGTCTCCTGAATGGGGAGGGATACTCTGTCCTGCCTGCTCACCCTGCCTGCACAATCTGATGCACCATACTCTCTTTGCCCTGCTCCCTAGGGGCTGCCTTTGTACAACAGAAGGGGATGTGCTCCTGTCTCACGACGGCCACCCTCCTCATCACTCCTCATCAGCCACCCTTGTGAGAGCTGTCAGGTCCTGGTGGCTCCATCAGCTTCCTTGAGGGGCCTCGGTGTAGGAAATCCCTGCATGCTGAGATCCCTCACTCAGCTGCAGAACATGTCTGCCCTGAGCTGATCACCTTGGCAAGAATCAGAATACAGAGCTATTTACACGGTCTTGTCACATTCAATTGCTTGAATATAACAGTTTCGTTGAGCAGAATTACTACACATTATAGACTAAGCCAAAAACAGATCTGTACTACAATAATATTAAATTCAAAGCTTGGAAGAAACGTTTTGACAAATAATTGTTTTCAGTCCCTATCTCAGGATAGGTCTGGAAGTGATAGTTTGAGTCTTGATCTGGTTTTCCACAGTCATAAGTAACAACTTCATATTATATTATGTGCTTTTATTAATTATTTTTAAAGTCACACCAGTGCAAGTCACACACTGGCAACTGGGAAACATTTGAATTTATTCACATTTGTCTTTTAGCTTTCTTCCACTCTGTTTACTCTTCTAGATGAAACCAGCTGCACTGTTTTAGTTTCTTCTCATAAGACAAGTCTTTCTCACTCTCACAAGTTCCAGACTGTGGCAGATGAAACATATTCAGTATTCAAGCTAAAGTCTTGAAGCACTTTACTGAGGAAATAATTCATTTAAAGATATTTGGGGTTGTCTTTACCTTTTTAATTACATTTACAAATTGCTAGTTTATAGTTAGGAGTTTAATAATGTGCTTTTTTAATCATTATGTCAAAGTTAGCCAAGTCTGTACTAACTCTCACTCTGTTAATTGCATGAAGACGATGCTTTGTCAGCTATTTTCTTGGATGCATACCCATAATACTCTAGTGCACATTGGTTTAGCAATGCAGGATTATTTACACTACCACTAACCATATGGTTTGTGTTCCATGAATGACAAAATTTTGTCTCCAGAGTTGTTTCCCACTCTCTAGGAGCTATACATTTCCCATGAACAGAAAGTCTAGCTATACCCTTTAATCACAACCACTTTACAACAAGGAAGAAAGTACTGTGCTTCAGTAATAAATTAGGAAAAAAAAAATACCTGATGAGCTGTGCATGTTATTAGACACTAAAATTCATTAAAAATTGGTGGAGTCTCAATATTCAGAACTTTTTCTACTATGTGATTTGTTTAGAAAGTTCTTTTTCCTTCAGTTTCAAAAAAAATTGCTTCATTATTGTGGCTGCATGTCTTTCCTTAATCATAAGATTCATGATCAATGGGGAAAATGCATTTTTTTTAGTTTTAGTCCACTAGCTAATCTCAGTGGAGCAAGTCTTACTGGTATCATGAATTCTGTATTATTTTTCACATCATGTCAACCAGAGAGATAAGTTTGCCTTCATGGAGATATTCTTCTGTTCTGGAAGTTTGCTGCCCTGAGGCCAACATCAGAAGTGGGGGAGATCATCTCTTCTAAGCATATTTTAAGAGAAAAAAAAGGAAAGAAAACATACCCCAAAAGACAACCCAAGCAACCAAGCCCAGGGAAACAGCTCAGACTAGAGACTGTAGTTCATATGGACTCCAATTCCAATCCTATTATTTTTCCACTACAGTCAGGGAAGGAGCCTTGATTCAGACACACTATTTGCTTACATCCTTTCTTATTGCCAGGATTGCATTTGGTCAGCCTGTGTGTTCTGTGTCTTTTTTCCCTGCCCTCCATATGTATGTCAACTCTGATGAATTCCATACTCAGCATCCTACATCTTCCTGTTCGCAGTATTTATGAATGTGTTTGCCAGGTTTGGGAATGCCACTTCCTTACAAGTATCTTAGCACCCAGCGTAACCTCTTGGTCTCTTGGACTTGGAGCAGTCTTCTATTCATGAACACTGCCAGCAAAAGTGACGTCATACATTTTTACATTAGTTTTATGGATAGGGAGGACCATAACTTCAATCTTAGTGTATAAATGACATTGGGCAGCCATCAAAAGTTAAAGCAATTTATTAATTAGTAATTCACATCAGATTCACATCAGAATCATATTTACCATGTTCACCAACTGTCAGTTCAGCTGCCTTTTCTTCCATTACTACTATTAGAGTAACAGTTCTCTTCAGTTTCATAAGCACATAGAAAAAAAGTTTATGCTTTCAAGGAGAAATGTAAAAGCAAAAACTCCCCTTCATATGGTTCCTTATAAGCAATGTTGGTGTGTCACATTTAAACTTAGCTGTATTTACAGGTTAACATTTTCTACTGAAAACAAAAGACTTTAATTCTAGCTGCCACCTGATGTAAATTCAGTGCTTATGCTGACTTACTCTCTTTAAAACAAACTATTGAAACCTATTGATTAGGATTTTATTTTTTTTTCTAGAATCTCTGTATTTCCAGTGTTAGATTACTACAACTTGCTATAGACAAATATATACATGGTGGTTCTGAGGCACATATTTATTAATGTAGATGGTTATTTCAGTTTGGGATGATTATTAGTGTAATAAAGGGATAAAAACAGATTCTTCTAAAATACAGAATAGTCTTCTGTAAAGAAAAAAACTTACACATAACTATTAAGAAACAATTATTTAATGTTATTTCTTTAGCATCCTGCTGGAGCTGAATTGTTATGAGTTTGATATGTTTTATTCACATTTCAAATCTTAGATGTAAGAGTAATTAAAACTTATTGATTGACAACCTTAGAGGTTGTTCAGAAAGCACCCCTCCCACTCCCACCCCCCCCCCCCAAAAAAAAAAAAAAAGAGAAAAAAAAGAGAGACAGAGAGAGTCTCTCACAGAGAGACAGAGAGAGACAAAGAGAGACAGTATTTAACCAAATGGAAGGAGATCCATGAAAAATCAGTTTGTTACATTTTTAGTGAAGTATCTTCCTGTAGCATTCTGCAGACTACACCTAGCATTCAGACTACAGTGTTTGAAGAGGATGAATAATGCCTATAGTGTATTTGGCCAATTTTGTCTTACTATAAAAATAGTAAACATTTCTTTTCATAAATTGCTGACAAGAAGTTTGTGCCTTTCAGCAAAGACCTTGAATGAGCTCATTTATGTCTGTCATAAAAATCAAAGCTAATGAAGAAGTTACAAATAATGTACAAGTTAATTTACACAGAATAAATGAAGTTAGAGACAGAAAATGTCCATCCAAATGATGGGCTGTACACTGAGAAGATAACATATTGTAATGTGGGAGGACACTAACACAAAAAATAAATCAAAATCAGAAGTCACTCCACAGGTACCTTTATGAGGACAAGACAAAACAGACAAGGGACATGGTTTAGTAATGGAATTCAGTAGTTCAGGTTGATGATTAGACTTGATCTTGAAAGTCTTTTCCAAAGTGGTTCTATGACTATGAAAATATTTGTGCCAGTCATGCAGAAAGCAGACAAACTGTTGTCTCTTCTCCCACACACTGTTCTTCTGCTGTTCCTCTCCCTCCTCCTCTCCCCACACATATAGATTCAGAAATAGTGCAAATAATTATTCAAAAATATACTCTATCTACTGAAAGTATCAGCCTTTCAGCAGATTCATTAAGCCAGTACTCAGATAACATCACTTCATACTACTTCACAAAGAGACAAAGAAAAAGCAGGAAGAAAATCTCCCTGGAAATTAAATCATTTTATTGTTCCACTTAAGCACCCATTTTTGATGTAATTCCTTTCCCATCATGGTCTCTTAGCTGTAGTCACATTTGTGAACATTACACAAAATGCTCTTTATGAATATTTTTATTGTGTCTTTTGCTGAGGCAGTTTTTATTTCACTGTTACACTGAATCTTATTTTCATAATGCTGCCCCCCCACCTGTTCATATTCACAGAAGAACCATGGTTTTTCCAGGTTTATGTACCATTTGGAAAAGGCTCTTCCACTCTTTCAGTAATCATAAAATTGCATTCATTTCAAAGACAATATTGTAATTATTCCTACCTTCTTGCTCAGGAAAGAGAGACTGTTTAAATATTTTCTGCTATTCTCCCTTGTATTTGTTCATGAGCTTATGCATACATCACAATATTCAAATATAGTGAACCAACATACTCTTTGCATTGAAACATTCTCACACCAGTTTTTAGTAGAAAAACTTGTGAGATGATTCAAAAAATCACATTGTGTTTGCTTTAGCTAGAAGAGCAGTATTTTCATGGCAAGTGCCTCACAGGTGCTTCAGAATTTTATTTTTTCAGAAAGTAGTGTACCTTCCCTTCCTCAGATTTGATGCAGCATTATTTAAAAAAAAAAAAAACAAAAACAAACAAACAAACAAACAAACAAAACTCTGAAATGTTATTAATAAAGGATTTTGAGGTTTTGAAAAAGGTGCAAGATATTTGCAGAATCACAGTAAGGTTTAGGTTGGAAGGGACCTCTGGAGGTCATCTGGTCCAACCCCACTGCGCAAGCAAGGACATCTAGAGCAGGTTGCCCAGGACCATGTCCAGACAGCTTTTGAAGATTCTCAAGGAGGAAGACTTCATAACCTCTCCAGGCACCCTTAGTCACATGCACAGTAAAGAAGTGCTTCTTGGTGTTCAGAAGGAACCTCCTATGTTCCAGTTTTAGTCCATTTTCTCTTTTCCTGCCAACTGGGCACCACTAAAAAAATCCTGGCTCCAACATTTTTGCACACTCCCTTAAGGTATTTATACCCATTGTAAAGATCCCCCCTGACCCTTCTCTTTTCTAGGCTGAACAGTCCCTTCTTTCTCA
The DNA here is from genome assembly GCF_009819795.1 of Aythya fuligula. NCBI lineage: Eukaryota > Metazoa > Chordata > Aves > Anseriformes > Anatidae > Aythya > Aythya fuligula. The sequence goes on from NC_045560.1 coordinate 55,011,490, forward strand.
GCCTTTCCTCACAGGAGAGGTGCTCCAGTCCTTTCATCATTTTTGTGGCTCATTGGACTCTCTCCAGTATGTTCGTGTCTCTCTCGTACTGTGGAGCCCAGAACTGGACCCAGTACACCAAATGTGGCCTCATCAGTGTTGTGTAGAGTGGAAGGATTACTTCCCTCAACCTGTTGGCAACTCTTCTCCTAATGCAGCCCAGGATACCATGAGGTACTTTTGCTCCAAGTTTTCATTGCTGGTTTGTGAGCTCACTGAATTACATTTAATTAAGATAATTCCTCAATATATTTACTCCTCTAAAATGTCACGATAATTGGCATACTACTTCACTTCTATGTATCTGCAAAAGTATTTCTTAGAGTAGAAATCTTGTGAACAATGTATTAGCAGACAGAGAGCCTGGAGTGTCACACATACTTGAGCTAACACTTTTATGTCACCTTCATGTACCACAAGGATATTCTGATGCACAGTGATCTGAATACCACTAACAACTTGAAGCCACATCCTGCTTGGTAATATTTGTAGCTTGGATTGAAAACATACTATTAAGGCAAGTGGATGCAACATGATGTTTAAATGTCTGTCTCTGTTTCTGAGACGGGTTTTTTCCTATCCACAAAACTGTCAGAGCTCTAGACATCTCACTTAAATATGTGTGTTTATATATTTTTAAGTCAAGACAAAAATCTCACTTTGAAATTGCCTTTCTTATTCCTAGGGAAAATAAAGCTATATTTGGCTGATTTATGGAACAAAATATATTTGAAATTTCATATGATTCCTGTGAATGGGTGTGTTGGTCTCACACCAATGGCTAGCTAAACTCCACAACATTGCTCTCTCACTCCCACTTAGAAGAACAGAGGGAATAAAAATAATAATAATAATAAATAAATAAATAACAATGAAAGAGGGCTTGAGGATTAAGGTAAGTACAGGGAAATCACTCATCAATTACCATCACAGGCAAAATAGACTCAGCATAGGGAGAATAAATAAATGAATTGCCTACTAATGACAGAGTAGAGCAGTTAAAAGATAGAAGAAATCTAGAAACACCATCCACTCTCTTCTACCTCCTCCACCCCAGCAGTGCAGAGGTACAGGGAATGGGAGTTATGGGCAGTCCATATACTTCGTCATTTGCCACTCCTTAATCCTCACTCTCTTCCCCTGCTCCAGCATGGGCTCCCTTCCACAGAATTCCATCCTTCCCTAAGTGATCCTACATGGGCTTCCCAATGACTGCTCTTCTTCAAGACCTGCTCCAATATGGGTCTATACTTCAGGGCCAGTCCTTCAGGAGCAGACTGCTGCAGCATGGCTCGTACAAGACCACCTGCTCCACCATGGCTCCTGTCCACGAGCTGAAGTTCCACCCTGGAGTCTGTTCCTGTGGAGGCTCACCATGGGCCACAGCCTCCTCCAGGCCACATCCACCTGCTCCACCAGGGGCTCCTCCACAGTCTGCAGCATGGAGATCTGCTCCACGTGGGACCAATGGGCTTCAGGGGAACAGCCTGCTCCACCAGGGGCCTCTCCACAGGCCACAGGGGAACATCTGCTACATGCCTGGACCAGCTCCTATCCTCCTTCTGCACTGGCCTTTGTGTCTGCAGGTTTGTTTTTCTTCCATTTTCTCATCTGGTGTTTCACAGGATTTTTCCCCTTTCTTTTGTACGCTTTCACAGAGGCATAACCAACATTCCTCATTGGCTCATCTTTGACTAGTGGAGGATCCCTTTTCAACTCAGCTGGAACTCTCTCTTTTCTAAAATTTCTCGATTTTTTTTCAAATAGGCCACTCCTGCAGTCCCCCCAAAACCTTGCCATGTAAGACCAACACAATGGGAAATCCTCCTAGCTGCAATTTCTACTAGCTGTATTATAATAAAATTGCTAAGGTCAAGATTTTATTATGCTTGGTTTTGTATAAACAGTTAGTAGGACATATGACCTATCATCAGTTTGCATTTTATGTAGATAAAGAAGATTACAGAAATATTATCCTTCCTACAATACAAATGAAGTAATGCTATACAAAGACCTGAGGTTAATCCTCAGCTAGGAAAAAAATCAGGATTATTCTATTTACTTTACTAGTATTTCTCATTCAGAGCTTTTGACCTTCATCTTTCACAGTTACAAAGAAGACTTGTGAAATGAATGACAGCAGACTCCAGAATTTCTGGAGAGTCCTGCACAATGAGCAATGAGGCATACTTTTTTAGTAAAATGGTGGATTAATTTATTTTATTTTTATTTTTATTTTTATTTTTATTTGTTTTTTTTTTGTTTTTGTTTATTTTTATTTTTATTTTTATTTTTATTTTTATTTTTATTTTTATTTTTATTTTTATTTTTATTTTTATTTTTTTTCAGTGATTATACTGCATCAGAAGTGATTGAAGTCCTTAGTGCAGCATTCTACAGCTACACTAAAAAGTGATTAACCAACAAATACTTTGCTAAGGTTGTTTAATTGACTTTTATAAGACATTAGAAGCCCAGTTTATAGTGTCTACACATTTTTTTTTGACTTCTTAAATAGAAGTAATAGGAGTAACTAAAATGAAATAATTGGTATTACCATTGGTTGTTTGTCTCCTGATCTCTTATGTACCATAATTATAGAAAAGCAAAATGATTACGCTAGAGGATGGTTCCAAACGTAAAATTCAAATGAGGCTGCAAGACTTGAAAGGCTGGAGATGTAAGCACTTATGGACAGACATCAGCTCTGTATCTCATCCTTGCCGAAAATTTTCCTTCAATCAAGTGTCTGTTACTAAGAATGTCTACTGCTTCGCAAAAGGAACCATGACAACAATAATTTATGAAATATTTTGATTGTGTAATGTAGTCTCATGGTTAATATCCATTAAAATTACTGGGACAATAGCAATTTTTGGCACAAAAACTGTTATTCTTATTTAATACAACTAGCAATGAATGCAACAGTAGACAGGAAAGCCGTAAAACCTTGTCCCCTGACACAAAGTCATTCTGGGATGTAGCAACACTTTCTATTGCAGCAGATGTCATATTACATGAAAGCAGATACATTCTGAAGGTGCCTTGAAGGGGAGTCATACCACAATCTCACTTCAGTTATGTTTGACCATGAATCTTTCTTTTTTTCCTCTCCCTATGTCAGTCTAGTTAATCTGCATTGTCTATATGCAGTGTTTCCCACCTGCACCACTTTTACTACCTTGCATTTGTTTGTGCTGTAGGGGTGCTGTAGCTGCAGAACGGCTTACAGGGTACCATGCTAGTATTGCATTAAATAGAAAAACATATGTCCAGTTCCACTCTGACAAGATCACAAAATTAGCATTGCATTTTTAAATCCCTGCTGTTCTGCTGTGGCTGAAGAGCCCATGAAAATAAACAACAAATGAATGAAAAATAAGCTAAAACTAATCAAACACTACTCAAAAATTGCTAATCATAATGTGCACTGCTATTATTAATTTTTTTAATTAAGAAACATTAGTTCATAGTTCATACTCATTTCTCACAACTCAGTGTTCCATTTGGTGATATTCTTAGCTTTGAATACACATCTATAAAGTGTGTTTATTTATTTATTTATTTATTTTACTTTATTTACTAGTAATATGTCATGTAAGTTTAGGACTGAAAAGACTAATTTCATTTTTGCAATCTAGCCCTCATTTACAACAACTATATTCACCATATTCACATAGAGGTTCATCTGACACGGCAGCTCATGGTAGATTAAGACCTCATTCTGAAATTATGGATAACTAAAATAAGCCATAATCCTCATTGGGAATTTAGTTTATCCTAAGTAACATCTGGCACATGGCTTCATAGCATAAGAAAAATATCTGTTTTGGAACTATCTTATCCGCTAGTAGAGGAGTTATTTAACCTGTTGCCCAGGCAACAGGATAGAGATGATAAATGACATTCTGTACAGGCTTGCCAACATGACCTGAAAGTGTCCTTTCTTTCCAGCCAGAATTAACAGGTGGAACAGAGCAGGACCTTTTTTCTGTGCAACAGAGCCTACCCTGAAGCAAAATTTTGCATATTTGGCTTTGAAAGTAGTGCAAACAGAGACACTGTCACTTAAAGGCTTTATCTCCAGCACAGCATTCTTGTTTACTATACAACAGTACTATCAGTTAGAGCAATGTTGTTGTATAAGTAGCTTCAGGATTCACTTCTGCACCACTGTGTTAATAAATTGGGTTTTATTTTTGCTATTGCTGAAAACTCATCCAACAATTCAAGGAAAAAGTCCATAAATGAATTGAAAGGGAATTGTTCCCAATATGTATTTTATAACTTCTGTATTTAGAATGATTAACTTTTATGACATCTCTATCTAGCAGACGAACTAGGAGGATATCTGCACAGGTCACCTTAGATGTTGGAAATTAAAACATAGTAGTATATGTGGTTCTGAGAAGGGAAGGGAGAGGAGAGGAGAGGAGAGGAGAGGAGAGGAGAGGAGAGGAGAGGAGAGGAGAGGAGAGGAGAGGAGAGGAGAGGAGAGGAGAGGAGAGGAGAGGAGAGGAGAGGAGAGGAGAGGAGAGGAGAGGAGAGGAGAGGAGAGGAGAGGAGAGGAGAGGAGAGGAGAGGAGAGGAGAGGAGAGGAGAGGAGAGGAGAGGAGAGGGAAAAAGGAAACATTGAGCCTTGAAGCTCAGACTGCAACTAGGCTTTGGAGACGCTTTCATGGAACATTCTACGGTTGTAAGAATTCAATTTAAAATGTTTTCTTCCATAATAGTTTATAGAATATGGATCACTAGATTCATGTGACAAGTGAATCTGTGGCTACACATTCTTTAGCACACAGTCTAGTATGAGATAGTGGATATCAACTTTTATAAACTTTATAATGACAATATACTAATCTTTTAACTCATGTGTGTATTATTTTCCTCTGCAATTGGACTTCTAGTACATGAATAAACATATAAATACCAAAATTATCATAGAATCGTAGAATATACTGAGTTGGGAGGGACCCATAGGGATCATCAAGTCCAGCTCCTGTCTCCACACAGGTCTTACCAAAAATTCATACCATATGACTAAGAGCACAGTCCAAATGCTTCTTAAACTCCAACAGGCTTGGTGCTGTGACTATGTCATGGCAAATTAGGTTTACTGTACTCTTCTTTTGTGGACAAATGGGCATCAAATAAATTTTCTGAAAATATTACTGTGGCCATATAAGAAATGCAAATAGACATCCCTGGTTTAAATACAATGCAATTGTTTTGAATCTGTCACTTGTGTCTAGGGAAACCTGAAGACTTCCTGATTTTCTTTTTATTCTACATTCAAAATGATTCTAGTTTTCAGAAAAATGCTTGTCAACTATAAAAAATAAATATTTTATCAATCCTAGACTAGCCAATGGCATGGTATCGAGAAAATTCACCTGACATTTTGAACCCAACTCAGATGCATGCTCTCATACTGAATTATCTAGGATGGAGCTTTCATATTTTAGATACTTATATGAAGGTATCTTTTTAACATATAAGCAATTCATAAAACTTTTGTATATTTTTCTACCATCCTAATGGTACAAAGCCATATAAAAACATCTTTTATAGATACCAATGAATCCAGAACCATAGCTTAAAACATAGGTAGGAAATTACTTCCCAGATGTATGAGCAATATGCTCATTACTTACATGTCTTCAAAGATCTTAACCTGACAACTAGAGCCACAGAGGTGATGATACTGGCATTTATAACTTTAACACAAATTTAAGTGCTACACAGAATCTCAAACAGTGCTCTGTGCTGGAAGACAGTCTTTCTAACACTGACAATTACCATTCAACACCACTTAACGTGTTTTGCCAAAAGCAAAGTCTGAAGCCAAGAGTGGTTGGGAAATGGCTTGTTTACCTAAATTCTCAAGCTGGGAATATCTGTGGTGAAACTACTAAACTGTTTTGATGGTCTGTTTTACCCTGTGACAAATTGAAGATTTGAGAATGTACTATGAATAAAAGACTTGAAACTAAGCCCTACCTCTCTGTCAGTGAACAAGTGGTTAGTCCTAATAATCCCTTAGGAACCCTGAGGACCCTTAGGAACTGAGGAACCCAAGCAAATGTTGGAAGGTATTTATGTATTCTTTCGAAATTGTCTGCAGAAAAAGAAATGGCAATTTCTTTCATTAGCTTGAGCAGCCAGAAGGGGAATATCCAGAGGAGAACAAAAACTCTTTTCATTGCCTAAATTATCCATATGACAACAGAATGGACCATGAACAGCCTGAGACAACAGAAGAGTTTGAGGGACCACTGCCCAAATGACTTGCTAATCTCCAGGACCAAGCTACATCCATTTTACTCATCTTCCTGGGATCCTCTCACAGAAATCACAGAAACATAGAATGGTTTGAGTTGAATGGCAACAGAACCCCCAAGTCCTTCTCTGCAGGGCTGCTCTCAGTGAGTTCTCTGCCCAGCCTGTACTCATGTCTAGGATTGCCCCAACCCAGGTGCAGCACTTTGCACTTTGACTTGTTGAACCTTAGTAGGTTCACTGGGGTCCATGACTCAAGTTTGTCCAGGTCCCTTTGGTCACTGGGGCCCACTACTCAAGTTTGTCCCTGGCATCCCTTTTTTGTATCAGCTGAACCACTCATCTGCAAACTTGCTGAGGGTGTACTTCATCCCACTGTCTGTCATTGATAAAGATGTTAAACAGAACTGGTCCCAAGATGACGCCACTCATCACCACCCTCCACCTGGACATAGAGCCTTTGAGCACCACTTTCTGGGTGTGGTCATCCAGCCAATTGTCCACCAAATAGTCCACCCTTTAAAACCATCTCTCTCCAGTTTAGGGTTGTTGTATGGGACTGTGTCAAAAGCCTTACAGAAGTCCAGGTAGATGTCGTCAGTTGGTCTCCCCCTGCTAACCAGTGCAGTCACTCCATCATAGAAAGCCACCATATTGGTCAGGTGCAATTTGCCCTTGGTGAAGCCATGCTGGCTTTCTTGGATCACCTCCTTGTCCTGAATGTGCCTTGACATTGCTTCCAGGAGTATCTGTTCCATGATTTTTCCAGGCACAGAGTTGAGACGCACCAGTCTGTGGTTGCCCAGGTCCTCCTTTCAACCCTTTTTAAAAATGGGAGTGATTTTTCCAGTCACAGGGGACTTCACCTGACTGCCATGACTTTTCAACTGTGATGGAGAGAGTGGTTTGGTGTTGCTGGAAGAACAGCCGAAAACATGACAGACACTAGTATGGTCAGATCATGCTCCATTTTATTACCCGAATAGCCTGACTTTTATAGTGAACTTAACAGGGACAGATAGTGTCTCACACAAGATTATTGGTCAAAAGCACTCAGACAAACAACTACAAGAAAATAACCCCACCTGCAAGAAAACAACTCCCTTGTGATTAGCAGTCACGTAGACCTTGTCCTTGAAGCCAACTACTGGCAACAATATTTTTTTTTAATTCCTCAGTTGGGTGATGTGGGAACACTGTCATGGGAACTTCTCATAGTCGTCCTGGTAGCTTGGTTTGCTCAGCTGCAGCAAGCCATGGGATCTTTGCTGTTTCAAAAATCCCTCAACAGTTTAGCAACTCCATCAGCCAATTCCATCAAGACTCTGGAATGGATGTCGTTGGGCCCCATAGACTTGTACCTGTTCAGTTTCATAAGGTAGTCTCAAACCTGCTCTTTGCTTACAGTGGGAGGGACTTTGCTCCACCAACCCTTGCCTAGAGGGTCAGGGACTCGAGGGACATGGGAAGCCTGACTTCCATTGAAGATTAAGGCAAAGAACTTGGTCTTCCTTTGTCTTCGGATGCAGTCACTCCATCATAGAAAACCACCATACCTCTTTGCTAAAATGTCTGGGGAAGACATTACAGAAAATGCCCATTCAGGAGCAAGCAGAGGTAGGAGATGAGGGGAAGGAGGAGAGGGAGAGCAGTGAACGCCACCATGGAGGAGGGCTGTCACCCCAAAGGAGTGGACACCATTTTATGGAGCTGATTTGAATCAAAGGCCTGGTGCTGCCCCAGCTGGCAGTAAATCTTGTGAGGTAGGAATTTAGGCTCCCTAGCACCCACCACTTAATCCTCATTGACATTTCAGCTGCAGAGGTCTCCTAGTGCTGAAGAAAGGGTACTCAGGGAAGGTACACTTGATATCACCAGTTGGTAAGAATTCTCTCTACATCCAGAGACCAGATTTTCTCCTGCTTCATTTGTGCCCTCTTTGATCTACACTTGTATAAACTTGAAATCTCTAAATTAGGTTGCTCCTTTTGTGCTTTATCATAATTATCATTTACCTTCATAATTAATTTTCCTGTGCTGAACGGCACAATGACATTCTTGAATAAATCAGCAGAAAATACCTCCCTGTTTCACATCCTCATTTAGATCACATTTCTGAATTTATGAGTGGGTGACTTGATGAACTACTTTAAAGAAAAATTAAATTGTTTTCATATTTAAAAATAAATGAAAATGTGAATCATCCCTCCCCAAATTGCCTTTTTACTGCTTCGTTTTTTATAACAAAACTGCCAACTAATACAATACTCTAATTTGTTACAAAGCAATGAAATGTAATTAAATATCCATAGGCTTTGTTAGTAAAATAAAACATCACACTCCAGAATTAAAGCCATGTGGTTTGATTTGACTCTGACGTGTGATTACATGTCCTTCTGTTCAATGAAAAAATGAGCATGCATGCAGAACATCGTGTGTTGCCAAACAGAGCATATAATGAGGGGAACCTACCTCCTCCAACAGGAGAATCACTTTTTTCAAATGTTTCTTCATAGAATCATAGAATCACAGAAAGGTTTGGGTTGGAAGGGACAGGACACATAAAGGTAATTGTGTAATTGTGGTAATTTCACACCAATGGGCAGCTAAACACCACCATGCCTCTCTTACTCCCACCCCTCAGAAAAACAGGGAGAGAAAATATGGAAAAAATGATGTGTTGAGATGAGGACAGAGGAGATCACTCACCAGTTAATGTCATACACAAAACAGACTTAGCATAAGGGAGATTCATGTGATTTTTTGCCTACTAATGACAGACTAGGGCAGTGAGGACTAAAAGCAAGCTAAAAAGACCTCTTTCTCTGCTCCAGTGTGGGGTCTGTACCATATGGTGCAGTCTTTCCCAGACTGATGGACTTCACACAGACCGTATTTTTTCAAGAACTGCTCCAATATGGGTCCATATCATGTGGTCCATCCTCCAGAAACAGACTTCTCCAACATGGGTCCCTCATAAATGGCAGTTCCCACCAGACATCCAACTCCACCATAGGCTTCTCTCCAGGGTAGCTCCAGCCTGGAGTCTTCTTCTGTGGGGGCTCTCCATGGGCTCCAGCCTCCTCCAGGCCACATCCACCTTCTCCACAGTGGGCTCCTCCATGGGCAGTGGCATGGAGATCTGCTACACCATGGGCTACAGGGGGGCAGCCTACTCTGCCATGGTCCTCTCCATGGGCTGCAGGGGAACTTCTGCTCTGGCACCTGGAGCACCTCTTGCCCTCCTTCTTCACTGACCTTGATGTCTGCAGGGTTGTTTCGTTCAACATTTTCCACTTCTCTCTCACATATGCTCTTGCACGGTGTTTTTTACCTTTTCTTAAATATGCTGTTACAGAGGAACAACCAACGTCACTCATGGGCTCAGCTTTAACCAGCAGTGGGTCCCTTTCAAATCAGCTGGAAAGGTCCCTTTTCAAGGCAGTCAGAACAGGCTCTTATCTAACACAGGGCGGCTACTGGACTTTTCTCACAGAGGCCACCACTACAGCCACCCCAGTACCAAAACCTTACTACTTAAACACAATACCATCATCTAGTCCAGCCCCCTTGCCATGGGCAGGGTCATCTCACTAGATCAGGTTGCTGAAAGTCCCATCCAACCCAACTTTGAACAATTCCAATAAGGGGCCTACACACCATCCCTGGGCAGCAATGTCTCATCATCCTTATTGTGAAAAATTTATTTGTTATACACAATCTAAATGAACCTTCTTTCCCTTCCTTCAGCTTAGAACTGTTACCCCTTGTCCTGTCCCTGCAGGCCTTGGTATAAAGTCTTTCTCCATGTTTCTTATAAGCCCCCTTTATATATTGAAAGGCCACAATAACATCTCCCCAGAGCCTTGTCTTCCCCAGGATAAATGACCCCAACTCTTTTAGGCTAAATGACTCCCAAGTCTTCTAGCCTTCTTCATAGGTGTTCCAGTCTTCTGATCATTTTTGTGGCCCTTCTTTGTACCAACTATCATAGGTCTGTATCAGTCTTGTGCTGGTGGCCCCAGAGATGGATGCGGTACCCAAGGTGGGACCCCACAAGAGCAGAGTAGACAAGGAAAATCAGTTCTCTTAACCTGCTGGCCACATTTGATTTTACGCCCAGGACATTATTGGTTTTCTGGGCTGCAAGCACATATTGCTAGCTCATATCCAATTTTTTGTCCACCAGTATCCCAAGTCCTTCTCTGCAGGGCTGCTATCAATGTGTCACCCAGTCTGTACTGATTTGGGTGATTTCCCTGACTCAGGTTCATTGCCTTTCACTTCGTTGAACTTCACTTCTTAAGTCTGTCAAGGCCCCTCCAGATGGCAACTGTCCTCTACTGTATTAACTGCACCACATAGCTTGGTGTTAAACACAAACTTCCTAAGGGTGCACTCAGTCCAGCTGTCTGTTATCAATGAACATATTAAATAATATCAGTCCCATTACAACCCTTGAGGAACACCACTTGTTACTAGTTTCCAATTAAACATTGAGCCATTAACTGTTATTCTTTGGATGTGGCCATCCATCCATCAATAGTCCATCCATCAAATCCATATCTCTCCAATGAAGAGGCAAAAATGTTGTGGGGTACCATATTAAGGGCTTACAGAAATCCGTGTAGATGAGAGGTTTCTTTTCCAATACAGTCACATGACCATAGAAGACCGCTAGACTCTTCATTAAGTTTATGTGTTGAACCTTGTCATGTGTTTAATACCTTGTTCAAAAGACTATGTAGTGAGTTCTATTAGGTTCCCTGGATGCATGGGAGAGTAAGACTCTCCCCAGCCTAGGTGGCCAGACAGTGAACCTTGCATTTCTCTCACAGACCTTGCAGCTACTGGGTGGGACTTGGAATGGGAAGATGGACTCATGGTTAAGCTCTCCTATACCTTCAAGTCAGCTTAACAGGAAGGGAGCCCATGCTGAGTGGTTGGTGAAGGGAATATAGTGCAAGGGAGAAGTGTTCCCAGCAGGCACCAGCTGGGAATATAAACCGCCGCTTCAATTGATCTTGTTACTGCAGAAGAATACTGCACAGGCAGGAGGCAGGACACAAGGTCAGTGCAAAGAGGAAATAACAACGTTTGAGTTGGCCAGAGATTGCTATAGAAAGGGATGTGTTCTCATCCTCCACTTGTTCTCTTGTATCTGAGGCAGATTTACTAGGGCAGCACATCTGCCCTTGGGTGAAAGGAGCAGCTCACATTACTCTCAGAGGAACAAGCAGTGGCCAAGGCTCTCTAATCAAGGTTTATGGAAAGTATCTAAAGTTGATTTTATTCCAATTGCAAGCTGTGTTAATGAGGTAGGTTTTTTGTTTTTGTTTGTGTGTATTTTTTTATGTTGTTGGTTGTTTTTGTTTTGTTTTAGTTTTTAACTTATGAATCCCATTGAAGAGATTTATATGCTTAGCAGTATTTATCTGCCTTTTTCTCACCATTCACGTGTTTTAAGAATGGTACAGAAGTGTTACTGATTAGAACACTTCATAAAGTATTTAATGTAGTTACTAAATATGTGTTTCCAAGAACTTCAGTGAGTTTTTACCAATGACTGCTGTGCCAAAGGTAAGACAAGAATCATTTGATAGAAAGAAACTGATACGCTGAGCTCAAGAATCGCAAAAGGAGGATGGAAAATTGCAGAAAGCAACAACAACATAGTGGTATAAGCAAGCTGTCTGCTCAAATAACACCTCCTTAGAACAGATGTTCCTTGTTGTGTACAATTCACAGAGGTCAGATTTTTCTCATTACATGTTTTCAATGACAGGAAAGATACTGGCTGGGGACCAGACTCTTAGTAGTCCAACTCCTTGTCCTCCCTTCTTCCTTGCTGCACAGATCACTATCCCCTAACAAACACACACACACATCATTTGCATAAAGTTACAGTATGCAACATTTTAAGCACTTAATCTGTTTATGTGTGTTGAGGTACTCTCTAATGACAAAATATTTAACACCCCTCTTGCACTCCTTCCCCCTCTCCCAGATATTTCCTTACTGCCTCTGAATTTGAGAGTCTTTTCTGTGCTTCTCCCTTAAGCAGCCCCCTGCTGCATTAAAACCAATATCCATGCTTCCTTTAGGGCTGAGCTGATGGTAGCCACTTCCAGGAGACTGTGGGTAGATTGACCTGATGTATGTATTTTAGTGGTCATAGCTTCCTGAGCATTTCCCCCATCATTTTCTCTTCTACTTATTGCTCGCTTCTAGTGTTCTTTCCCCACTTTTATGTCTTCCCTCATGACCCTTTTTGTTTTACTTTTATTCTCACCCCACTTATCTTCAAATTCTCACTCAAACTATACCTTCAGCCTGGATGATCTGCTTTTCTGGTTACTTCAATTTTGATCCTTTTTCACACTTAATTGATGCATGCCCTTTTCTAAAACAATTCTTGATCTTTGCACCATTGTGACAGTAGAATAAACAAAAACCTCTGGCAGGGTGCTTACAAGAGATAAAAGATTCATCTTGACAGAAAGTCCATCTCTCTGCCCCTCTTTCCTTCTCAGTGATTTTTGGAACATTTCATTTTAATGGCAACAACAACAACAAACAGAAATTGTTGCACTGAATGTCAAGGTCAAAGTGACTGAGATCAGAATACAGCTGTAAAATTAGCTCTTATATTTCATAATATAAGATTATTAGATCTAATTATTTATTCCCAAAAGTGTTCAGAAATCAAGCAAACAACACTTACTAAAGCACTCTCATGAAAGGAAGTTATTTGTCAAGCTACTTGTTTCATATTTGTGTTGTTTACAACACTTTTATTTAGCGTCTTAAATGTAACTCTTTTGAATGTTTAAAGAATACACAGTTCAAATTGCTGGGCCAAACTCTGAGTCCTTGGTTCTTCCTGAACAATTCTTGACATCCCAAATACAAAGGAAGCTACTAAATGTTATACTAAATCAAAGATATCATAGCACAGCCCAAGAAATTGTCCTCAGTGTTTGCCCTCCAAGAAGTTATTACTGATTCAATATAAACATATACTACCTGTTTTGGCAGAAATTACATTTAAAGTGTCCTGTTTATATGTTTTGATTTCTAGAATGAAAGATTATCCATGTAAATTCTTCTATTTGCTTAACATATATATATGCTAAACAATCATAACAGTATTTTTACATAGTGAGGTAAGGTATGATAATTTGTCCAGACACTGAAAATTTAAGAGTGATCCAATTTGTCTTTGTGCTTTGTAATTCTTTTTGAGAACCTACCCATTCAAAATGACTGTTTTGGTTCTCCAGAAAAAATGGTAGCCCTCAAAGATCCAGCTCCTCGCTATCTTCCATGACTATTATTATTTTTATTTATTTATTTATTTTTGCTTACTGTGCTGTACTTTTTTTCATTTCTTAATTTGGAAGAACTTAAAGTCATTAGGTAAGGATGTGCATTTCAGGCACCATGTGTCTGGTCCACATGGCATGGTAGGAAGTCACATCACTGTGGGAACTCTACCAACACATGCCAAAAAGCAAGTCCCTTGAGATCAAAGTCAAGTACAAAGTAAATGGCTTCCCACAGTCAGAGTTCAAACAAAACAAAAGAATGTTTCCTGGATAGTAGTACTATTTCTGTTGATGTCTCTGCTGTGCTATTTGACCATTAGAAAGTGCCATGAGACTTCCCAGAGGCAGATCATGGCTCTGTGACAGATCAGATAGTCAAGCATCATCTGGCAACATAACCTGAAGGTGGTGGGGTGAAGAGAAGCAGACACTGTCTCCGTTTTCAGGAAGGAAAGTGGAAAAAATAATTCATTGGCAGATGAGACTTGGAAGATAAGAGTTAGCAGGGAAGTTAACATTGATCAGTTCTTGATTTTGCCAGGCTCTGACTGTGATCCCTCTGTCATTAATGTACATCTGGAATGATTTTGTCCTGACAGAGATCAGATAATCAAAACTGTGTTAAAAATTTGGTGACAACTGGCTTGCTCAGTTCTGCTGTCAAACTGTAATGAAAACATTTCCTCACAGTGTGAAAAGAAGTATTTTTGCTTGAGAGTAGTCAGTCCATGTAATGGACCTCTTTTAAAAGCTATGTAGGCTAATGTCTTGTACTGCAAAGCCTTTTCTGTTGCTCTCTGAGTACAAAATGAATAATGTGGCATAAAGTAGTGACTGAAGCAGCTGAAGAAGGTACCTCAGGATCTCCAAATACACTGTGGAAAAATTCCAGAGTCTAGTTGCTTTGTTTAAATTCAAAATACCATGAAAAGGCTCTCACCATAGATGTTTCATGAGAATAAATACTTGTTTTGCTGTAATATAATAAAAATGTTCCAAACTTTGGGAAAGAGACAGATGAGAGATTTTTCTCTTTTCCCTATCTGATTATCCATGCCTGTGCATGGGTACTTTCTGCAACATCTCTAAGCAATAATATTACATATGCAATTTCACTGGAGGATCTTAGGCAATTTTACAAATGTTACAATTTTGTACAAGTTGATAATTTCATCCTTGTGTAAAAAGGCAATTTCATTAAGAGTTCCTTTTTCCATCTGAACTGCCATTTCAAATGTGTATTGCAGTCATTACCAATTTATTTAGTAATTACCATTCATTTAGTAATTACCAAATGAAGAACAAAAAGAACCGAAGAAGAATATTTAGTTTTTCGATGACCTTATCTTTATGGTATTTTGTATTCCATTGTATTACTATCCATTATCACATGCTGTCAGAATATACTAGAAAAATAAAATGCTTTACTGCACAACATCTTGCTCATGGCCCTCCACACCCACTATGCATAACTGCATATAAATTAGATGCTAAAGTCTATAACTGCCAATGCTGTCTATTCACTGATTTGTTGGAATTGGTGAACTTGCCTTTAATCCCAATTTTATGTTAGGTTCTCATTTTAAACTTGGTAATTATCTGATGTTATAATGAAAGAAAGATTGAGCATGTCTGTCACAAAATCATTCAAGGTGCACGGTTAAGATGGGTTACTTTGTAGGCTTGTGTTTGGAACAGACAGATCAAATAAACCTAAACACTTAACTTTAGGGCATAAAAGTCATACAAATGGAGAATGTAAATTAATTTATACATGGGAATAAATATTCCTAGAATATTTCTGCAACTGTTGCTTCACTAGTTGTAGCACTAGTTGTAGTTTGTCAGCACAGCAGAGACAAAATGTGAAAGAGCACAAAAGTGCTAAGAATAAATTATCACATTTATTTTAAACTGAGACATCTTCACTACTGTCTGCACTTCAGAGCAAGTGTATTTCATGCATTTGACAAAGTAGTTAGAAAAACAATCTCCTTCCAATCCTGACTTTTTGACATGTTATGAAAATCAATCTGAAATAATAATAGAATAACTACACTTCACAGAAACTGCAAAACAAAACCAAGGAAGAAAAAAAAAAAAAAAGAAAAAAAAAGGGCTATAAAATAGAGCATGTGTACAAGGTAGAAAACATGAGAAAACAGTTTGTTTCGTAGGTCACATTACATTTTATCATGTCCTGTCTTGGGTAAGAATACTTATTCTCCAAAAGAATCCTAGACCTTCATCCCATTTTAGCCTCAAATCACACAATTAATTATTAAAGAAGCTGAACACCAGCTTCCAACTCTAGTCCTTCTTAAACCCTTTCTGAATTCTACATAGATGTTATAGACGGCATAATACTTTTCCTCCAGTTTGCACTTCCTACAATACATCCATTTTTTGCTATTCCCACTGACTAATACTTGTGTCATCAGTGAAATGACCAGAAATCCTCTTTTACAACATGAAAATATGGTAGATCTTCACTGTTAATGATTTTTTAAGTTCAGCTGTCAGAAAGGAATTTGGAAAATACAGTCTTACCTTCTTATTAAAATGAGTCAATCTGTCAGTCATTCCCTCTAAGTGAGTCTCTCCCAGTCTCTCACTACATATATATTGAAATGCAGCCCCCACAGAAACTTGTTTTAAATGGCACTGATTGGTGCAATCTAATTACTTTGAAACTTGTGTGAGATCCTGGCAGTAGTGGTCACCTCTTACTTAGTCAAAGTGATCTTAAAACTCATGAACTTCATATCAATTTATTTATTTATTTATTTAATATATATATATATATATCTCTTTCTCTTTTCTTTTTCCTTTTCATTTTTTTTCTTTCTTTTCTTTTTCTTTTTTTCCTTTCCCCCCCCCCCCTTTTTTTTTTTTTTTTTTTTTCTTTTAATCCTTTGCATAGGAACAGCTTTTGCTCAAACCCCACCAGTAGACCTACAGAGAAAGACTATCTAATTTAGCTTGATGTCATGCCGTAGAAAGACCAGTCTATACTCTGTTTTTGCAGGCTACATAAACATCTCTGTAAACATCAAAGAATGCTTGCCTGTGATAAATAGATCTTAGCAACTAAAGCAAAATATTATTTTTCTAAGCCAACATGAGTATACTGGGTATCACTGGGATAGAGTTAACTGTCCTCATAGCAGCACATGTAATGCTGTACATTTGTGGCTAGAACAGTGTTGTTAATAACAGTGTTTTAGGTAATGGTGAGCAGTGCTTGCACAGCATCAAGACTGCCTCTTCATCCCTTCAAAGGCCAGTAGGCTGGGTGTGGGCAAGAGTTTGTGAGGGGAAACAGCCAGGACAACTTACCCAAACTGAGAAAAAATTTGAGTCAGAAATGTTATCCCTTAAGGTAATAACAGTAGGTATGACTGATAATGTTGATTTGGTTGCCAAATATGTTTATAATTTCAAGGAAAGTAGGATGTAAACAAAATTGTTGATCCTACTTTTCAGACCTCCACTCCTTACTCAGCCCCAGGGGACCATCTCCTGTGGTCACTGTGATCATGTAGGCAGTGGTTTGGCACATACTCCAGCAGAGATGTTCAACCTTCCTAAAACAGATGTGGTATGGTATGAAGAGATTTTATTTTTATTTTATTTTATTTTAATTTAATTTCTATCAGCAGCAGATCAGATTCTGCGTCTTCTGTAAGTCACTTGCTCTCACTTTGTGTCCAAACTTTCCACCCCTTCAGCTCATCTGTCCCCACAGGGTACACTGTTTACGTGTCTGTGTTGTAAGTGAGGAAAGCAGAAAGCTTCCAGCAGGGAACAGAAAATAAATATCAGACGATGTAGGGAGAGACTAAGGCTTCTTAAAATGCCACAGAAATTACAAACCTGCTACTTCTGGGGAAGAAAATAAAAATAAATCTCTAAGCTGGTTACTATTTAAGTCCTTTCAAAGACCTTCAGATCCATTTTGTGTATCTGCAAAGCAATTACAGAGGAGTGACTGCAGTCACTCATCACATAAAGGAGACTGCCATATTCTCTGCTAGAAGACCCTTTCAAAAGCTCTACAGTAAAATATTGTTGTGGAACCAAGAGCATCATTCACCTGGCAGTAACAGTATCTCTCTATATGCCACAGATGACAGAAGTTATTCTTTGGACAAATGGATGTGCAAGAAGGAAAGAAATCTGGAATAATCCCAAACTGCTGAAGTAATGATTGCAAGGTGTCCTTTCAGCCAGAAGGGACCACACTGAGTAATATTACAGCTTTCTAGCCTGCTTTCCCTTTCCAAAATTATCTTGCTCAAGTACAGCTTCAGCTTGTTGTTCTTCCAGAAAATAACCTTACCCAACCATTAAGATTTCTTAGAAGCGGTGCTGCAGGCACAAGAAGTGAGAGTTGGGAAGAAGCATGTGTTTTCTTTGGGTGCTACTAAGCTCACCAAAATTAGACAGTAATAGAATCAAAGCTGACACAGCCAAGTTGTTTCTGTCCAGCTTTGCTTGCCAAAGAGATGCACATTATTCAATCCATAAGTGTTGGGCTCCTATTCCTGGCAATCCAAGTGTGCTCTTCACTCTCAAACATTAAAGAGTTGGGGACTGGGGTGGGGTAACAAAACTTTAAAGAAATCCATTATTAGTAACACTTCTAGTACAATTTCCAAGTACTCTGCCGTCATCATTTCTTGGTAAACTAGTCACAAGAATAAATAAATTAACTAATCCCCTGAGAAGAAACAAAGGATTGTGACATAAATCACTTTTAAAATAAAAGAAATGGGAAATATATTTCAACATGGCTTTAATTCATAACCACATCCAAAAAAAAAAAAAAAAAAAAAAAACATAAAAATATATTTCTCTTCACTAACTGTAAGTCTTACTGAGTACTGCAAGCTATTAAAAAAGCCTAGAGGCTTTTTATTAAGGGCCACATGATAGTTCTGTTGAACAAAAAGAAAAAACTCACAGCAAAGACCAGAATTTGGCCCTACAAGCATGCTTTCACAGTATATCCTAAGCCACCATCATCATGACAAAATACTTGTAAAAGGTATGATGAACTGTATTCCATTTTGATTTATTACTTGCTTGATGAAATGACTGGTTCTCTTATTTTACATCTTCATTTATTTTTCCAATCTTTCTCTTCTTTTGATTATTTCATGCATGTCTATTTTTGTCTGCATTTATGTTCTTTTATTCTGAATTTTCATGGAGGCAAATCAGCATAGATAAGCGAGGTAAATCAGCCTTATAAGTCCATTTAAATGCATTCATTCTACCAACGATCTGATAAGAATTTTATTTTATTATTTATTTTTACAGAATTTAACTCTCTGCTCAGGAAGGTCATTCAGAGACTTAAGAGAATGATGAGAAGTATTTATTCATATTACAGCATATCCCTTGTCAGCAGCTGTTTCTGTTACCTATTTCCTGTGACAGAATGTTTCTGATATATGTATCTGTTGTATTGCTTAAAACAGTTATTCAAATACTGTATTTTTAAACTACAGGTAAAAATTATATTTCAATTATATCATGATAGGAATGTTGTATTTTTTTATGGCTGAGGGATTATTCTATAAATGATTTTAAATCATTTAATCATCCCAGTTGACTGGTGGCTAGCAAACGTGACGCCCATCTACAAGAAGGGCCGGAGGACTGACCCGGGAAACTACAGGCCTGTCAGTTTGACCTCAGTGCCAGGGAAGCTCATGGAGCAGATCCTCTTGAGAGTCATCACGCAGCACTTGCAGGGCAAGCAGGCGATCAGGCCCAGTCAGCATGGGTTTATGAAAGGCAGGTCCTGCTTGACGAACCTGATCTCCTTCTATGACAAAGTGACGCGCTGGGTGGATGAGGGAAAGGCTGTGGATGTGGTCTACCTTGACTTCAGAAAGGCTTTTGACACCGTCTCCCACAGCATTCTCCTCAAGAAACTGGCTGCTCTTGGCTTGGACTGGCGCACGCTTCATTGGGTTAGAAACTGGCTGGATAGCTAGGCTCAAAGAGTCGTGGTAAATGGAGTCAAATCCAGTTGGAGGCCAGTCACTAGTGGCATCCCCCAGGGCTCGGTGCTGGGGCCGGTCCTCTTTAATATCTTCATCGATGATCTGGATGAGGGCATTGAGTGCACCCTCAGTAAGTTTGCAGATGACACCAAGTTAGGTGCATGTGTCGATCTGCTTGAGGGTAGGAAGGCTCTGCAGGAGGATCTGGATAGGCTGCACCGATGGGCTGAGGTCAACTGCATGAAGTTCAACAAGGCCAAGTGCCGGGTCCTGCACCTGGGGCGCAATAACCCCAAGCAGAGCTACAGACTGGGAGAGGAATGGTTGGAAAGCTGCCTGGTGGAGAAGGACCTGGGAGTGATGGTGGATAGTCGGCTGAATATGAGCCAGCAGTGTGCTCAGGTGGACAAGAAGGCCAACAGCATCCTGGCTTGTGTAAGAAGCAGTGTGGCCAGCAGGGCTAGGCAGGTGATCGTCCCCCTGTACTCGGCTCTGGTGAGGCCGCACCTCGAGTACTGTGTTCAGTCTTGGGCCCCTCGCTACAAGAAGGACATGGAGGTGCTTGAGCGGGTCCAGAGAAGGGCGACGAAGCTGGTGAGGGCCCTGGAGAACAAGTCCTACGAGGAGCGGCTGAGGGAGCTGGGCTTGTTCAGCCTGGAGAAGAGGAGGCTCAGGGGCGACCTTATCGCTCTCTATAGGTACCTCAAGGGAGGCTGTAGCGAGGTGGGGGTTGGTCTGTTCTCCCACGTGCCTGGTGACAGGATGAGGGGGAATGGGCTTAAGTTGCGCCAGGGGAGTTTTAGGTTGGATGTTAGGAAGAACTTCTTTACCGAAAGGGTTGTTAGACATTGGAATGGGCTGCCCAGGGAAGTGGTGGAGTCACCATCCCTGGAGGTCTTTAAAAGACGTTTAGATATAGAGCTTAGGGATATGGTTTAGTGGGGACTGTTAGTATTAGGTCAGAGGTTGGACTCGATGATCTTGAGGTCTCTTCCAACCTAGAAATTCTGTGATTCTATAAATCAGTAGTGTTGACTCAGTGTAATCCAGGGCAGCATTGATTTTAAATCTCATAGCATGTTGGTACTTTCAGCTCCATTCTCACTGCAACTTGGTCTTAGCAACCTGGTGATGCCTTTCTGGAGCACATCTGTTTTGTTTTTACACAATTAATATAATACTTTTTGTTTGTTTGCTTGTTTGTAAATTTTTATTCATATGATATTAGTACAGGCTTTCACAGTTTCCCCCACAGAGACTACCTCATTTCGTAACTGTTACCACAACCTGCATATGAATTCCATTCAGGAACTTCTACTTCCTGTGCAAAGACCAACACCTGTGGCAACCATGCAAATAGTTCTGGTCTTGATCTGTGACCACAGCTACAGTAGCTATCAATCCTCCATCTCTTTGGTAACCTCATCCCAAAGGCAAGGAGTCATTGGACACAGAGATTGAGTAACCCTCATACTTGTCATGAGCTCTTTAACACAGGACAGAGGACAGAAGAGAACATTGCAGTGTCTTTCAAAGCTTTCACAAGTCCAAACTGAGAAATTTGGAATTCAAACCTGTGATGTTAGCTCACTCCACAGAAACAAAAATTTATTGCTAAAGGAAAACAGTGGACAAATATATAATTTATACTGTGGCCTTAAAGAAGTATACAGTCCTTGCAAAAAACAAAAACAAAAACAGAGAAAAACTATATAATAGTTATTGCTGTCCTTTAGAAAGGAAATGGTAAATAAAGAGATGCCTATTCTGAAGATGAGAACAAGTGACAGTTCTGGAACTGAAACAAATCTCATCTGACAGTCAATAGTTTCTCCTTTGACTGTTCTTTTCCAAATACGAAAAACTTCTACTTCTGATCTGAACAGAGTGGCAGATCCAGATCTGCCTCAAGAGACTAAATACTAGTTAAAATCAAGTACATGTATTTTTACTAAATAGATGAGAGAAAATAGAAGTGAGCAAGCGCAAGAGAAAATATGTACAACCTTATAAGGTAACACCAAAAGTATAGTTAGCAAAGGGAACTTTATTTAAAATGTAGTTTTTTGTTTGGTTGTTTGTTTTATTTTGTTTTGTTTTCCAAATATTTACAGCTTTTGTATTCTTTATAAAGAGAGTAGCCTCAATCTGCTTTAGAATTGTTCTATTCTACTGTCCCAAAGTCTCTTCAGTTGACGTAAATATTTTGAAAAAAGCTTTATTCTCAAAAAGAAAAATCTGATGGAAACAATAAATCGGTTTATCTATTAGGGTCATACTATCATTTTCTCACGTGTTATCAGTTTCTTTTGGTGGAGGACAGATTTTAGAGTGTATGACAGAGAGAAGGATACTTCAAATTTTTATTTGAACAGTTGAAAGTCCTGACTGCCCTACAAAGGTTTTAAAGTAAGGAAATGGAAATATATTCCACCACAACACGACTGAATATGTTTTACATTTGTCACAGTAATGGGAAAAATTGAGAAAAACCTAGCCCATGACTGGAAGGGGAAATGTCTTATGATTCTTTAAACTCTAAATGATCAGACCTTTTTTTAGTTACAACATTCTGTCAAAAAATAAAGTACACTTACATAAAAGTAGTTTAAATATTAAAAACAAGTGTCTGAACAATTTTTTTCCTAAATAAGCTATTTAAAACAAACAAACAAATATTCACCAACAAATAGAGTGCTGCATAATTAGGAGTTTAGTAGGCAGATTGAGGCTTGTTAAAATATCTCAAATCACTGTTAGATAATTTATATTCCTCAATAAACTCAAGAAATGTTAACAAGATTCAAAGAAATTATTAAAAGCAGCATATCTTAATTATAACATTTATTCAACAGTCAGTAATTTCCATATCCTGTCAAAGAATTACGATCCTAACCATGATACATCATCCTACAGATGCTGGCATATTAACCATCCCATCCTTCAAAGAAACTTCTTCTCTGACTAACATTATGAAAATTATTGTGGGTTTCCAGAAGAGAGGGCTACTCAGCACGTACAGCTACTCCTTTCTTTTTTCTTTTTCTTTCTTTTCTTTTTTTTTTTTTTTTTCCCAACATTTTAACTGCCTTTGAGCTAAAATAAATAAATATATCACTGAAATGGCAACTTCACTTTCTGAAAATGAAGAACTGCAGTTGGTAATAATTGCTAATTTATTTATTTATTTATTTATTGTGCAAGAAGTTGCAACAGATTCTAAACTTAGAAAAAAGTATAGAAAAGGGGATGGAAAGAAAATAAGACTGCATTGGCACCCAGTCTTTTTATCAGACAACCATCCTGTCCTGTGTTAACAACCCATGACATCACTGGAATAACACGCTTAATGTTTCTCAAGTAAGGAAGGAACCTCAGGAAGAGGGTCTTCACTGAGAGGGTGATCGCGCACTGGAACAGGCTCCCCAGGGAAGTAGTCACTGCACCAAGCCTGTTGGAGTTTAAGAAGGGTTTGGACTGTGCTCTTAGTCACATGGTCTGAATTTTTGGGTAGACCTGTGTGGTGCCACGAGTTGGATTCAATGATCCTTATGGGGTCATTATATGGTCACTATGGGGTCATATGATCCTTATGGGGTCATATAGGGTCATTACCCTTCCAACTGAGGATATTCTATGATTCTATGAAGTAATTCAGCAAAGCAAACAATTCTAAAAATAGAGTTTCTTCTTCATAATGAAATATAGCTCTGGAAAAATACTTTTAAATTCAACTCAGTCTACTTATTTAGTGGAGGACTTGTTAGTGTTAGGTCAGAGGTTGGACTCGATGATCTAGAGGTCTCTTCCAACCTAGAAATTCTGTGATTCTGTGATTCTGTGATACTTATCTTCTTTAAAAGGGTTATTTGCTCCTTCACTTATTTAATTTTTAGTATATAAATCAGCTGGGCTTAATTAACAACTAATAAACATTTGTCTTGAACTTCAATTTATTTTACCCATGCCTCCTTGAATCCTAAACCCTACAGACACTCAGATAGGTCGTTTTATTGTCCAGTTCTTCAATGGTGGACATACACACATCGTACATAGACCCAAAGCTGTTGTAACTTTAGCTTTTTCACTCCACAGATTTTCTTGAGCTATGTCTGTGATTGGGACCAATATCAGTCTCCACATATGTATTCACGCTCCAGCGAATAAAAAATCAGGGCAAAGTCAGCCTAGAAATACAAAGCTCAATTTTTTTATCCTTTTTTATTTATTTTTTGCTTTGCAACCAAAAATTTTTAAATAACAGCTTTCACAAAATTTTCAGCAAATCAGGCCCAAGTTTATTCAAAACATTTGGGAACCCAAATGTTCCTTTTAACACTCATGGTTAAATTTGTCAAGAAAACCAAATGCAGAAAAGTTTAACATGACTTGTTAGTGAAAGTTTGGCCCAATTTCAAATATTAGATCATAGAATCATAGAATATCCTGAGTTGGAAGGGACCCTTAAGGATCATCAAGTCCAACTCTTGACACCGCACAGGTCTACCCAAAAGTTCAGACCATGTGCCTAAGTGCACAGTCCAATCTCTTCTTAAATTCAGACAGGCTCGGTGCAGTGACCACTTCCCTGGGGAGCCTGTTCCAGTGTGCAACCACCCTCTCTGTGAAGAACCCCCTCCTGACGTCCAGCCTAAATTTCCCCTGCCTCAGCTTAACCCCGTTCCCGCGGGTCCTGTCACTGGTGTTAATGGAGAAAAGGTCTCCTGCCTCTTGACAACCCCTTACGAGGAAGTTGTAGACTGTGATGAGGTCTCCCCTCAGCCTCCTCTTCTCCAGGCTGAACAGGCCCAGTGACCTCAGCCGTTCTTCGTACGTCTTCCCCTCAAGGCCTTTCACCATCTTCGTAGCCCTCCTCTGGACACTTTCCAACAGTTTCATGTCCTTTTTATACTGTGGTGCCCAGAACTGCACACAGTACTCGAGGTGAGGCCGCACCAGCGCAGAGTAGAGCGGGACAATCACCTCCCTTGACCTACTAGCGATGCCGTGCTTGATGCACCCCAGGACATGATTGGCCCTCCTGGCTGCCAGGGCACATTGCTGGCTCATATTCAACTTGCTGTCTACCACGACCCCCAGATCCCTCTCTTCTAGGCTGCTCTCCAGCGTCTCATCGCCCAGTCTGTACATGCAGCCAGGGTTTCCCTGTCCCAGGTGCAGGACCCGGCACTTGCTCTTATTGAACTTCATGCGGTTGGTGATCGCCCAGCTCTCCAACCTATCCAGATCCCTCTGTAAGGCCTTTACGCCCTCATTTGAGTCCACAACTCCTCCAAGTTTGGTGTCATCAGCAAACTTGCTCAAAATACCCTCTATTCCTACATCCAGATCGTTTATAAAAATATTGAAAAGTACCGGCCCTAAAATGGAGCCTTGAGGGACCCCAGTGGTGACCGCCCGCCAGCCTGACGCAGCCCCATTTACCATAACCCTTTGGGCCCTGCCCGTTAGCCAATTGCTCACCCATCGTATGATGTTTTTATTTAGCTGTATGGTGGACATTTTGTCCAGTAGGATCCTATGGGAAACCGTGTCAAAAGCCTTGCTGAAGTCCAAAAAAATCACATCAGCTGGTTTCCCTTGGTCCACCATACGGGTGATCTTATCATAAAAGGAAATCAGGTTAGTTAGGCAGGACCTACCCTTCACAAACCCATGCTGGCTGGGACCAATGACTGCTTTGTCCCCCAGGTGCGCCTCAATAAGTCCGAGAACCAACTTCTCCATGATTTTACCAGGCACTGACGTGAGACTGACAGGCCTGTAATTGCTAGGGTCTTCTTTCTGACCCTTCTTGAAAATCGGCACAACATTTGCCAGCTTCCAGTCTACCGGGACCTCTCCAAATTCCCAGGATCGTTGAAAAATAATTGAGAGAGGTTCCGCGATGACATCCGCCAGCTCTTTCAGCACCCGGGGATGAATCCCATCCGGACCCATGGACTTGTAGGGATCCAGGTGGAGTAGCAAATCCCGCACACGTTCAGGGTTGGTTGGGAGTTTGTCATCCCCACCGTCCCGGTCCTCCAGCTCAGGGCACCCTGGGTCCCGAAGCCCATCATCAGCATTGAAGACAGAGGCAAAGAAGGCGTTAAGCGTCTCTGCTTTGCCTACGTCATCGTCTGTGAGGAGACCTTCCCTATCAAGGAGCGGCCCTATGTATTCTTTAGTTCTCCTTTTTCCATTCACATATCTAAAAAAAACCCTTTTTATTTTCTCTCACAGACACAGCCAGCTTCAACTCTAGCTGTGCTTTGGCCACTCGAACTTTCTCCCTACAAACACGAACAGCATCCCTGTATTCTTTCCATGACGCCTGGCCCTCCTTCCAGTAGTGAAACACTCTCTGTTTCCGCCTAATCTCCATTAGAACATTCCTGGTCAGCCACGCCAGCCTCCTGCCCCGCCTGCCTGACTTGCGATATTTTGGAATTGCCTTATCTTGTGCTTCTAGGAGGCATCGCTTAAAGAGTGACCAGCACTGGTGGACATCGAGGCCTTCAAGAGCAGTTTCCCAGGGGACCTTACTGACTAGTTCCCTGAGCAGCCTGAAGTCCGCTTTCCCCATATCTAGGGATGAGGTTTTGGTGGCACTTTTCCTTCTGTCACCATAAATTTTGAACTCAACCACTTCATGGTTGCTATGACCGAGGCGGCCACCAATCACCACATCTCCCACCAGACCCTCTCTGTTTTCTAGCAACAGGTCTAGGAGGGCACCTTTCCTAGTTGGCTCCATTAGCACCTGATCATGGTTTACATAGCAGCAGTGACAGCCAAAGGCACAAAACATCAGGGTTTAGCTGTGGAGTGGAATTCTCCTGTACTCCTCAGAATTTCCCTGCATTTCCAGACAAAATGAAACTTGACGTCAAATCTTTATTATAAATTCTGCTCTTTGATTTTCCACCACATGCTTTTTTCTCCTCAGTTTCAACACAAAGTGTGGTGTTTCTTCCTGGAAATCTCAAAAAGAAGTCTTATCTTTTGAGATTTCTAGACAATCCCCAAACTGTTAGCATTTTAGACATTTAGGGAAGTTTCGTTATCATAAAATGAAGACAGCTGGCAGTTCTTACAGGTTAGTCTTCATTAATTTGTTTTCCCACATTTATTCTTGTTATTGAATCTGGGAAAATTTCCCAGTCTTGTTTAGGTACTACTCCAAGATTGAAATTTAAAGGTTGCTATCAGATCCAGTTGTTCAAAATACACAGGTATCTGTTATGCTACCAAAATGTACTTTCGCATATGCAAGACACATGTTGGGGATTCATACTCAAACACTGGCAGGAGTAATTTAAGAAAAATAATTTGTCAATGTGTTTTCTTGCATCAAACTTTGAGAATTTTTCAAGATGCTGGTAACTGGCTTCTGAGAAAGCTGTAAAATAGTGAGCACACTGTAGCATAAAAATGACGCATAAGAGATAACTGGAACCATATGAAAGACAGATGTTCATGCACAAAAGATAGATTTTCCATCAACATTAGCATTTTCCTTTATATTCACTGTGAACTTTTGTTCAGTTTTGTTGTTGATAATAATGAGGTCTTGGACTTATCGCTAAAAGTTTATTTATTTCTTTATTTTTAATGAAATGTATTTTCCTTTCCAATACTCAAATGGTTATTTCAAGAAAAAGCTCAATTGAAGCATTGCTATTCAATAGTGATTAGATGTGGCATTTGTGTCTCTATATGTTGTTAAAAAATTACTAAATTACAACTCAGTGCTGGACTGTTCTTATCTCTGAAATGCATAAATACTTCTGTCATTCTGATTATGTAAGAAAATTATATTTCAAGTCTTCTGAATTCCCGTCAGCCTCACTGAAAGCATTTGAAAACGTAGGCCATTTTCAAACAATTTAACAGACAGGTAACAACTCTAAGAGTTGTTGAAGATCATGTGATGAAGATCTAGTAGTTAGGTCTAGGACAAAAACAGAGAACAGTGCCTGAAAGATGACATTAAAGTAATCCCGTTTCTCTGGCCAGGCAAGCTGCTGTCCAATTACTATATAGGGCATATAGGGAATGGTAGATAAAAGTCTGAAGATAAAGTTGGAAATAAAAATACTGTTAGGCTGAGGGAGAAAAAAAATTTGTGGTAGAGAACATGGCAGGGGAATTAGGCTATCACAGTGTGGAAGTAGGTATCATTAGGTCTGTGGCAGTGCTATTTTTTTAAGGTTTTAGTGTTTTTGGGGAACAATGTAGAAATGTTAATATCTGCCTGATACACAGCAAAATAATGTTATACAAAAACAAACTGAAACTGTATCTTCTTTTAAATTAAATTATCTACCTTAAGATATCTTTAATCTTGAGGAAGGGGAGACAGACATTCAGTAAGTGAAATTCACTGTAAAATCTGATGACTACATGCCCCAGTTTAATAACATTCTGGAACAAACATGCTAACTGAGAGAATTACTTCTAAAATTTTCTGTAGAATAAAGTGATGCAGACTTTTAATACAATTTTACAGAAATATTTCACACTATCAACTTGATTATTCTTTTTATAATGAAACTTTCTGAAACTACTCTATGCAATGCTATGAAATCATAGAGGTACATATCTGTGATATTAAAATAGTGGTTTAAAATTGACTGTGACTTTTAAAAGTGATGCTGAAGCACGGGATTCAAGAAAATGCTTTCATCTGTCTACATAAAATAGAGTAGATTGAATGAAGCTTTGCCCTTTTAGCACGTGAATACTCTTATACACATATTAGTGCCCTACAGACATTGATTCTTTCTTCAGTTATTTTTGCTTAGTACTCCTTCATCAGTTAGGGATGGCTGCAGGCAAAGAGAGTCCCCAGGTGGATGACACCAAAGAGGGGAGTGTGGAGAACAGTCAGATTTATTAGTCTGATAAGCGCTGATAAGCACTGCTCCTGGACAAGAGGGGAGTAGAGCAGTTACTTCTTCTTCTATCTTATACAAACTTTGTGGATGGAGGTTCTTAAAATGTCTTAGTGAAAATCCTTGGCAGAGCTCTGAAAAAGGCAAATATTTGATTCTGGTAAGCACCCTCCAATGTGACAAGGAGGAAGAATACATTTATACAGAAACACAAACCAGGAAAGGTAATAAATTATTGCTTGGATTATTCTGAGCACTAATGTATTTGAGCTCAAATTATCCAGGTAATCACATTAAGAATTAGTGTTCGTATCATAATTACAGACTGAATGTTTCCCATTCTTTATGTTATGCATATATGAATGTCTGGAGTCCTTTCATTACCCTGAGGTCTTACACCATCTCAGAGCCTTCAGCCCTACCACAGTAACAGGGCACTCACAAACTGCAGCAAAATTAAACTCATCTGTTTGAGGTTTTGCACAGAGGTTTGTTATCTAAGTCCCAA
Organism: Aythya fuligula; assembly: GCF_009819795.1. Classification (NCBI taxonomy): domain Eukaryota; kingdom Metazoa; phylum Chordata; class Aves; order Anseriformes; family Anatidae; genus Aythya; species Aythya fuligula. The sequence continues at coordinate 55,040,561 of NC_045560.1, forward strand.
ACTAAGCACTTGAATCAAAAAATTATGCTCTTAGTGTAGGTGTTCTAGTTAAGTCCATGAAGGTAAGTGACAAGATCTTGAGCCACTGTAAAAATGATTCATTATAATACTTGCATGGAAAATTAATGCCAGTGAAAGAGAGAGCAAGTAGCCCAATATTGCCTGCACCTCTGCTTGTTAGACTTCACCTTTGGTGCTTGTCATTCCATATTCTCTGATGATCAGAGCTCACTGCAAAGCCTACTACACTGTATAGACAAGGGATGTTCTGGAAAGAGTGCTGTAGGGTTTTCTGGCTATCAATCTGATGAGGAGGTTGTAACTTCAAATATTTGCTGAATTGATATTGCATACTGGCTGAGGTGTGCATTTCTTTAATTATTACAAACTGTTAACACTGTTCTCCATTCCTAAAAACTGGAAAAACATTGGGTAAAAAGGGGAAATAACCTGAGCAAAACTCCAGTTTATTCTTATTAATTTACATTAAAAATGAATAAACCATAGCAAGCCACTTCCAAAAAAAAAGTATGCAAACATGGTGATTGCACTTGAAATCCAATGTGTTACAATGTCAAAACAGAAGAAACAGGGAAGGGCCTCATCAAAACTTCTGTTGTGGGAATATAACACATGTAGGTTTTGTAGAGGTCAAGGAATCAAAGCAGTGCCCTTGGAGATTCTGTGACCCGTAAGGAAGTATTTGATGTGATCCTCTATGCTCGTATTTTTTTTTATTTCCTCTTATCCCTCAACTCTTTGTAGTCTGGCATCACTTTCCTTGCTCTATCTGCTTTTCTCTTTCCCTCCCACACATCTGTCATAAAGTCATCCTTTCAAACCAGAGAGCCTATGAATATATATTCATTTTATGCCTCCATTTATCCCCTTCCTCCACAGTCCAGCTAATTCTTCACATAATTCTTCAGTGTATTCTTGAGCTGATTCTTCTATATTTAAGAAAGCGCCAGGACAGCTCCTGATATATTGGGAAAAGCAGGAGATGCCCTGCAGGACCCTGCGAAAGTTTCTGTGAGAGGGAGAGGAAGATCTTAACAACATTATTAAAAGCCTGCAGTCCTACAGGCAAGGAATAGGCATTCTCTAGTTATGAGTTTCTTTTGCTAATCAAAACCATGGAATTTATTATCATAATATAATATAATATAATATAATATAATATAATATAATATAATATAATATAATATAATATATTGATAATTATTAATAATATATTATTTTATATATTAATTATATATTAATATATTGTATTAATAATATAATTAATATAACGTTAGTATAATATTATATATTATTATATATAATAATAAATAGATTTATTAACAACAGATTTATTAATAGGTCATTTTATTATATTTGTATGTTCTTGCTATCTACCTAGGCTTGTTAAGAGTATTTTCCGCTTCACAAAAAATCTTATTGCATTTAGCCCATAAAAACAAGCTGCATACTTTCTATGGAATGAACCCATCTCAACAGCTGTCAGATATTGAACTTTGAAACCTGAATGCTCTTCATAAATGTACACACATACATAGAAATACATATACATGTATATATTCTTTGATTTTTCAAAAAAAAAAAAAATCTAACTGCATATTTTCCTTGTCTTTATCATAATAAAATACTTCTCTGGATCCTTCTGTTGTTTTTCTCCCCAGCTTTGACTCACATTAACTTTTCTACTCAAGTTACCAACACTAATTTCACAGTTTGTCTGATTATCATTCATGCACAAAGCCACGTCAAAAGTTAAAACAAAATATAACTTTAATCCTTACTTGTTGATAAACAAATGAAAGGACATGATACATTACAGTTGCAACTACTTGTTCAAAGTGCAAAAGTAATTTTGTTTCTGTTAAGCAATTATTACTGACAAGTGAATACTGAATTTTGTTTTAACAGGAGTTAATGACATGGTTCATCAAAGCCAAAAGATGACATGTTAATCACAGCTCAAAAAGCACTATTGTAATTCAAGCAACTCTGCTCACCAGCTCCCCCTGAAAACCCACGTGCTTGTTCCACTGGACAGAGTCAGATCTTTAAAAATGACTTGAATTAGAAACTTCTTGTTTTATTTATTTGTTCCAAATGAGTTTCAATGTTTTGGAGTGACTTTTGATGTCTTCAGGTATACCTGTTTCAAGTTAAGCAGTATTTTTATTGCAGTTATTAAATAAACCATTGAGAATTCCTTGGCTTGACAGAACACACCTGATGGAATCTGCAGACTCATTTAACACAATGGTAGTGGTGGAAAAGCTCTACATATGTAGTCTTAGAGACATGCAAGAAACTTATACAGCTCAACATCAGAGAAGATTATGGCTCCAGCATTCAAGCTATATACAAATATTTTACTACATGTATATCAAGTCTATGGTAAATTGTAGAGCTTTTAGTGTTGCTGTAGAGTAAGGGTTCAGTTGGATATAAATTGTGCTTTTTTTGTAAGCAATTCAATAACTGTAGAGGGGAAAATAGTAATGGATAGTAGCAAACAATGAACAAAGAGCAAACACTATTTTTAAGTCTTCACTGGCTATGTGAATCCTATGCCTGGGCTTGGTGGACTGGGAAGGAATGCAGGATATGGGAGAGGAGAGGGCATTCACAAGCTTACTCTAATGCCTACAAAAAAGAGTGACAGCAGCTATTTTCCTGACTGATCTCACATAAAATGAGGATGAACTGGAGATTCTCATACTCAGGACTGAAGTCGTGGCTACTCTTTGTATCTTCAAACACTATGTGCTGTTTTTAACAAGCTCTAAAAGCCTTAACTCACACAAAGGTTGAAATTTTAAGGGAGTGATTATGTGTAACTGTTTTAAATCATTTATCTCAAGTTCAAGACGAGCCTATGCCATCATGTGGACAGAGTGACACATAACCTACAAGCATCATCAAAGAAGTGGCCAACTGAGTGCAGAGACTTCAACAGATCATAGCAAAACTAGTATGTTACAATTTAAATGTTCTCCCATAGGCCACATTGAATTGTTTATGTAACAGAACGTCCAGAAACAACAGTTATGTGGTAGGGCATAATTGCTTATGATTAGCCTGGAGAAGAGGATTTCAACTTTAGATTTCAATATCTTAACTACAGACTAACAGGAAACAGGAATATATTTCTGTCAAGCTGTATCAGGAATTCAACATTTGTTAGTTTATACATGTAGGTCTAAGGCACATGAAGTAACTTCTATATATGTCATTCTGCATCAATATGCAGAATCAATATGCATCTATATATGTCATTCTGCATCAATATTAAAATAAATAAATATAAATAAGTAAATATTTTTTTCTTAATAATGATCAGATTTATTAAATAGATTAGATATCATAATAATAATGCTATTAAGAATTAAGCTGAATCAAGTTTTTTTGTTTGTTTTTGTGTTTGTTTGTTTGTTGTTTGTTTTTGTTTTTGTTTTTTTCACCTCAAATGCCTATTCTCTTTTTAACTCCTGAATTAGTATCATTTTCAGAAGAATTCATCATTTGGGTCTCTAACTTTGCTGTTCAAATGTAGACATCCATCAAGATCCCCCTATGAAATGAGTGTGGGAGTGCAGCTCTTTTGTGGTGGAGGATAAAAAGTTAAAAGGGGAGCATATGCCAAGTTGTTGGGAAAAGTATGGTGTAGAGGTCTAGTGTTGTGTCACAGAAATACTGGCACCTGCTCAGTTGTGTAGGAGGAGGTACAAGAGCGTATTTTCATAGAAATGTAATTAGGAAAATTATACACAATAAACTGCTTTAACTTATAATATTCACCTTGTGTCTTTATAATTATTCTTAATATTAGGAGATTTATAATGTACAAAATTTAAAAAAAAAAGAATGTTTTAACTTCCTTTTTAAATTCTCATGGTTAAGAATGTGTTTAAGAATCCCAGAATGGTTGAGGCTGGGAGGGACTTCTGGAGATCATCATAATGTGTTGTTGATGCCTTAGCTCTCCTACAAATAGAATTTTCAGCACTTTAAACAAGATTAAAGTAGGCCACACAGATCTACTCAATAAAGTAAAATGCCATTGTCTGCTACCGTTTAATTAATGGAGTAAAGGTCATGAGTAGAACAAACTAGTTCTGTTCTCCCCATAGAACAGAATAAAAACCAATCAAATTACCATGATATAACTTATTTTCAAATATCTGAAAGATATCTCCTGTATCAGCTATCAACTTGTTGAGTATTTTTTTTAAATTTTGAAAGAAACATTGTCACACCCTTAAGTGTCTTCTTCCGTATGCTTCAGGAGCTGTTGCTAACAGTTCTCATACAAGAAGTCTGGACTGAAGGGTTGAAGCCAACTGTATGACATTCAACAAGGCTAAGTGCCAGATCCTGCACTTAGGATGCAACAACCCCATACAAAGCTACAGGCTGGGGAAAGAGTGGCTGGTAAGCTGCTCAGAGGAAAGTGACCTGGGGATATTGGTTAAGAGCTGAATATGAGCCGGCAATGTGCTCAGGTGACTGAGAAGGCCAGCAGCATCCTGGCTTGTGTCAGAAACAGTGTGGTCAGCAGGACTAAGAAAGTTGTTGTCCCTCTGTACTCTGCCCTGGTGAGGCTATACCTCGAGTACTGTGTTCAGCTCTGGGGCCCCTAATATAAGAAGGACATTAACCTATTAGAATGAGTCCAGAGGAGGGCCACGAGTATGTTCATCTAGCTCTGGGGCCCCCGTCACAAGAGAGATACAGACCTATTACAGTGGGTCCAGAGGAAAGTCTCAAAAATGATCAGAGGGATGAAGTACCTTTCCTATAAAGACAGGCTGAAGGAGTTGGGGTTGTTCAGCCTGGAGAAGAGAAGGCTCTGGGGAGATGTTATAGTGGCTTTCCAATACCTAAAGGGGGCCTACAGTAAAGCTGGGGAGGGACTCTTCATCAAAGAGTGTAGAGATAGGACTAGGGGTAATGGTTTCAAACTGAAAGAGGGTAGATTTCCAGCGAGGCACTGGAAGAGGTTGCCTAGGAAAGTTGTGGATGCCCCATCCCTGGATGTGTTCAGGGCCAGGTTGGATGGGGTTTTGGGCAACCTGGTCTAGTGGAAGGTGTCCCTGCCCATGGCAATGGGGGCCTGGAATTAGGTGCTCTTTAAGGTCCTTTCCAGTGCAAACTATTTTGTGTGGTTCTGTGATTATCTCTTGTTCTTTTTCAGTGTTTCATTTCCTTAACAATAACGGTATATCATGATGAAATAATATGAATGGCAGATGCCAAGACCATTGAAAACAGTAATGCGATACCATTCTTGAGAAACAAAAGATAAGTAGCTCGAGAATTTTAAATCCAACTATTTTTTGTTTCAGGCTAGATTTTGAATTGGGGTTATTTATAATAGAAGTCAATATAATTTGAGTAAAAAACAGATTTTTCTCACAGTTATTCCAATCTGCATGGTACCTTACTCCAACACTAAGCCTCACTCATTAGGTGAGTAAGCACCACCAGAAAGGAGTAACAGAACCTGAAACTGGTCCTTGAACAGGTTGCTTCCCACAAGGTTAGTAGGCCAGGTTCTGTTATCCAGTCACACAAATTAACCCAAGCTATTATTAATGCCAGATACTTTCACAAAGCATTATCCAGTCCCACTGATTTAATGCAAATATATTCATATAAACAGTGATATTTAACATATACAGCACTTTTTCCTTTTTATAGAATAATGTTTAAAAGTTATACAAAGCCAGTGTGTATTTTGTCACAGGCAGGGTAGTTTTACCTGACATGTTGGGGGAAAAAAAAGCTCCAAAACAAAATATAATTGAGCTCCCACCTCTGAAATATGAACTGGTTCATAATACCTAGCATTGGCCTGTTCCCATTAACTGTAAGTTTGTCTGCCTGAACTGATTTGCTTCCTGAGTTGTTCCCCTTCAGTCATTTTCACATCCCACCTTTATTAATCTCTAATTACTTTCTCCTTGCCTATGCGTCCATTTCCCTCTTCATTATCTATTTGTTTGTTTATTCCCCAATCCCATAACCATCTCTCAATATCCAAATTCCTTTCTAAAGTTGTCATAATTTTCCAGGTTTTTAACCTTTGGAGTCATGACTATCCTCTCTCTCTCCCATTAACACTGATTATAGGTGTCAGATGCCTCAAAACATTCAGCAATAGTTGATCATATGATCACAGAGTATTTCAGGTCAGAAAGGTCTCATGTCTATCCTCCTGCTAACAGCAGACTAGTCTTTTGAGATCATACTGTGTTGCTCCAGACTCTGTCCAGTCACATCTGGAAAACTTTTGATGATGGAAATAGCAGAGTCTCTCTGGCAAATTTGCTCCACTGCCTGGCTCTTCTCATGGTGAAAAAGCTTTTCCTTACATCCATCCTGAAGTTCCCTTCTTTACATTTATGCTTGTTGTCTCTCATTCTTCTGCCCTGCACTACTGTGAAGAGCCTGGTCCCATCTACTTCACAACTTCACATGGGGAACACACCCCCTTGAGGGCTGCTGCCAGATCCCCCAAAGCAGTGTCTTTCCGAGACTGAACCAGTCTTGGTTCCTCAGTTTCTTCTCACAGGGCAAGTGCTTCAGGTCTGAACATCCTTGAGACACATCAGGGTTTTTTCCATAGAGTTACGCCCCACAAAAGCAGTCTCCAACAGTCTCCAGCCTGTGGCATTGAAAGGGGTTAGTTTGGGTTAGTAGGGGTTAGTCCATCCCAAGGGAAGGACTTACGATCTGAATTCATCGATCCACCCTCTGGTCTGTCCACAGGGACAGGCAGAGATGGAAGATACTCTTAAGAGAAAGACCAATGGCAAGCAGAAGGATCTTCTGGAAAGCAGAATATTTACCGGCTGAGCTCCACCTCCAGTCAAGCTTCTGAGATACAGAAAGGTACAGAATGCCAAAATTTCTCTTGCAGACGCTCTATCAATCAAAACTTTAGAGAAACACCAGAAACAAAGATAAAATTTCACTGTTCAGATACATGAGATGACAACAGAGCTGCGTGGTGTCCTCCAAGATTTGTCAGTGATAAGCACTGTCTGCATTCAGGCTTATTCAGACCCATTCAAACTGCCCAGCAATAGAGAGGTAAATCAATGCCATTTTGCAGGGAATTTACAGACCTTCTGGGAGGACATAGGCATACCCATGCATCCCGATGGGTATGCATCTCCTATAGAGATGCATACCCATGCATCTCTGTATATTTAACATCCAGCATGTGGGAGAGATGAAAGGGACACTGGGAGCATTCAAAACCCTATCCAAATATCCAAATCTTTAGCTAATTTGAGATGATCAAATTTGCTAATTTGACATGATCACTTGGAGAAAACATCTGGAAATTGATACCAGTGCCCTGTTCTTAATAAATTATTAGATAGGCAGGAAAGAAAGAAAGAAAGAAAGAAAGAAAGAAAGAAAGAAAGAAAGAAAGAAAGAAAGAAAGAAAGAAAGAAAGAAAGCGAGGGAGGGAGGGAGGGAGGGAGGGAGGAATGGAAGGAAGGAAGGAAGGAAGGAAGGAAGGAAGGAAGGAAGGAAGGAAGGAAGGAAGGAAGGAAGGAAGGAAGGAAGGAAGGAAGGAAGGAAGGAAGGAAGGAAGGAAGGAAAGCCCATTTTTTGAGTGTATGTTCTAAAAGCACCTCTGGTAAGTTCTAGGGAGCTATTTTGGAAGAAAGGAAAGTTCAGAACCAGAACTTGCATTAGCACAGCTGTCTTGAGTGTGCTTTTTCTATGTATGAAAGAGTCTCATTCCTTTCCAAATAAAATAGTGAGTTGTTTGTATTTTACTTGTTTTGTAATCACGGATTTCAAACTACATACTGTAAAGATGATTAAATCATGTAAACAGCCCAGTAGGCTCAAAACTGAAAATATGAAGAAAAGACAAATATAGACAATGGAATGTAATCATTTGTGTTTTCAAGAACAATTCCAAGTACAATGTTGTCTGTTCATGTCATGATAAGGTTTATTTGATCTTCTGACCAATTTGATCAAAACCGTGTACCAAACTGCTTGTGTGTATGTTTATATTTATGTTTACGTTTAATTTGCATTTGTGTTTGCATTTGTATTTATCTAATCCCCATACTTTTTTATACCATTGTACCTAGCTTTATTCATTAATTCAGTTACAGTTATATTTTGAATGCTATTATATATAATATTTGTAAATGTATTGTAGTGTTATAAAATATATTGATTATATACTTTTTCCTAGTTTCAACTCAGATAATTTTCTTCATAGTGGTTGGCGTGATGCCATATTATGGATTTAGGAGTTAATGTTGATAACACACCGATGTTTTAGTTACTGCTGAACAGTGCTTCTGCTGAATCAAGAACTTCAGCTTTTCATACTGCCCTACCAGTGAGGAAGTTGGGGATGCACAAGAAGCTGGGAGGTGACACAGCCAGGATAGCAGACCCTAACAGACCAAAAGGATATTCAATACCGTATAACATCATACTGAACAATAAAACTGGGGGCAGTTGGCTGGGGAGGGGGGCTGCTGTTGCCTGGGGACTTGCTGAGCATGGTCTCACTCACCATCTTCCCTTCCCTTCCCTTCCCTTCCCTTCCCTTCCCTTCCCTTCCCTTCCCTTCCCTTCCCTTCCCTTCCCTTCCCTTCCCTTCCCTTCCCTTCCCTTCCCTTCCCTTCCCTTCCCTTCCCTTCCCTTCCCTTCCCTTCCCTTCCCTTCCCTTCCCTTCCCTTCCCTTCCCTTCCCTTCCCTGCCCTTCCCTTCCCTTCCCTTCCCTTCCCTTCCCTTCCCTTCCCTTCCCTTCCCTTCCCTTCCCTTCCCTTCCCTTCCCTTCCCTTCCCTTCCCTTCCCTTCCCTTCCCTTCCCTGCCCTGCCCTTCCCTGCCCTGCCCTGCCCTGCCCTGCCCTTCCATGCCCTGCCCTTCCATGCCCTGCCCTTTTCTCTTATCCATCCTATTATGGGAGACTGAGCAAATGTCTGTGTGTTGCTTAGCTGCCTGAGAGGTTAAACCACAATGGGGTTTTAATACAATACATGCATAAAGCTTTTAAGTGACTCTTTCTGTAGAAACACTACACAAAGTTGGTTATCCTTGATTGAAAATTAAAACCTGGAGATTCACATGGATGAGAACATCTGGAGTTACAACAGCCTGAATTTTTCCATAAATTGGGGAAGAATTTAAAGCAAAAAACAGTAGACTAAAGACTATTACCCTATTAGCATATATAATTTATCAATATGGATTTACCTCTTCAGAGCCTAATTAGGTAAGCATATGCTTTTGAAATCTGGCTAATCACCTAAATTCTATCACAAAGTTTAACTACTGCACCAATGCTATTTTCAAAGCTTTTGTAAGCTTTTAAGTTATTTTTGAAAGTATTTAAATGATTAGGGATGCACAGCAAGTGTCTAATCAGATTTTCAGAAGCATTTAAATGCATCTGACTCATAACACCCTTTGAAAACTTAACTCTGAAAGGTATTTCTTAAAAAGAAACCTCTGTCTGAGATTAGGCAGAAACTACAGCCTATTTCTGCCATCTGCTGAAGTGGTCTGGTTGTTGGACAAGAGGCACTATGCAAAATTATTACCGGTCTGATTCAGTACGTGAAGGCTATATTTTTATGGATCAGACAGAAGAAAGAGTCTGCAAAAAATCTGCTGGAATTTTTTTCAATGGACCAACAAGAAACAATGTTAGTCGAGAACTGCTCTATCTGGTGTGATATGCACAATGATCACTGTACTATGCTATGTAGACTTTATCTTAATGAGTGTTTTTTTATTTTTCTTTGTTTCATTCTACAGGTCTACTGGTCTACTAAAAGTAAGAATTAAAAGAAAAGCCACCCAATCACTCTAAAATAGACTGAGGGAGATGTAGGAAGCAGCCATGTTACTCCAGATGAAGAGTACCTACAGGGTGGACTTAAAATGAAGTCTTTGCTTTTTAGGTAAAGCTGTAAATCCCAACGGTGGCATGAGGGGATTGGAAACCCTGCTTCTGCTTCCCATCAATGTTCCATAACTGCATACATAAAATGAACCACATTGGGAAGCTGAGAGAAGTGTAACAGAGTTCTCCATCCCCAATGGGAGACAGAAGGATACTGAAGTACTAGGTAGTCATTATTACCTGCTGGCACTATTATCCCAAGGTAACCTCCAAAGACATTAGTTTTCTTGACTGATGTGAAGCTAGCAGTGCAATCTCTTGCCTTCAACATTGTGTGAAGTTATTTGAGGCCCTATTCATGTGTTTGCTGTTGTTTTCTGTTTATGTAACAGCTAACTAATGAATATCTTCCAAAGGCTCAGATAAGAATCAAAGTTCTCTCCTTTCCCAAGAAAGCTTCTCCCAAGAAATGTCTGTCGTATAAACTATTCTGTAGTGACAATAATTGCTTTCTGGAGACTGAGCTGCATAGGGCCAACAGCAGAAATACTGAGGGTTTCCCAAACAGCTTCCTACAAGAGTAGCTTTTATTGCTTTTGATTTTTTTCTGTAGTTTTGACAAGTTTACTTTTTTAGTATTATCAGACCTTTCCTTCACCCTTCAGAGGCTAGCAGCTTATTTTGCAGATTCATCTTCACATATTTTTGTGTTGCATTGGCCATAACATCAGATATCTTGGTACTCTCAGGCAGTGCTGTTGAAAATGATGCCTTCAGCTGATATTTCACTCACAGTTTTGGTTTCATCTCTGTGCTGAGCACTGTGTCCTCTGAGTCACCTATGAACAGAGTTGGTGGGCTATATTTTTTATTATATAAACACATATATATATATATATTCCCTCTTTTTCAGAAATATTAGAAGAATAAGCATCATTCAGGAGGCCAGATCATTCCCTATGGCTGTAACAGCCTTTGACTCAGTCTTCCTCTACCTGATTCAAAGAGCAAAGAACCTCTGTTTTCTATTTACTTGCTTAGCAGCCAACTATTTGTCTATTCCATCTGAACAGGTCTTCTCAAATGAACTAGTTTGCACATTTCTGTTAACAACTAATCAGGCTAATTACATGTATTTTCAAAAGAATGCAGTTTCAGTTGGAAGTGCCAACTATCATCTCTGTTTATTTCCTTACTAGAGTCTCTTAACTAGACAACTGATATATCACAATCAGCAGTTCATTATGAAGTCTATAAAAAGACTTTCAAAGTACTTCGGGCTACAGCAATGCCAGCAAGAAATGTATCCTATACCAATCCATAAATATGAAATGAAACATATTAAGTTTGAAAGAAAAATCCTAGCAGTGATGAAAGGGCAGTTGTATTTCAAGAACACCCTAAATGTTGAAAGCAGCAGAATGAGAGCTAGGAAACCTGTAGGTGACAGATTCAGAAATGTGAAAGCCCCACTAAGTCACTCTCTTTGGCTGCTCACAATCAGTTAAAGGTGAGATAATTCATGTGAAAATATTTTTAAAATTAATAAGTGTCACAATAAGGAATGTTAGTGTTATGATAAACTAATTTTTAATTTATTAATGTCATACCACTGCTATAAGTGACAGATTCTCCAAGTATCCTCAGTCATTTATTTGTGCTTTTATCCTTCTGTTGTGTTAAAGGGTAAATAATTTTGTAAGGAATTAATCCCCCTTGTGTTCCAGTTTTGTCCTCAGATATCAGAGGGGCTGGGAACTTAGATTCTGAGTGATGCCCAATTCAGCACAATAAATCCAGTCACATTCAATATATTGAATTACCATGATCATGGATGTAGAAATAGCATGATGAACCTTCAGTCTGGTAGTTTAATAACTGGTGCAGTTTACTGAAGCAACAGGAGTACAGATTCTTTTGGATTGCCTGTGGTAAATACACTGTCTACAAAGCGCTTGCAGATATCAAGTATATACCAACACAACCAACTGCAAATGAGTTAACAAATGAAACAAATCTATAGAGAATGTTAGGTTTCTCAAGGAAGCACTCAGTATAACTGAGGGTTTGAATCTCCAAAGCAAATTTAACCCAGAAGACATAATTTTGTTATCAGTTTGGCCCCGGGAAGGCCAAGTCTATCGGTTCTGTAGTACCATCCAGTTCCCCATCCCTGTAGTGATATTACAGAGCCTGACTGTATTATTTAGAGTCACCACATCAAGCTTCCTTGGTGTTGCCAATATCTCAGGTTACAGGTTATCTTGTCAAGGGGACTATAATGGAACAGATTCCTTGCATATCTGCCATGCTTCACCCTGGAAGTTTCCTCAACACTATACCTTCTCTTAAGATGTGGACATACCTTTAGTCTCAATAAGTCACCTCCAGCAATTATCCCTCGTCCTTCATATAGATTTTATATTTCCTCTTAGTCATTACTATGTCAGTAGTATAGACTCTTTCCTTGCTTTATCAATCTCTCCAACCTTCAGTTATTGCATGGAACTAGAATGGGGGAAGAGAAACTGTTCTTCTATCCCCCAGGAATGTGAAAATCTTCCCAACCTAATTTGGAAAGGGAAATCAAAATCTCAGCAGAAATATGAATGGTGATATGCTTCTTAATTGTTTTGACATGTTTCTATTATGCAAAGATAAACAGCATAAGTAGATTAGAATATTTAAACTAAAACTTTATTTCAAAGTTATCTGCATGGTCTTTTCCTGTGTTTGAGCATTAAACAAATAGTTTTTGAAACCAGCTGTTTCGTACAGGAAACTGAGTTTAAGAAATCAGTAGTTGCCAATGAAAAAAATCTCTACCAGGTCTATCTAAGGTCAACAATGAAACCTCACAATGAAACTGTCACAATGAAACCTCATTTCTTAAAACAGTTATATGTGTAACAATGATGTAGTAAAGCAGTAATGAAAAAACATCAGGAAGCTATCAACATGGCTTCCACTAGTATTGCACGGACTGTGAAATCTGAGCTGATAGTTTTAGCAGATAAGTGAAATGCAGTCAGAATTAATTCAAATAGGATTTGTCATGAAATAAATGATGTAACTTTTCTCATAGATGTCCAGTACAACTTCCACTCACACAGCTAATGAAAACAAACCTCAAAAATTATCACCCCTCTAAATACAAAAGCTGTAGAAAGTAACCATAGGATTCAAACACTGATGTTGAAATGTGTTTAAAAGTCTGGAGAAAACTCAGCTTCTGATTCCTGGAAATGTTGCAAGAAGTTCTGCCATCCGTGAACAGACATGAGTTTAACATTTCCTCTCTGCATCTTCCTGTGCAATTGTAGAATGATCTGTTATGGTGAAGGATATTAAAAATAAAATGCCTGTTATCACCTTGTGTATTGATAGACCATCATACACCATCTTCATCCAATGATGCTCTGTATGTTGCCAGTAAATTTGATCCCTTTTCATCCTCCTCCACTTCCATGTGAGAATAGCTATACTGTGTCTGGTTGGGATGCAGTTAACTTTCCCTGTGGCAGCCCATATAATGTGCTCTGCACTTGTAACCAGAACAGCATTGGTGTCACACCAGTGTTTTGTCTTTTGCTGAGCAATACTGACACTGCATCAAGACTCTGTCCAACACCCACACCCCTCCACCTAGCCAGCAGGCTGGGGGTGGGTAAGATGGGGGGAGGGGGCACCACAAGGACAGCTGACCTAAAGCAACCAAAGGGATATTCCATACAATATGATGTCACGCTCAGCAATAAGAGGCTGGGATGGATGTGGGGGCTCTTCTTATGAAAAATCTGTCTTCCCAAACAACTGCTATGCATACTGAGGTCCTGCTTCCCAAGACGTGGCCAAACATTGCTTGTTGATGGGAAGTGAAGAATAATTGTTCTTCTCTCTCTTTGCTTCCCCATGCTCTTTGCTTGTTTATTTGTTTATTTTTTTTTTGTTTTTCTCTTTCTTTTCCCTTTAATTAAATTAACCTTATCTCAACCAGTGAATATTTTTCTTTCCCACTGTATTTTCTTCCCCCCCTCTCCCTCTGAGTAGAGGGAGTGAGAGAGTGGTTGTGGTGTAGTTTAGCTGTCCATCAGGGTGAAATCACCACAGCTGCCCTTTTTCCTATCTGACACACTGTGTTACAACTTCCCTGTTTTGTTTTGTTTTCCCCCAGTTTTGGCAAATCCTGTTTCAGTGTTGGTTGAGAAGTCTGCTTCCTTGCATGTCACTGCACAGCTGGCCTGACCCATTGTTTAGTGAGATGTTTAAAGTACATTTCAGAATGTCAACTGTCCTATTTGTTTTACTTACATTTAGAGCTGTAGAAGAATTTAGAGAAATTTTAGAGCTGTGTCAGTACCCAGATGAGTGTATGCATATGTGATTCATATAGGACATAGTGGTTAGCTTTGCTTTGAAATTCATTCTGATGCATAGGATTATCTAATATGACATACTGGTTTAATCTGCTCCACAGATCATACATTGCAAGATTTTAGCAATTTACTCTTATTGTTGCAAACAGAATAAAGCAGTACATATGAGCTGTATATGTGAATGTGTATATAAATATGCTTCATGTCTTAAAACGGCTAGCTGCACAAAGTGGTGAGCAGCTAGGATCCATAACAATCAGCAGAGAGAGTTCTAAAGGAAAAATGTGAATAATGATAGAAAATTATTTACAATCATTTCTCTAGCTACACAAATATCCTGTGAATGAGAAGTAGGTCATGCTACTTAATAAATTTAGGTTTGTCTGTGTATGTTCAGAAAAATAGGCATTCTTGGTGCACTACTAGATGGAAGTGTCAGAATTAGCAATCATATTAATGAAAGGATAGAAATGTACATGGAATTAGGGATGTAGTCATAGCATAGTGTACAATGACAATGAAATATTTCTATTGCGACAGTCCCTAATTTTACATGACTATTTAAAGTAATTCTTCTTTAAATATTAAATACCTTGTATCTAAGAACTTTAAAATGTTAAAAAAATCTCTGAATTGCCATTGCTGATTTTCAGTATAATTTGGTTATAAGGGAAGCTTGAGAGGTATGGAGGGAAGTAGTACTTTAGGAGGTAAAGTAGTTCTAAAGGAGGTTAAAAAGCCAGAAAAGCTTATTTAGCTAAACAATGTGAACAATCTGGCTATGGGATGTGATGCACAATTACCTCTTCCCAGAAGATTCTGTATTGTGAATTTTAACACTCTGTGATTTAATATCATTATTCATAAGTGAGAAGAATATATAAAATCATTATATAAGTTGTTTGCTACTAACATACAAATAGAAGGAGAGAAAATTTAAGGAGGACTGATTTCATGTACAAAAGAATTACAGTAAGTTGGGACACTGGATGCTGGCAGGTAAAAGTTTGTTTTGTTTTGTTTTTAAAAAACCTACATGAAAAGTTATATATGCATATGAATAATAAAGGAAATGTATGCTTAAAAAAGCACTCTACGTTAGCAGCATGAATCAGAAAATATGTTTGACGGCTATTGATGATCTAAGTATGAGTTCCCAGTTTTATATTGTTGCCAAACATGCAAAATGTGATATTTGAATACACATCAGCAAAATACTGTGTAAGGACAAAGAGCTCTTGATCCCTTTATTACCTCTAGAAAAAAATAATTCGTACTGGAAAAATATGTTTATTTACTGGAAGTGGCTCTGAAGAGAGATGAGAACCTTTACAGGTTAAGGAAACTTGCCTCTTAGACAGAGACTTAAAAACACTTTTCCTTAATGAGCCACACATATTGAGAAATGGTATAATCAACCTATATCCACGCAAAGAGAGCATACGTCTGATAGTATAAAACTCTGCAGCACCGACAAAAGCCCTGTTGTTGGAATATTGAGAGGTTCAGTATTTTTATTTTTGCCAAGAGTATAATTAACAAAAACAGCAGTCTACTAGGGTCTCTTCTGTGTTGTCCATCACTGAGCATGTTAAAAATAATGTTTGGTTTTGTTTGGTTGGTTGGTTTAGTTTTTTGTTTTAAATAAAGGCTTTATGGCTTGAAAAGAAAATGGGGGAGTGGGGAGAGATTAACTCTCTAAATTCTATAACCTAAGGAAGATCAGTGGGGGAAAAATTGCAAATTAAAAATAAAAGAAAAATACAAAAAATATGAGTACTAGAAAAAGCCTTTTTTCCTTTGTAGAAAATCCCGTCAGGCTCAAACCTTCTGTGATGGTTTCACACTGATGGTTAGCTAAACTCCACCACATCACTCTCTCACTCTCTCTCCTCAAAAGAACAGGAGGAGAAAATACCATGAAAAAGGGCTAAAGGATTGAGATAAGGACAGGGAGATCACTTATCTGTTACCATCACAAACAGAACAGACTTAGCATGTGGAGACTAATGAAATTGATTGCCTACTAATGACAAAGTAGAGCAATGAGATATTAAAGGCAAACTAGTAACACCTTTCCCCCCATCCATCCTTTTCTACCTCTTCCCCACAAACAGCACAAGAATGTGAGTAGTGGTAAGTCCATAGTGATTCATTTCTGCTGCTCCTTCACGGTCACTCTCACTGGGACTTTACAGGCATGTGACTGCCCTGGAAGCAAGAAGCTAGAGTTCAGATGCTCTCTGTTCTTGCTGCCATCCATGTACAGGGTATCTTAGAGGCAATGATAAATCTTGGCAAAGATGGAGACAGCTACAAAGCAGATGCTGGCTCTCAGACATCAGGACCATGAACCACTTCACTGAAGCTGGGTGATTAATTTCAATAATCAGAGCTACCCAGTAACAATGGGTAATGGAACAATATAATCAAGGTATGTCTGCACAGTTGCATCTCATCAGAACATCGGGGGCATTTTTTTTTTTTTAATTGTATGTTTCATAGCTGGGTCTGACTGTTAGTCATGGAGGTAGTTTGGAGAAAAATGAGCTTCCACAGAAGTGGCTGAAAAAAGAGACATGTAAAGTATGTGGTTGCTTATTTT
Source organism: Aythya fuligula (assembly GCF_009819795.1). Classification (NCBI taxonomy): domain Eukaryota; kingdom Metazoa; phylum Chordata; class Aves; order Anseriformes; family Anatidae; genus Aythya; species Aythya fuligula. The sequence goes on from NC_045560.1 coordinate 55,057,453, forward strand.
CATTGTCACTGTGAAAGAAAAGTAGCCAAAATATTGGGAGGTAATCCAGGTACATCTATTCTAAATGATAGAATTACATCTAACTTTAATGCAACTTAATAATGATAATAATAATGCTATCTAAAAGCATCACTTAACTTTGTCACATATTTGCTAATATAATCTTACAGCCTTCGTCTGCATCTGAATTTACTTGGTTAAAATAAATTTTTTTGAAAAAATACAGATTTAGTTATTACTAAAATTGGTGAATGTAGTTAAGTATGTTGCATTATAAGTACCATAGTTGCAGCTGTACATGTTGAAAGGGCTTGCATACTTTGTGCTCCAATTTGGAAGTGAAACCCTTTGCTTTCCAAGAACAAGGAATAGGTGAGGTCTCCTCTGGCTATAATCTGATATACTCAAGTGGGCAGTCACACTAACTTTTATAGAGCATTAATTAAAAGTTGCCACTGACATGTATGCTGATTTGCTGTTACAGAACAGAAGTCTCTGAGATTTAAATACTTGTCTATTAACATTATAGTGCTGCTACCGGCAGTGCTTGGGTGCCTTACCATCCAAGTGTTCCCAGATAAACAATAGTCATGTAAGTTACTGAAATACTGTTTGCATAGAAACTAAGGTCTAAAAAATTCATTTCAAATTGCACATAAATCTGGGGTACAGCAGTCATGTTTCTAACATCATAGGTTAGTGTTATAGCTACTGAAATTTTCCTCCTCCATTCCTGCTCAGATCATTTATCTGACAGTTGAGCATTTACTTTATTCCTGGATGCTTTCTCAGCTAGAAATTGCATGACAAAATCCTGCTGAGCCTTTCTGAATGATGAAAGTGGCATCCAAACATACCTACCAACAGCTAAAATGCTTCTCAATTATAATATAAAGAACAGTTACTCATAACTGAAATAGTAATAGCATTAATGCTCCAAAGGCATTCTGAATAGCTGTATTTTTATTTTATTTTTTAATCCCCTCTGAATTTTTTAGTAAGTGACTGGAAAAGAAGCAACTTTCAGATAAATTGCAGGCTCCAACATCATTTCACAAAGCTGCATTATACATATATACTAACAAGAAGCCTATCACTGGGCCTTTTTTGCATACCAATCATTAGGAAACTGTAGGTTTCTCTGAAATCAATAATTCAACTAGTGATCCTATTTATACTTCCCAGTGTCTCTTCACAATCCCCCTCCCCCCCCACTTTTTTTTTTTCGCTTTACAATTGCTCTGGACATGTTATACCATTCTGATGAAATGTGATCCAGCCTACAGTTTTTGTGAAGTTATTAGGTTCTGTATGGTTGAGCTACAGCTTTTGGGTACATAGAAGGCTGGATCACATGCTCACTGCTGTGACATAGAACTGTAGAATCACATAATGGTTTCGGTTAGAAGGGACCTTAAAGATCATCTAGTTTCAAACCCCTGCCATGGCCAGGGATGTCTTCCACTAGACCAGTCTCTCCAAAGCACCATCAAGCCTAGCCTTGAACACTTGCAGGGAACCACAACTTCGCTGGGCAATACGTTCCAGTGCATCACTGCTGTCATATTGAAGAGTTTCTTCCTTATATCTAACCTGAATTTACCCTCTTTGAGGTTAAAACCATCATCCCCTGTCCTATCACTACAGGCCTGTAAAAAGCTTCTGATCATCTTTCTTATAAGCCCCCTTTAAGTATTGAAAGGCTGTTACAAGGTCTTCCCAGAGCCTTCTCATCTCTAGGCTAAAAAAAACAAACAGCTCTCTTAGCCTTTCTTTGTAGGAGATGGGTTCTAGTTTTCTGATAATTTTCATGGCCCTCCTCTGGACCTGCTTTAAGAGGTCCACTTTTAGGTGATTTATGTAGATTGTTATTTTATTTCTAACCCACCTAATAAGCCAGCCTGGTGGAGATGTAAGAAAACAGTAAGAAAACTACACCACACCCTTTTTAAGGATCCCTTCTGGGAAACAAAGGTTTTCTCTGCTCAAGACAGCTCTTGTAACATAACTAGGTTCATGCAATCCTAATGGAAATGCACAGCTAGGAAAAAAATTCTGTTCAGGAAATGCTATCAAATCGAAACCAGCAGAGTTCACCCTGTCTTTGGTCCTTCCTCATTTTGATTTAAAGAAAGCAACCACAAGTGCAGTGCTTTTATTCCCAGAAGTTTTGAGGAAGCCAAGCAATGGAAAGGGAAATGCAGCTAAAGGGAACAGAGCCTTTTGTTTGCTGTTTAACACTCCATTTGTCAGAAGCATCTCAAGAAGCACTCTCCAAAACAATGTCCTTTCCAGTTCACTGCGTTTTGCCTGTTGCTCTGTTATGTCTGTGTATGGAAGAATACAAACTTTTGTTCTGTATTCTTATCTGAAGAACCTAATGTTGCTGTACTTAGTTTCCCACAGAAGCAGTTCTCAGCCTCCATTTTGGAAAAATTAAATAAATAATGTAGCATACATTTATTTCAGGAGTACTACACATTTCCCTGAGGTGTTTGGGATCAAACAGCATACTGCAAAAGCCCTTTACAGCACCTTTAATTCAAAAGGAACAAAACATTTTACAAATATACATGTTCTGACATGTTTAATCCTGTGAATTGGCCAGTTATGAGCAACATTCAGTTTTTAAATCCCCCAGAGTTTGATACAGAGTCACTTTCTTCCAAAGCCTGTGACTGTTATCAACAGCTCATACTTGCTACTCAAGGAAGGAAATTAAATTTTAGTTGGCAATGCCATGTGAGTCAGATTTTACACTCTTTTGTACAAAGTCAGATGAGACATCTTCAAACAGGCAATGATACCTTTCTTTCTTTTCAGTACAAGGACTGATAATTGTGTTGGGACTTTGTCCTTTGCCTTGTCTATGGATAAGGAACATGCCTTTCTAAATATCATGCCTTCTGTCTGTGCATGTGGAAAGAAAATCATGTTCAGTAAAGATGGTGACTGGAATATTCCTGGAGCACACAGGAGAATAGGAAAACTCAATTCTTATAACACAGCCTGGGAGGTAGGTTACCAAGCAAGCCCATCAACTGAAGGCCAAACTAGGGATGTGGGGGAATAGGAAGGGAGGAACTGATGTCTGTTTAAGGGAAGTGATCTGACATTCTGGGAAAGGAGGGAAAGTGATCCGACATTCTGTAAAAGCAATCTCAAAGCCATGCTCCATTTTCCTCATATGTCCCCTTTCCAAAGCACACAGTTTTGCTTAGTATACACAGTGTTCTTTCTCCCTTCCCTTATTTCTATTTCTCCTTCCAGCTTGTTTCCCTGTATTTTCCATGTATCTTTCAATTATAGCCCCATTTGCCATTGCTTACCCAACTTACTCCATTTCATTTGCTTCCCACAGACACTTGTCCCTGCAGATTTCCCACTATCCCTGCAAAATTCCATGGCTGTGAGAATGGTATTGGGTGATCTTACACTCTCCAGAGCAGACTGCCTGCAGGTGAGAGCAACTCTGCATTAGCCTTGTGCAGTGACTGACTGCTTTTCTGCCTTATCTCTCCCAGGTCATCCTCACAGGTTCATCTGGGAAGCATTTCTTAATTTATGATTTCTGTTTCCACAATTCCTTCCTCACTTAGTTTTTTATTGTCATATTAACACGATATAATGTGTTAAGACCTTTGACTCATGAATGAATCAATGCCTAATTGTAAATTCCAGCTGAAAAGCAGGACACAAGCACTCATCTTAGTTCAGATGCTGATCAGTTCTTATTACACAAACCTCAGTGAGGCTAGTCCCACAATACTGACCCAAGAAGTAGGGAGACAGTGGCTTCAGGGCCCTAGGTTTTTGTGGTCTAGTTTAAGGTCTTTATAGTACAGAAATGAGATGGACAAAGGCTTCAAACAGGCTTACCATGCAATGTAAGTGTAATCTTGAGTCTTGTAACTATTACACTACTTCCTTTTTCACTGAGGTTTCTGTCACCACCATAAAACATTTGCAGTGTATGCAAAGTCTGGCTGCTTGATTGTTCATTTAGTACTGTACAATGAATATTATTACTTTAAAAATAGGCTGTTGAGTGTTGTGGGGTTTTTTTGTTTGTTTGTTTGGCTGGTTTGTGGTTTTGTTGTTGTTGTTGTGTTGTTTTATTTTTGATTGATTTTGTTTTTGCTTTTGTTTTGTTTCCTTTAAGGAAAGATTCCTATATGATAACAGCCATTCTGTGTTTTATATAGGCACTTGAACTATTGCTGACTTCATTTTTTTAAACCATCACATGCAAAATCTTAGAAGGTAAGATATAAAAATACAGTTAATCTCTCCTTTTTCCAAACTGTCCTCATTTGCCTGCTTCTGAGCTCATAAACTAGTATAATCCCAAACAGCTAAGCGTTTTCTATGAAGCAGCAGAAAGTTTATTTCTAGGGACTATTAGATTCTTATTCATTTCCATAAGATCAGTAGATCACTAACTTAGCTGTATGAAAAATAATAAGAATTTGGAACTCTGCCCTTTCCTGTTACTGTACACGTTTTTCCTCTCTTCTACTTGTATGTGAACTAGCCAATAAACCAAAAGGTGACTTTTATCATGCTAGGGAAAACATTAATCTTAGTTATATTTAGCCAACTCGAATGCATGAGCAATCCCATCCTGCTCCCTCTCTCTCTCTCCCCCCCCCCCCCCAGCTGCAGTGTTATAGTGTTCTTTTTTCCTCAGACAAAGAAATCTTACAGTTTCCTTGAAATTATAAAAGGTGAACTTCTCATATCTAAGAAGTTGATTTTTCCAAGCTGATTTTCAATACCTTTCAATTCCTTTCTTCCTGTCTGCTCTGCAGTACTTGAGTTACCTTTTTAACCTTCCCAGAACCACAATTATTGTGCTTCCACACAGGGCACATAGACATTCACTGTGCATAGAAGGAAAGGTAGTATTTTCTGAAGGAGGTTGTTGTGGCTTACTAGAGACTCAACTTTTCAAACAGGCTTTTCATGTCTTTCCATGTACTGCTGATATCTGCCGACATCTCAGCCATTTGATTAAATTTGTTCTTGTCCTTCACTAATCTCTCCATATTAATGAAACTAGACAGATGCAGAACAAGACCTGATCAGTCTTTACTCTCAGGTCGGTGGAAAGCATATATCTCTTGAAGGACAAATTGCTCATATTTGAAGGACTGATTTTCTTTCCATGCGGTGAAACTCTGACCTGATCCCAAGGAAAGTGAAACAGTTCAGAATGTCATGGAGAAAAGGAGAAAGAAACAGAAAGGACAAATAGAATCATAGAATCATTTTGGAAAAAAATAGAATCATGGTTGGAAAAGGCCTCTAACATCATCAAATCCAACCATTAGCACAGCACAACCAAGTCTACCACTAAACCATATCCTTAAACATCACATTGACATGTCTTTTAAATACCTCCAGGGATGGTGCCCTGGTTTCAGTTAGTATAGAGTTAATTTTCCTCCTAGTATCTGGTAGGGTGCTATGTTTTGGATTTAGGATGAGAAGAGTGTTGATAACACCCTGATGTTTTCATTGTTGAAGAGCAGTGCTTACACTAAACCAAGGACTTATCAGCTTCTTGTTCTGTTCTGCCAGTGGGCAGGCTAGGGGTGCAGCAGGAGCTGGGAGGGGACAGACCCAGGACAGCTGACCCAAATTGGCTAAAGGGGTATTCCATACCATCTGAGGTCATGCTAAGCAATATATAGGGGTGGCTAGCAGGAGTGGAGGGCTGGCAGCTCAGCGATAGGATCAGCATCGGTCAACAGGCAGTGAGCAATTGCATTGTGCATCACTTGTTTCGTACACATTATTATTATTATTATTATTATTATTATTATTATTATATTTTTCCTATCCTAATAAACTGTCTCTATCTCAGCCCACAGGCTTCACTTTCCTGTTTCTTTCCCCCATCCCAGAGAGGGAGGGGGGAGGGTGAGTGAATGGCTGTGTGGTGTTTAGCTGCTGACCGGGTTAAACCACAACAGACGGTGACTCAACTACTTTCCTGAACAGCCTTTTACAATGCTTCAGCCAATCCTCATAAGACTTGTTCTCCAGACTCGTCACCATCTTCACAGCCCTTCTTTGGACACACTCCAGCACCTCAATGTTTTTCTTGTAGTGAGAGGCCCAAAACTGAACACAATATTCCAGGTACAGCCTCACCAGAAACGAGTACAGGGGGACAAGTGCTTCTATAGTCCTGCTGACCACACTATTTCTGATACAAGGCAGGATGCTGTTGGCCTTCTTGGTCACCTGAGCACATGGCTGGCTCACATTCAAATGTGTCAACCAATACCACCTGGTTCCTTTCTGCTGGGCAGATTTCCAGCTGCTCTCCCCCCAACTTGTAGCATTGCATGGGGTTACTGTGCCCCAGGTGTAGGACCTGACACTTAGCCTTGTTGAACTTTATACAGTTGGCCTCACCCCATCAGTCCAGCTTATCCAGATCCCTCTGCAGAGCCCTCCTACCCTAAAGCAGATCAACACTCACTCCTAACTTGGTGTTGTCTGCAAATTTACTGAGGGTGCGCTTGATCCCCTTGTCCACATCATTGATAAAGATATTGAAGAGAACTGGCCCCAGTAATGAGCCCTGAGGATACCACTAGTGACTGGCCTCCAACTAGATTTGACTCTGTTCACCACGACTCTTTGGGCCTGGCCACCCAATTAGTTTATTACCAAGCAAACTGCATGCCCATCTAAGCCGTAAGCAGCCAGTTTCTTCAGGAGAAGGCTGTGGGAAACAGTGTCAAGAGCTTTACTAAAGTCTAGGTAGAAAACATCCACAGCTTTTCCCTTATTCACTGAGCCCTTCAGCTTGTCATAGAAGGAGATCAGGTTAGTCAAGCAGGATCTGCCTTTCATAAACCCATGCTGACTGGGACTAATCACCTGGTTGTCTTGTATGTGCTGCTTGATGGCACTCAAGATAATCTGCTCCATGAGCTTCCCCAGCACTGAAGTCAGACTTACAGGCCTGTAGTTGCCTTGGTCCTCCTTTCCGGCCCTTCTTGTAGATGGGCATCACATTTGCTAGCCTCTAGTCAACTGGGACCTCCCCAGATAGCCAGGACTGCTGATACATGATGGAAAGCAGCATGGTAAGCCCTTCCGCCAGCTCCCTCAGTGCCCTTGGGTGGATCATATCTGGCCCCATATATTTGCATCCAGGTAGTTTGCCAGGTCAGTAGCCATTTCGTCATGGATTACTGGGGCTTCATTCTGCTCCCTGCCCCTATCTTCCAGCTCAGGGTGCTAGGTACCCAGAAAACTGGTCTTACTACTAAAAACTAAGGCAAAGAAGGCATTAAGTACCTCAGCCTTTTCCTCCTCCTTTGTCACTATGCTTCTGCCCACATCCAATAAAGAATGGAGACTGTCCTTCATCCTTCTTTTGTTCATAATGTATTTATAAAAACATTTTTTATTGTCTTTAATGGCAGTAGCCAAATTAACTTCCAGATGGGCTTTGGGCACTTTTAGTTTTCTTCCTGCATAGCCTCACATCATCTTCGTAGTCCTCCTGAGTGTCCTGCTTTTTCTTCCAAAGGTAATAGATTTTCTTTTTCTTCCTGAGCTCTAGCCACAGCTAGGCTACGCCAGTTCAGCCAGGCTGGTCTTCTTCCTCACCACATTGTCTTTCAGCATGTGAGGACAGCCGGCTCCTGCACCTTTAATTTTTCCTTCTTGAAGAGTGTCCAACCTTCCTAAACTCCTTTACCCTTCACAGCTGCCTCCCAAGGGACTCAGCCAACGACCCTCCTAAACAGGCCACAGTCTGCCCTCTGGAAGTCCAGGGTGGCAGCTCTGCTACACCTCCTCCTTACTTTTCCAAAAATCAAGAACTCTATTAATTCATGATCAAACACTAAATGAAACAGTTGTTTTGTATGTGTATTTATTAGAACTGAATAGCACTGTGGAGAATGAAGTTAAGCCCAAAAACTTTTCCTGGCATGAGTGGTTTATCTACTTTAGAGTTTTCTTTCCTACCTGTTGTAAAAACATTACTTGTTAGCATTTTGATTCATATATGGTAAAAATTACCATGTGGAGCTCCAGAAAGATTATTACACTTTCCCAGGTTTCTGTGTGATACCTGTTTTCCCTAAAAACACTTTTAGATTTGAATCCAGACCTTGCTGCTGCAAATCAAATCCTGACAGAAGGCCTACTTTTGTAAAAATGACAGCCCCATCTTCCACTAGAGAGATAAATGTCAAAACTATCACGTTCAGTTTGCTGCTGAGGCTCATATGGGCCATTTCATGAATCAGCAATATTCTGTCCCTGTCTTACATATCTAGGAAGAACAATGTTTCCTAGCTATTTTGGCAAAATTATGGTTATACCTGACATTTGCTGATGCTTATTCTATGCTAAAACAACTTTTAACATCAAGGCTAGAGTGTTAAGGCAGAAATGGTCTGCCAATATTTGGCTGACAATAAACACTCTGAGAAAGCAGATTTCAGTTAGAAGACTGGAATTAAACCCACGCTTCTCTGAAGCTTCCTGTCAACTCACTTGTTCATGGAAACTTATTCATGGCAACTTACTTAAGATACATCTATGTCTCACAATCTGTTGTGGTGCTGATGTCTCCCAGGAACAGTAAAGAAAATTTTATCAAAACAAGAAGATCTATAGTTGTATTTTCAAACCATTGCAGCTGAATTAAGGAGTGCTTTAATTTTTATGACCTCGGCTACGATTTGTGCATAGCATTGCATTATATTGGCTAGGATATCTGAGTTTACCTGGGAAAATTAGAACATATTTCACTGTATCATATTATCCTTTTGTGTTTATACCACAAGGAAGAATAGCAAATATTGTGTGTTGTACAACATTTTCCATCCATTTAATGTCTCTGAAATGAGCTGTAACATCTTTGCGTGAATACTCAGATGTCAACATGGACCAGAGGCACTGTTTTCAGCTGAACTCAAGATGGTCTTTGCAGATGTACAATGTGAATACAATAAAAATATGCATATTGTATATTTTATCTAACCAGGTCAACAGAAATATACCAGAAAAGCATCTAGCTTAACTCAAAAACAGAGCACCTATATTTTTTTTTTTAAGCTTTTAAGCTTGCTTCATACCTAATCACGATTCAAATGTTCTTCTTGAGGCCTGGCAAAATGCAATGCTGTTTAAAAGGCAATAGAAATATAATTGATTAATTTTAAATTGCAAAATTGACTATAGGCCACCAGATAATCAAAACCAGCAAATAACATATAATAATCAAACATGAAGAAGATCAAGTATACCTAAATATCCTGGAATCCAGCCCTTGAAAGACAGGACAGCAACATTTGGATGAAAGCATCATCTTCATGAGTTGGCAGAAAGAAAGAAACAGGAATTAAGTAAGAGAGAAAGAGAAAAGAGATACCTGGAGCACACAGGGAGAAGGATGAAAGACCTCAGGTAAGAAAGATCTCTGAGGTACATATCCCCTGATACCTAAGATGACATCACTCTGGAAAACAAACAAAAATGAACAAACAAACAAAAAATACAAAACTGCAATATGATTATTGTCCAAGCAGACCTACACACAGTAATTTGAATTTAATAGCATAGATTACAGTAATAAGCATGGGATTTGCAGCTCTAACAGAAAACCCTACCAGAAACTGATAGGTAGACTGCTTAAGTTTATGACTTCTACATATATTACATAGAAGTCTTCCTATATTAATGTATAGTCAAACAGATGTTTGACCTTGGCAGAGCATAACTAACTAAAGTGTGAGAAACCATGCAACACAGAGAACTGGGCTTGGTTACCAGACATCCAGTCTATGCACAGCCACCTTACACAAGAGCCTAAAGTATAAGGGACCAAGTGAAGAGCACAGTAGGTAGTTCAAGTAATCTGCAGAAATGTTTGGATGGCTAATAAGAGTATCTAATAAGTTGTCAACTACTTGATAAGGTGTTTTATTTGCTGCTTTATGGAAGATGTTTTTTCCTTTTTTTTTTTTTTTTTTTTTTTTTTGTAAGTAGGAAAAAATAGAGAGCAAAAGTATTTTCAGTATACAAAAGAAAAATAAAAACTTTTTCATACAGCTGAAAGCTGATGGTTTTTTGTTTGTTTGTTTGTTTATTTTTGTTGTTTTTTGGGTAAATGCTATATTTTTACACTGAAATGGAAAATTTATTTCTGGGGAATGGCAGAATACTTCTGAGCAGAAAAAAATGTTCATCAGAAATATTTTGATCCCTGCAGAGCCCCACCAAACCGGCTTAACCCTTTTGAGAGTCGGTGGGAACTGCTGGTTCAGTACTGTATTGTCTGGCTATGTTGGAACACAGGATGGAATCACCCATGCTTTCACTAACAGTTAAACACTAGTATTGAGCAGAAAAGCAATACATTTCTCCTGAGAGAAACTGACTACACAGAACTGACATCTTGTCTCAAAGAAAATCAAACAGGAAAGAAATAATTGAATATAAGAAAGATGCTAATGCTATGGCAGCATAATTAAGGATGAAATCCTACAGGGAAGAACTGACTCGAAGAACAAATGTGAAAATATTTGTTACTCACAAGGAGATGTTCATTTGGACTGCAAAAATTCTTAGCAACTTACACCCCAATCTTCCGAATATGTACTGTGTGTCCTTAATTTTACATTGGCATGCAGAGTTTTAAGGAAATCATTCGAACGCATTTAATTAATTACTTAATTGCTTAGAGGACTGTAGCCTGAGTTTGTGATTTTTAGTGAACTCAAGGGACTTTTTAGTTCAAATCTTATTTATGTCTTTGGGTTCTTTTCAAAAACTTGGCCTAAATACATACTGCAAATAGAACTCAAGTGAGTATGAGAAGTGTGAGGAGTTGAAAGGTTCACACACTTTGTTGAAAGTCTAAAATCAGCCAGCTAACCTCTGGCTCCAGAAATGGCTTGGTAATAACAGGAAAGCCCGAGTCTTCCCACAAGAGTCTTCTGCATTTCTTGGTTTCATTCACAAGCATTATGCTCATGACAGAATAAACTTTTCTTATGCTTTTTCTGGACATCCTTGAACTTCTGAAAATGCTTAAATATATATATATATTATTTTTTGTGTAGTTTTGAAATGATTCAGAAGTGATCCCTGAACGGATTCCATTCTTTTCTCTAAAGCATCAGGTATTACTTTAGCCATCTCATCTATATGTGTCTCACCAACACACAGGACACTATTTCTTCAATGTAGGTATCTAACATTTAAACCATTTTCTTAATACAAGCAAGTACAAAAATCAGAGGACTTACCGGATCCAATCTTCTAGTCTGCTAAATACCAACTCTAATGTTCAGCTGCTGGTGTATCTTTTCAATAAGATTTTTGTTAAAAAGTTAGAAAAGTCCTTAGATGCTTTGATTATGGTGTCTTTACTGTCCCCAAACTCTAGTCTCCAGCACTATTACCCCTACAATGAATTACTGGTCTAAGCCCAGAGGGCATAAGAAGTCTCAGATGAAATCTTAAATGGGCTCCCACATGTCCAACTACACACAACTGCCTACACCTATTTGAAGCAGCATTTATCTCTGCCAGAAAAGCAATATTACAAATTAGCCCCCACTGGATTGTTCTTTTATCACCTACACTTTTGTGACAAGAACAAAATTACTTTTATAAACCACGTCATCTGGCAACAACACCAAGTATTTTATTACTAAGACACTGGGCATTCTGGTACTTTAAGACTTCATTTTTGAAAGTGTGAAGGAAAAAAATTTTGATACCTAAAATGGCTTACAGAATCTGGAAGAGCAATAAGGATGTTACCAAGAGACAGTAACTACTTCATGTCTACCTCCTGATCTGCCAAGGATACCTGACCAACAAAGCAGAACAGCAAGAAAATAACCTTACTAATGAGATGAGCCACACAAGTGTTTTGCTCTCATCCCTCTCATCCTATGTGATTAGATTATCAGAATGTGTAGTGATTTTCACTACGGAATCAGATAATAAACTGATATCCTCGATAGAAACACATTGCTTGAAAGAAGATGGAAGAAATGTGACAGAAAGTACTTGGTATTGATTTTGTTCCATTTAGTTTTGTGCACTACTCTTAAATTTCATTCTGGAATTTGGTTGAAACAAAGATTAGTAGAGAAAGGAGAAGAGATGCTCCTTCCTCTGGGCAGTTCTCTATATGCTGGTGAGGTCAAAGAAGTGACAGGGCCAGGGGACTCTAGCACTGAGTTGGAAGCTGCAATTCATGCAGAAAAAGCAAGAGTCTGCTGAAAGGATCAGGAAATTCCCAGCCAATCCTTGGAAAAGACCAAAGAGTACCTTCTTGAGACTGAAGGCGACTAGGAAAAGTCTAAGAAAGACACTGAATTGGCAGGAAGCAAACACTTCCTTACAATAAAAGAGTGTGCATGGAGTATTACAGATCTTATTTAATAAATTTAGCTTTCAGAAGTTTAAAAACCTTTTCTTTTAGATCTCAATGTAACAAAAACTCAGACCAGCCCGAAGTGATATGTCTTAGTTGTTTTTTTTTCATATGCAGTATAATACAGTCCACCAACAAATCATCTAACCACAGCTCTGATCACCAAACTGGTGCTTTAATCCTGAACTTGGAGCCAGACCACGTACTTGGTAGAGCAGGTATCCTGGTTTTTCCTAGGACAGAGTTCAATTTTCTACATAGTAATTGACATGGTGCTGTGTTTTCAATTTTGGATGAAAGTAGTAGTGATAATACACCAATGTTTTAGTCATTTTAAAGCAGTGCTTGCACAGAGCTGAGGACTTTTCAGCTTCTCATGCTGCCCTGCCATTGAGGAGGCTGGGGATTCACAAGAGGCTGGGAGGGGACACAGCCAGGACAGCTGACCCAAACTGATTAAAGGGATATCCTATACCATATGGTGTCATGCTGACCATCAAAACTGGAGGGAGCTGGCCAGGAGGGCTACCATTGCTCAGGGACTGGCTGGGCATTGGTTGGCTTTTCGCAAGCAATTGCATTATGCATCACTTTTTGTTGCTTGTTTCTTTGCTTTAATTTATTATCTGCTTTGTTTTTCTTCCTCTTTCTTATTAAATTGTCCTTATCTCCACTGATGAGTTCTCACACTTTCACCTTTTTTGATTCTCTCCCCATTCCACTTAGGGGGCAGTGAGCAAACAGCTGTATGATGTTTCGCTGCCTTCCAGGTTAAACCAGAACAAACAGGAAGAGCAGAAGGCATAAAGAAGTTGTTTGGAGCTGCAGATAGAAAGTGTCTGATAAGGCAGTGTTTAAGCTGCACATACCAGAGCTGAGAAGTGACAGGGAAATATATGCATTTAATTTACTTCTGTCCTGGTGTGAAGTCATACTGAAAGAACTTCACATATAAGTGAGAATTTAACTGCATCTGCCTTCTATAACTAGATGAGTTTAGTTTTCTAGCAGCTAGACAATGGAAACTGTAGGTGAACTTTGTGAAGTTAGCAACAGCTATAACAATTCCATGATACATTTGGAGTGGGAAACCTGGATGTGATAGAAACTCTAGTAACATCTGCTAATTGGCTTTGGATATGGAGAAAGTCAAAAACATTGGCCTGGGACTATGTGGTTACTGAGGCAACTGGCAGTTTTTGACAGCAATTTAATGTAGATTATAAATAATTAATATATAAAAAGTATATATTTATTTATAAATAAATTAAACAGCCTCTTGGCTACTGTTAGGAGGAAAGAGGGGAAACACATGCACAGGCACCTAACATCACGTTGGCTGAATGTTGGCTGAATCCCAAGTAGAATTGCTACTCACAAACCTGCCAGACAGAACACATCAGGTGGTTAAAGTGAACATCCTGTTCCCCAGAGTCCATGATGTTAGGCTGAACTGGAGCAGAGAGGTCGAGAAAAGTGTTATAATATAGAAATCACTGTTTGCCTGCATTGTCCATCCACTTAACAAACAAACCATGAATTATCTGTTACTCAGTGTTGGCTCTGTTCTTGTATCTACTCCACCTAAACTTTCCTATGGCAACTTCTTAGAGAGAAGGAATTTTTTTTTCAGGCTTTGAGAAATAACAAGTTTAATGATTAACTCTAAGGGGCATTGACTAACATCCCTCAGCAAAGGGAAACCTTGAATTCTAGCATGCTTTTTATGTGTAACAGGTATTGATATTCCTGAGAAAGTTTGTCAGAAAACGCCTTTGCTCAGGAGAAGTTTCAACATGTCTTTCCATCATCTTTTGCTTTTCTTCCAAAAGACCTCTATAATAGACTTAGGTTTGGAATGTTTTCACTTGCCAACCTGACCCACTACCTAGTGTTCCCCAACCATTGCCACCCAGGTGTACAGAGGTGTGCACACCTCATCTGGGACATCAAGGTCCAATAAGTCTCACATGTGCTAGGACACTGTTTTCCATTCATACTCAATCATTACTGAGGCTCTGCAGCTTATTGACAAAATCTTGCCCTAGTATAAGTCAAGGAACTGATTTCCCTAGGGAACTTGTGAACTATAAATCAGTTTATAACAGCTTATCTGTTGCTTACACTAGTTTTAGATCTCTTTGTTCAGGTCAATATGTTCTAGTGTTTTGTTTTATACAGTTCAGTTGACTTTGTGACAAACAAAGTCAACTTCCATACAAAGTCTCTCCCATACAAAGTAAAAACTATTGGAGGAAAAAGAGGCTTTGTTTCCTTAATTTCATGGGAACCCCCACAGCTCCAGTTCCCAAACACAATGAGAGAGCCACATTACCATTGTTATGTGTTAGTATTCTTACTGGAGTATGAATCTCCAGGGAACAAATTCCCCTAGTCCAGGGGAACATGGTACAGCAAAGAAATTGCAGCTTTTTTTTTTTTTTCCCCTGATTTTTTCCAAAAGTTTGTCTGCATTATGACATCTACTGGAAAAGGATCTTTTCTGCTTTTTCAGTATTTTTCTCTTTGCTACTGCAGTAATAAAAGGTGAAGCCTTTTCTGTCAGTGTTGAGTACCATCCCCTGTTATGAGGAATGTAATATAATCTGCCATGGTCTTCCACCACCTCAAAATGTAACTCATTATTCTCAGCCTTGCAGCTTTGTCATTCTTATCCCTGCATTCTGAGAAACCAGAGACAAAAGAATAGCTCATGTGCCTAACTTTGAAGCATAGTCAGTGTTTACAAATTTCTTATCAAAACCATGTGAACTACATGCTTTGCAGCATCTTCCTATGAAAGATCAGGAGGAATCCTCTTCTTGATATTCTACCTACATTACAGAATACTAATCTACTTGACTTTTTAGTCTGTTTATAAAAAAAAAAAAAAAAAAAAAAAAAAAAAAAAAAAAAAAAAAGATATTTTGCTTTTCCTTTGATATGTGTTACAGAATCTTGAATTAGAATTTACACTTGTTGAATACATGAAATTAAATCAAAACAAAACTATTCTCTATAACTCTCTATCAGTTAAAGAAAGCAAGCCTAAAAACATTATCAGCAAGGACTGATTATTTTGTGGTCAGTATCTGACAAAAGCATTGTAGTGGCCTGCAACAAGTAATCTAAGTATCACACTAATACCCCTTCTTTTATCTTTGTAGAACACAGTAACCTTTTCGGCTGCACCAGGGCAGTTTATTGTTGGCAGTGTCTCCTGCAAAACCGCCTTCAGTCTTGTACTGGCCTTTGTAACCAATCTAATAGCCTTCTATGATGTGATGACTGTCTGGGTAGATAAGGGGAGAGCAGTGGATGTTTTCTACCTTGACTTCAGCAAAGCTTTTGACACTGTCTCCCATAACATTCTCATAGGCAAGCTCAGGAAGGGTGGGATAGTTGAGGTGAACTGAGACCTGGCTGGATGGCAGAGCACAGAGGGTTGTGCTCAGTAGTGCAGTCCAGTTGGAGGCCTGTAGCTAATGGTATCTCCCAGGAGTAAGAACTAGGTGTCTTGGGTTTACATGGCAAGGGCTTGGTAGCACGGGGGCTGCAGGGGTGGCCTCTGTAAGAAGAGCCCAGCAACTTCCTCACATTAGATAAGAGCCGGCTCCAGCCAGCTCCAAAAGGGACCTGCCACTGGCCAGAGCCAAGCTGATGAGCGATGTCAGCTGGGCCTCTCAGAAAGCAGATTTAAGAAAGGGAAAAAACTTCTATGCAACAGCATCTGGGAGAGCAAGGAGTGAAACCAGCCCTGTAGGCCCCCAGGTCTGTGAAGGAGGGTAGGAGGTGCTCCAGGTGCCAGAGCATAAGTTCCCCTGCAGCTCATGGAGAGGACCATAGCATAGCAGGCTGTTCCCCTGCAGCCTGTGGTGTACCATGGTGTAGCAGATCTCCATGCCACCATCTGTGGAGGAGCCCCCAGTGGAGCAGGTGGATGTGGCCTGGAGGAGGCCACAGGAGCAGTCTCCCACAGGAGCGGGCCCTGGGCCAGAGCTGCAGCCCATGGAGAGGAGCCCACACAGGAGCAGGGAACCTGGGGGGAGCTGCCGCCTGTGGAGGACCAGTGCCGGAGCAGTTTGCTCCTGACGGATAGACCCCATGGTACAGAGCCATGTGGGAGCAGTTCTTGAAGAGCTGCAGCCTGTGGGCAGCCCACGCAGGCTCAGTTTGGGAAGGATGGCATCCTGTGGGAGGGACCCCACGTGGAGCAGGGGCAGAGAGTGACCGTGAAGGAGTGGCAGAGATGGAAGTGTTAGAGACTGACCACAACCCCCATTCCCTTTTCTCCTGCACTGCTTGGGGGGAGGAGGTAATAAATTTCATTAATCTCCCTATGCTGAGTCTGTTTTGTCCATAATGATAATTGCTGTGTGATCGCCCTGTCCTTATCTCAACCCTTTAGCCGTTTTCATTGTATTTTCTCCCCTTTTCCCTTTGAGGAGGGGGAGAGAGAGTGGTTGTGGTGGAGCTCAGCTGCCCAGCTGAGTAAAACCACCACAGGGAGACACTCAGAATGCAGTATAGAGTTAAAACAAAGTCTATGGAGAGGCACACTGTAGCAGTGTTTAACTATCTGATGAAGGAGAACATGTATGTCAAATTATAGTCAAAGATTCCTGTTGTTTTCTAGTGCTCCGTAGTTCTCATTACACCATGAAGATGAGAGTTTAAATCATGTATAACAAAACAGATTAAAGAGAATAGCTAAATTTGTAAATACAAAAACCACTTGATTTCATATATAAGTGAATAGTGCAAGTTGGTATCATGTTGTACAGTAGGTACCTGGTAACAGCTTTGCAATGATAAATACACATTTTATAGTGGAAAAAGAGAAGTCAGAGGCAGGCAAGAAAAATCGTTAGAGAGCAAGAATGACACCATATAAGGAGAGACTAAAGGTGCAGACACTGCACAGTTTTCATAGGATATAAATAAGAACAAGTGCAACATCAAATATGTCTTTTAATGAAAACAGATTTATATTTTTTAATGCCACAGCTTTATTTA
Source organism: Aythya fuligula (assembly GCF_009819795.1). Taxonomy (NCBI): domain Eukaryota; kingdom Metazoa; phylum Chordata; class Aves; order Anseriformes; family Anatidae; genus Aythya; species Aythya fuligula. Next base: position 55,074,902 of record NC_045560.1, read on the forward strand.
CTTGGGGATGAAGGTTAATTTCTACCCTTTATGATTCAAATTCAAGCAAGACTAATATGGAGTATGTTTATCACTAATTCTTAGCTGGAAATCTGAACTAAAATCAAAATTGTCCCCATTCCTGGAGGTATTTAAGAGAATATTATAGATGTGGCACTAATGGACATGGTTCAGTTATGGGACTTGTTAGATTAGGTTGATGGTTGGACTTGATTTTTCCAACCTAAATAGTTGTATGATTCTATGATCCTGAATATCTGTATAGAGTATTTATAATTTGAGAGCAAGTAATGCGGAAAACCAAGTATGTGACATCCTAAACAGAGAGAACATCATGGTTAATAAAAGTAGCTGATAAATATGGAGCTACATTTAATACTTCCCAAAAACCAAGTACTAGAGTTGTCACGGCACACTAAGCTAACATCTATTTCATGTTGAGTTGCTGACACTACCACTTTAATCCTTTGATATTTTAACAGATGTTCAAGAGACAAAGATGTGTGGAGGGCTGCACAGTGCATTGGATGTAAGCATAGGAGGTAAAGAAAGCAACGGACCATACCAACTTAAATTGCAGATTTTGTACCAAAGTTGTGAAGAAGAATAACTGATACAAAACTGCTCAGTTGTAGTCAAAAAAAAAAAAAAAAAAAAGCAATTTTATCTCTTGGCAGCAGTAGGTTGCCATCTACTATTCTCTCCAAAAAAACACATGTAACTCTTTTGAAATCATCAGCTACTTATGTAAGTGGCATAACTATAATTTTTCAAGATTTATGATGGCTTAATTCAGCCATTAGAGCTGTAATATTTTTATCATTGGTAGTTAATAAAAAAGTAGATACCAGACTTTATAGCCTAGTGAAATTTAAAATAAACTAAACCCACACTTAACCCTGGTTACTGTTTAGCCCAAATTACAGATATCTTTGTTTGTTTACATAAAAGAAACAAATAAATAAAAATCAATTGATTACAAATGCATGTATATTCATTTCGCTACTTGTTCTTGCCAAAGGCCAATTCTCCCCATCCACTAAGAAGATAGCACAAATAGAAAAATTGCATAACAGAGGGCAGTAAAAACGCAAACTATGAGAACTGTATGAAATATTGATGTTACAAAACATAGACTGCCCAGAGCAGTATACCACCAATGAATGACTCCATGTGTAAATAGACGGAAAAAGCTTAATTGCAGCGAAGAATATGTACAAGGAGTATATGCAGTTGTTGCCAGTCACAATGCAAATTTGACTAAATTTTGTGAAGGAAGGGAAACTTCCTTAGAAGTTCCAAACTTCCAAACAAATAGAAAGGAAAAGCTTTAAGAGAATTGTTACATAAACTGCATCATGCACAAATTATTTTGCTTATAGGAGTTTTGGCCCATTTTAGAGGATCACTTATATGAGTCTCACATGGAACTCATTTTGAATACATGGGAATGAAGCACATGTTTCCACTCTTAGGATGGTGTAGAGCTTGTGGGCTGGAAAAATCTGAACAAAGTCTGCATAAAGAAGCTCATAGATTTTTCACCAGTTCCATCCTTTCTTTTCTGAAAACACAAAATGTCAGAGGTAGTCTAGCAGCTCAGTGAATCATACAGCAGCACAAAGTACAAACTGTTCTGGTTTAAAGAATTACATAAAGATTGCAAAGGATATATTTTGTCTCTCTTTTTCCACCTCATCACTCCTCTTCAGTAGTACCTGCTGCATACTGATGCAAGAAGACGTTTAAATTATAACTCCTTGTTAACGTGCAGATGAATTTTGCATAGGCAATGGAATTTTGCATAGGCAATGGCACACACTACTACAACACTAGGTAAGTCAACAGCTGTGGAACTGTAAGCCACTCATAACTTAATTTAACATGATATTGAAAGTCTCATCATCTTACAAGACTGTACCATAAGATCTAATTTTCTCATTCTGTTTAGTCCATTAGCAGAAAAGGGAAAAAATATATATAACTAATTTTCCTCTTTCTCCATTTAAAAGCCAGTTTTCCTTATGTATAAGAGTGATTCAGTATTATGATTTAAACACAGTCAGATGAATCAAACAAATCCTTTGTTCCCCAAACAGCTTACCAATTGAAACAGATGAAACAGGAGAGCTACAGTATTTGAATGGTCCTAGCATTAGAGACCCAATGAGACCCTTGTGACCTAATCACTTGCAAATTACTCCTTACAAATATTTTCTCATTATATTAACGAAAAAAAAAAAAAGAGAGAGAGAGAGAAAAAAAAAAAGAAACCTAATAAATATATGCAATAATATATGCAATCAACAGGCAGTATACACATCTCAGGTTACTCATTTGTTAATGGCACAGCAGTGATACTGTTGTGTGATACAATTTATTTACTTAGTGTATTCATATTATATCCACTTACCCAATGCATAGAGTTCTGCATTGTGTTCACTGTGCAAGCTAGCCATTTCAGGCAAAGATGTAGTTGAATTAAAATGCATCAATATTGGTGGGAGCATTTTCCTGAGATCTGCCCACCTCAAAACACTGAGAGCACAGGGTAGATCTCCAGAAATCCTATACAAAACTCCTGGCAGGACATGCTTTAGAGGAGAAGGCCAGCAGAGCTACAGCATCTTTCCAGGCTTGAAATAAGGTTAAAAATAAAATAATAAAATAAATAAAATAAAATAAATAAAATAAAATAAAATAAAATAAAATAAAATAAAATAAAATAAAATAAAATAAAATAAAATAAAATAAAATAAAATAAAATAAAATAAAATAAAATAAAGTAAAATAAAATAAAATAGTAAAACTAATTGTCAAAGCTGACTGAAGTCCAAAGGAATCAGTGAACTGAACTGAAAACATTTTGGATCAGGCTTGAAATGGCTACTCATCTGTTTGAAATTTCATATAATATTTGTCTCTTGACTTCAATTTTTCAGGAAGCAACTTATAAACACTTTGGAAGGGTTGGAAATCTTCCTGTGTAAATCAATAATGTACTTACTAGGCATGTTACTTTTTACCTGTTTTATGTCCATGAGATCTAACATTTATGAATCTGCTTACAGAAACATTGCCAATTTGGACTGTATTTCATACTCTTCAGCCAGGCAATGATATTATTCTCTTCACAAGTATATCATGTCTCATGCACAATTGTTATTCTTTTTGTAATAAGAATAACTAATATAACATTGATAGTATTTTGGAAAGGAACTCAGTACTTGTTGAGGGGACCTCTTACTTCTTAATAGAGATATATGATGTTATATTCTGAGTGTGCTCCAAGGCCATTATGAAAGTGAAATCTTTATTAAAATAGAGTAGGTATGAGGTTAAACCTCTTGTTTTGCTTTGGGATTTGCTAGGCTTCATGTCTTTGAGTTTTCATTTTTATTCTATGAATCACTGAAAGGTATATTCCTCTAGGCAGAACTGCATATGTTTCAAATTACGTAAAATTATAAATGTAATTACAGAATTTCAGTGTAACCTGAAGATTACAAGGATGATCTGTTTTGTCTCTCTCTTGTTAGGTCTTCAATTTCTTATACCCCTTCTTGATAAAATTGGTCTTCAAAGTATTTTTCAGTTTTCCATGTCATGAATGTAGGAAAAAAAACAAAAAAAAAAAAAAAAAAACAAGACAGACCATTAGCAGTAGCAGAGAAAACCATCAGTCCTAATGCCTGCTCTAGACAGCTGAGCACACTCAAACATAGCACTAGTCAAAATGACCTGTCTGAAGCTCAGCATCATGAGCTAGTACAGGTCATCATTTGTTAATTATTGCCATAAGCTTAGACACTGGTTGGAAGTATTGACCAGTTTGTGTTTAGACCCTTTCTATTTGCCTTTATGTTATAAAGCAAAGCACAAACTGTAAGTGGCAAAGTACACTGTTCTTCACATTATAAGCCTCTGATATCAATGACTCGTACTGGCTTCCATCCAGAAATACAGCTCAAGACATGTTCATGCAAAGCTCAGTCCTTACTTGTCAATCACAGTTTGGATATACTCAGGACTCATAGTGGTAAATGATACCCAGTTTATGAACAGAAAGTAGAATTTGCAAACAAGGTGCATATTGAAGGTTTCACCAGGAGAAGGTTGAATGGTTGGATAATGGTTGAAAAAAGATCCACTTCATCTTGGTGTCAAACTGCTTTCTGTCTGTAAAGCAATTTACTGTCTGTAAAGTCTTATGTCAAGACTGAATAAATTGTCAAAGTCTGTTTTCACTACTGATATTTGTAATGGGCTTACATGACAAGGTTTTGGTAGCAGAAGGTGCTTCAGTGCTGATCTCTATAAGAGCACTTCAAAAGCTGCTTCATATTAGACAAGAGCCAGTTCCAGCCAATTTCAAAGGAACCCACTGCTGGACAAAGCTGAGCCAAAGAACAGTGTTGGTTGTGCCTCTCTGATAGCACATTTAAGAATGGAAAAAAATCCTGTGCAGTAACTGGGAGAGAGGAGTAAGAAAATGTTGAAAGAAACATCCCTGCAGACACCAAGGGAGGAGGTGCTCCAAGCACCAGAGCAGAAGTTCCCCTGTAGCCTGTGGAGAAGCCCCTGGTGGAGCAGGCTGCAGACCATGGAGTACCACAGCAGAGCAGTTCTCCATGCTTCAGCCCATGTTGGAGCAGGTGCATGTGGCCTGAAGAAGGCTGTGGCCCTTGGAGAGCCCTCTCATGACTAGACTCAGGGCCAGAATTTCAACCCATGTAGAGGAGTCCATGGTGGATGGAGCAGGAGGTCTGGTGGGAGCTGCCACCCATAGGGTACCATGCTGGAGCAGTCCATTCCTGAAGGACTGCACTCCAGTGGACTGCTCCACTTGGAGCACTTCTTGAAGAGCTTCTGTCTCTGGGAATCCTACGTAGGATCAGTTTGGGAAGGACTTCATCCCATTGGACAGGCCCCATGCCGGGTAAGAGAGTGCAGCAGAGATGGATCATTACGAACTTAGCACAGGCCCCACTCCTGTGCTCCTTAGGGGAGGAGGTAGAGGAGGGTGGATGGGTGAAATACATGTATGTGTTTAGCTTGCTGCTCACAGCTGTTTTCACTGCTCTAGTCTGTTATTATTAGGCAATAAATTTCATTAATCTCTTTTATGCTGAGCCTGTTTTGCATGTGATGGTAACTGGCGAGTGATCTCCCTGTCTTAATCTGATCTTTTCAGATCATGAGCTTTTTTTCATCATATTTTCTCCCCCTGCTGTTCTGAGGAGGGGATTGAGAGAGCATTGTGGACAAGCTTAGCTAGCCTTCAGTGTGAAACAGTCACACTGTTAACTTAGAGCTTTTCTCTCATTTCCTTTCTCTGGCGCTTTTCGTCCTTTAATTGTGTGTCTTTACTGTCTTTGTTTTAAGACTGTAACATCTTCCGGACAGGAACCACTAGTTATGACTCTTTAGGTTCATTGCTTAGCAAATTGTGTCCCTGACTTCTACCTTGTTATATATGCTATACATTATACAATACTAAGATGAATTCTTCAAGCAGTTTCTGTTTAAAATATATGCATGGATAATTTTTCAGCTGATGTAAAACCCAGAATAGCTTCTATGAAGGTTACAGAAACCTTGACTTTTTGGGAGAGGATTTTTTTTTACATTAATCTGTAATTCTAAAGAACAAATTTCATCTGATGAGAATGATCTGGATTCAACACAGGGTCAGTCTATCTTCAGCTGAATTGCTCTTAAACACAGCTAGACTGAGAACTAACTTCTATACATGGTAGGACAAATCACACCATGGCTCTTCTGCCAGTTCAGCCAGTTCCAAAATTCAGGAAAAACGCAAGGACAGGTACTTATGGTTTTGGTGCTTGTTACTTCAATAGCAGTGGTTACCACTTCGTGTAACCAGGGCAACCATGCCAGAGCTGCTCTGTAGTCTAACATCCTTGACTCAGGAAAAAAAAAAAAAATATATTTTTTTTTTCTTGCACTGCAGAGAAATTTTGAGCAGCATTTCAACTTACTAGCTTTCTTCCATTTTTTCTGTAATATGTCCACTTCTGTAGGTGCAGTACATGCTTTTTATGCTAGTACATGTATGCAGGCATAATAGACTTCCAGGTTCTGCAGCCTTTGATATAGGTCCCCTCCATCCCTGAGGAAGACTTATTATCAATGGAGGAAAAATGATTTTATGAAAAATCTGTCTGCTGTGAATATCTTCTTAAAGTATCAAAATGGAAACAGTGCTTCCCTTTTATATTTTGTTTTGAAATTTTAGCTTTGGGCAGTTTAAGCATTTGAACCAAGCCAGATGACAAATACACTCCAGGGAAAAGAACTACAATGTTACCTTTGGATCCAAGTTTTGAGGGAAAAACATTTAATGGATAAAAACCATAAAGATGAAGTTAAATATGGATTTCAAATAAAAAATATGTGGTGCAGATGTAAATGTTCTAATTCTCAAACATTTTAAAAGCACATGTTCTCTGTTAATTATTTGAATTCTAGCTTGTGTGCTATTGCAGAGCATGTTTCACTCATCTCTAATACTTCCTAAATTAATCCTGTCATTTTTGCTCGTAGAAAATCAGGGAATTTTCAAAATGTATTAAATTGTGCCTTGAGCACCATACATAGATGTGACACGAGAGGTATGTATTAAATTAAAAGTCCACTTTCCAGAGTCCATGAGTTAATTTATAGGAAAAATACAAAGGAATGAAGCTGGAACTAAAAAAAATCTGAAACATCACTAATTAAGAGGTATGTTAAGGAATAATGTGAACACACTATAACTGAAATGAACATGGATGTATTAGAATGAGTCCAGAGGAGGGCCACGAAGATGATTAAAAGGCTGGAGCATCACTCTTATGAAGACAGGCTGAAAGAACTGGGGTTGTTTGGCCTGGAGAAGAGAAGGCTCTGGGGAAACCTTACTGTAGCCTTCCAGTACCCAGAGGGGGCCTACGGGAAAGCTGGGGAGAGACTCTGTCAGGGAGTGTAGTGATAGGACAAGGAGTAATGGCTTTAAGCTAAAAAGTAGTAAATTTAGATTAGATATTTGGGAGAAATTCTTTACTCAGAGGGTGGTGAAGCACTGGACCAGGCTGCCCAGAGAAACTGTGGATGCCCCACCCCTGAAAGTGTTCGAGGCCAGGTTCGGTGGGGCTTTGAGCAACCTGCTCTAGTGAAAGGTATCCCTGCCCATGGCAAGGGGGTTGGAACTAGATGGTCTTTAAGGTCTCTTCCAACCCAAACCATTCAATGATTCTATGAAACAGTTTCATTTGGTATACTAAAATATCAATACCAAATTTCAAATGACAACATTTGTTTTCTTTTTTTTATATAACCCTTCCTTCCTGTGTAGTTGAAGACCTCTTCTGTGGAAGTCCAGAAACCAAGCCTGAAAAAAGATAAATAAATTAACTAACCAATTTCTGCCAAGATGTTTCCTAAACAAATCTAATCTGGGAGTACCTTCACCATTTGTGATGCTTTTGTGAAATAAAATGAAAGCTCACACTTGAAATGAGGAGTATAATCACAGAAACAGAATCACTGAGGCTGAAAGGTACCTCTAGATATCATCTGGTCTAGTCCTCTTGCTCAAAACTGGATAAACTAGAGCAGGTTGCCCAGAACCAAGTACGTAATCCAATTGCTAGAAAACTTAACTGTTTAAGATGTAGTTATTTGAAAGTCCTGGTTGACACCACATCAGAATGTACAGAAAAAAAAAAAAAAATCTTGTACTTTTCTAAAAAGTTTTTTCTGAGGTTAAAACACAGGTACAGAAAATGGGAATTTATTTTAGTTTGAATATTTCCTTATAGTTCTTAAACAAAATACATATAATTAATGTTCAAGAACATTAGTAATTAGGAAGCACAAATTAATTGGTCAAGATTCCTTCCATTTTAATTTAATTAGGCTATCATGTTAAAATCAGCTTCTAACATGGCCATGCTATGCCAATAGCAGAAGAAAATCAGTTCTTTACTTGTAAACAGAGCTACCTATGAGAATTCACCATGCAAACATAATTACAGTAGTTCAACACAGGTGTGTGTTCCCTATGGAGGATCAGGAGGACACTATATCTAATTTTAAAGTCAGAAAATTCAGAGCTATAAGCAATAAATGCAACACATTTGGCCCAATCTCTGAATAGGGGAGGAAGAGTAATTTACAAAGGACATAATACATGGAATCAAATAGAAGGTGCTAGTCAATAAAAAGGATCCCTCACATGCCAATGCCACTTCTGTGTTAATCTTAAGTACTAATGATTACTAAGTATGATGATTATATGCAGATAATCTCTCAATCTCTTCAAAGAGCAATATAGACAGAGTTCAGATTAGAAGGTCTCAGAATAATCTTGTTTTGAATGTGTTTTATGATCTCAGACAGCCAACTGACTTCATATACTGCTAGAAGAAGGCAAATCAGATTTCCACCACAGCACAAGTTACATTAGGTTCAAGCTGCTAGACACTTTTAACAATAACCTGGAACATCCACATTTCTTGTAAATTTAGTTCTCACCTACAGTAATCATAAGTGACTTTATGGTATCATGATTCTACTTGGAAAATGAAAAGTGGACAAGGGCTTTAAGTACAGTTACATAAAATCAGGCCAGCAGAGAAGAAACGATTTAATTGAAACCTCTAGAAATGCAGCAGCAAGTTTATTCTTTTCTACTGTAAGAAAGTGAATGTATTGTTTTCTTCTACAGCCTGCTCCTCACACAACTCAGGGAAAGTCAGTTTATTCTGAGGATCTTGGCCAAATTATCAGAATTTTATTTGGTCTTTTGCATAGTGTTCTTTGCTGATCATCTCCTATAAAATAAAATCAACACAAAGTAAAAGCCCTCTTGTATTCAATTAGTGCTTTCTTTCACTGTCTCCCACAATACAATTTCACGTTGTCTTGCAACAACCTCTGTTTGTTGTTGTTGTTGTTGTTTTGTTGTTGTTGTTTGTTGTTGTTGTTTTGTTTGATTGCTTGATTTTAAGAGACATACCTGCAAAATACATTTGCATGACATTGTTTTGCTTCCAGAAGTAAAAACAATAATCGTAATTCACCATTACACATTACAAAAGGAACATATTCAATATTCCATATAGGTAATTCTTGATTAAGAATGATTTTACCCAGTCTATGATTTAAATGTGGTTTTAGTTCAGAAGACTTTGATCTCATTTGCATGTATGAAACTAAAGAACAGCATGGGAACTACTTATCTTTGTATTTGTATTTGTTCAGGAGAAAAGTGGTCTTGGAGGTAATGCACTATCTATCAAACTTGTGATAAACTAAGATAGGTACATGTGGGTAGCCTAACGTCAACTGCAGGTCTGGCTTTTTGTGGAGACCACATTATCAGATATATGGATAAACTGAGTATTTCAAATAAGGATTCCATCAAATGGAATGTTGTTTTCCTTATCTGAAGTAGAACTACTATTAAGACCAAGTAAAGACAAAATTATTCAGTTTACTGGAGGTTTAATCCCTTTGGATTTACTTTTTATACTGAGATAGGGGCTGAATTTCATTTCTAACTTTGTGCTGAAGAAAACAGATGAGTTTGTTGTTCCTTACTGATTTTCTTTTCATTTTTACATGTTTGTTTAAAGCCACAGAACTACCCTTTCTGTTTTAATGAAACTCATTGGAAATTTTATTGTGGCAAATCTCTGTTGTATACTTAAGAACTGTTCAGTGCTTTTGTTCTAAACCTCCTGGGATTTATAAGTCATCTTTAAACATTTGTTATGCAATCCCCACATTCCCTAAAGAAAATGAATAACCATAGAGTACTGTCTGTGCATGTGCTGGAGTTAAGTGTATTCGGAAAGTCTGGAAGGTCCAAAAAGGACAAATACATGAATGTGTTTCCTTCTTGGAACAAAAATAAACAACTCAAATATACTCAAGTCCCGAGGGATCAGAGATAACCCCTTTTCTTCTACATCTTTAGAACCATAAATGTATATGCAGTAAAGACTAAATATTTTGTTACAAGAAAGCTCTTTGGTAATTTAAGAATATTTTTGTCCATTAGGTTAGGGGAATCTAAAAATAAATGAACAAATAAAGCAGAAATTGTCTCATTATAGAGTCCACTGTCATTGTGAGATTTTTGTATAGTCTTCCTGTAAACCCCTGAGCCAAGCTGTTACTTCACTTGTATTGTAATTTTCTATATATTGCAATATTTCCCCTTTCTTCTTTAGTATCTTTTTCCATTGCTTTTATTTTGTTGCCATGTGTTTTCATATCCCATGTATCATGTTCTTTATTACCTCCACAGTGTAATGAGTTTGATCTGGACTTCCGACAGTGTTCTTTGCATATGTATTACTATAATAAGGTTGTCTCTTATAACCATCCACCTGGAATGCCACCAAACATTCCCAATTCCTTATAGGTTGCTATTTCCCTAGCAGAATTTCCCTAGCAAACTTTATTCATAATTTTAATAAATGCCAAACAATAGAATGTTATTCTGAAGCCAGATGAAAGTGAGATAACTCATCACTTCACAGAATTAATTTTAAGACAGATCTTATCCTGAACTAATACTCTGATTCCTGCATACAGCCTTTGACAGTAAATTTGAAAATAAAATTAACCAAGTTTTATGAGTAAAGATATTTTTTCCTGTTTCTGGAAACTCAGGATGAGATTTTTAAATCAAATGCAATGTTTCCTCTCCCTGTGTAGCTGCTAAAAGCTATGAGTCTATTTGGGCTCTTCGGTTCCATGTAAAATGAACAAAATTCAAAACAATACATTGTGCTTGGATCCATATAATCAGCAGCCACTACAAAACTTTCCAGAATGTAATATTTATAAGGCATGTATTCTTCGCAGATGTTGTGACAGAATTACAGCTGATCTATGCTGCAGTTTTGCCATCCCCAAACTCAGTCTGAGTACAGGATTTAAAGCTTAGCTTTACATCTACTTCCGCTCAACTATGAATTGAGAAAGAAGACAGCTGTTTTGTAGCATTTTCCAAAAGTGAATGGGTTCCAAACCAAAGATACTATAACCTCCCTGAGAACAGTGAAACAGTCAAATTACATGTGGATCCAGCTTTTCCATTACAAATCCCATAGGAAATTATAGTTTGCAGATGGGAAGTAAATGTCTCAGTGTGAAGTGATTTCAGTGGTGCAGCAAGAGGTTTTTATGAAAAAAAAGCAACTGAAAAAACAAAGAAGATTGCATTGCTTTTTCTCTTCATTCCTATCTTTTTCTCTCACACACATGAAAATTCATACACTAATTCAACAAACAGCCATTCCTTTACAGGAATGTTTTCTTACTGGTCTTTGGAAGAAATGCAGTATTTTTTTATTAGCATGATATCCACTGGACATACCAAATAATATATTTGTAAATCATTTAATAAAACAAAATCCAAATACGGGACTGATCTTTTCCAAAATTGCTGTACAGTTGTCTTGACAGATTCAGAGAAATCTTTTGCCATAAGAGGAGTCTCTGAGAACACCAATTCACAGCAGTCAGCCATGTCATATGCTAAAATCCCTTCTATCTAGAAATTGTCAAAAATATATCAGGATTATTGTGAGTGGAAGACTTCAGAAAAATTCTTCTTGCAAAGAACTTTTGTATTCAAATTCTTTTAAATGTTTCTTTTTAAATGTTTTAAATGTTCTTGCTGATGAACACCATACCATACTTTGTTCTGGTAATACCACTGGTAAGAGTGGCTGCAACATCTGTTTCCTCTTGAACTTTTGAATTTCTCAAACCAGAAGCCCAGCTTTGGTAGTCAACCTTTGTGTTACATCACCAGACTTCCCGAAGACTCCAACCCCATGCCCTACTGTCTGCACTCTACTACCACATATCATATTTCAAAAGGCTGAATTTCAAGCCAATATCTAGGCCACCAATGGCCTATGTGTCCCTACCATACGCATACAAAAAGTTGTGTATCTAGGGGATGGGATAGGACTTTATTACTCTTGAAGTTAATACCTGTACATGAGGATTACTCAAGATAAATGCTGCTGATCCAGCCAAAGGACCATCTGCTTATGCCTCACAGAAATCATAAAGACATAAGGAAAGTAGAAGAAATAAGGTAAATGTAAACTATGCTTGAATAAACTCCTCCCAGATCCATCAATCAGTGCCTTGGAGGAAATCAAAAGTTGCATCAGACTAGAGTATTTATTAACTTTTTACGAATTTTTCTTCTTTGCATTTGTCTATTTGCTTCTTTGATTAATTCTTTTTCCTAAGTAATGGTGACAGATTCAAGCCATAAGGTTATTATTACATATAACAAGTCAGAACTATGTGGCTAACCCAAGGTTATTCACAGTTTTTCATCAGATTGGTCTTTTGACATCTCAGCCAAATCAAAAATTTCACCAAGTTTATCAACTAGTGCCCCATCTTTGTTCACCACTTAGCTTCTCTTGACTACTACAGCAATTTCTTACACACTAAATATCAGGCAGATAAAGAAAGGCCTGGCATTGTTTTACAGATAAAACACTGCCTAGTTTTGATGCAAGAAGAATAGAGCATGTAGAAGCTTATTACAGTGAGTAATTCATCTGTAAATATACTATTTACAATCCTCTATACAGGATTTGCCTGATGCTGGAAAAAGTGGTAGCTTGTGTCAAACAAAACAGATTTTTCCAAAGTCAGAATTAATTTTGTATTATATGTCTGCCATGATGTAGATTCTGGCAATGTCCTTGCACTTGTCAGGAGAAGGCCTGTATCCTTAAACTCTTCCATGGAAAAGATACAGTTCAATTCTGAAGCAGATCCAGAACTGAGAATATCAGAATTTTGGACCATACACAGGTATAATAAGATGAAGAACAATTCTCAAGAGGCAAATAATATACAGTGAAGAAATAAATGTAAAAATCTTCAGCATGCAACAGAATTTTGGGGCATATTTCCACCTAAAACTTAATGGAAAAATAGGATATATGCGCTGTGTGCCACATATAACAGTGAAAATTATCCATTTTGACTGTACTAATCAGTCATTGTCACTGTTGTTATTTGTACAAAGCATTTATCTTCTAGCACTATAGTCATAGCTTTACTGATAACCAGAAGACCACATTAGTGAAGTAATGAACAGGGTTCTTGTTATATGTTACAAAGAAGAGAACGTGTTGTGGTTTAGACCTGGTAGGCAGGTAAGCACCACGCAGCCATATGCTCACTCTCCTCAGGTGGGATAGGGAAGAGGATCGGAAATGTAAAAATGTGAGAACTCATGGGCTGAAATTAAGGTACTTTAATAGGTAAAGAAAACATAATGTGTGCAAGCAAAACAAAAATAGGAATTCATACTTCCCATCAGCAGGCAGGTGTTCAGCCACTTCCAGGAGAGCAGGGCGCATCACGTGTTATCGGTTTCTTGGGAAGACAAATGCTATCACTCCAAATGTCCCCCCCTACACACACACACTTCCTCCTTCTTTATCCCAGCTTTTAGTAGTGAGCTTGGCACCATATGGTATGATATATCCCTTTGGTCAATTTACTTCAGCTGTCCTGCCTGTGTCCTCTCCCAGCTTGTGCACTGCCAGCCTCCTCAATGGCAGGGTTGAATAAGAAGCAAAAAAGTCCTTGGCTCTATGTAAACGTTGTGCAAAAACCAAAAGCACTGGTGTGTTATCACCACTATTTTCACAAAAAAAAAAAAAAAAATCCAAAATATGGTATTGTGTGGGCCTCTACAAAGAAAACTGACTCTATCCCAGCCAAAACCATGACAGAATGTTTCATTAAAGCTACCTGTCATTCATTTCCACTTAATATCACTTTTTTTTTCTTTTTTTTTTTTTTTCTCTTTCTTTCTTTTTTTTTTTTTTTTTAATAATGCTGAAGTTTTTGCCACTGATTGTGTATAGTTCAAGGGAAGTTTTATGTTATTTGCATAAATGTACAAATTCATAGAGCCAATTAGTAAAATACAAGTGTTCTCACTTGGTGGACCACCTACGGGCAGCAGCTCCTGCCAGGTCACCTGCTCCTGCGTGGGCTCCTCTCCACGGGCTACAGGTCCGGCCCGGAATCTGCTCCGGCAGGGGTCTTCCACAGGCGGCAGCCTCCGTCGGTGCAGGGCCACCTGCTCCACCATGGTCTCCTCCACGGGCTGCAGCGTGGAACCCTGCTCCACCGTGGTACTCCATGGGCTGCAGGGGGACATCCTGCTTCACCATGGTCCTCACCACAGGCCGCAGGGGACTTCTGCTCCGGCGCCTGGAGCACCTCTCCCCCTCCTTCTACACTGACCTTGGTGCCTGCAAGGCCATTTCTCACTGCTCTCTCCCTCCCAGCTGCTGTGTGGTGCAGCGTTTTTTTTTTCCCTGTCTTAAATATGCTCTCACAGAGGCGCAAAACAACATCACTTATTGGCTCAGTTCTGGAAAACAATGGGGCCCTTCCCAAACATGGGGCAGCTTCTAGATCTTTCTCACAGAAACCACCCCTATGGCTCCCTGCTACCAAAACCTTGCCACGTAAACCCACTACAGTCCTATCACTGGAGTTTACAGAAAATAGGTCACCTGCCTCTCCACTCCCCCTTGCAAGGAAGTTGTAGACTGCGATGAGGTCCCCCCTCAGCCTCCTCTTCTCCAGGCTGAACAGGCCCAGTGACCTCAGCTGCTCTTCCCTTCTAGGCCCTTCACCATCTTTGCCACCCTCCACTGCACACTCTCCAATAGTTTAATGTCCTTTTAATACTGTGGTGCCCAGAACTACACACAGTATTCAAGGTAAGGCTGCACCAGCGCAGAGTAGAGCTGGACAATCACCTCCCTCGACCAACTAGCAATGCCGTGTTTGATGCATCCCAGGATACGGTTGGCCCTCCTGGCTGCCAGGGCACACTGCTGGCTCATATTCAACTTGCTTTCAACCACAACCCCCCAGATTCCTCTCTGCAGGGCTGCTATCCAGCGTCTCATTGCCCAGTCTGTACATATTGCCAGAGTTGCCCCGTCCCAGGTACAGGACCCGGCACTTGTTTTTGTTAAACTTCATGTGGTTGGTGGTCACCCAGCCCTCCAATCTGTCCAGGTCTCTCTGCAAGGCCTTACCACCTTCATCAGAGTTCACAACTCTTCCAAATTTGGTGTCATTGGCAAAATTGCTCAAAACACCTTCTAGTCCTACATCCAAATCATTTGTAAAGACATTGAAGAGGACTGGCCCTAAAATGGAGCCTTGTGGGACCCCACTAGTGACCATCCGACAGCAAGATGTGTCCCCATTTACCCTTTGCGCTCTGCCTGTCAGCCAATTGCTCAACCTCCGTAGACAGGCCTACAAAATCACAGTGTGGTCTTTGAGTAAGCGAAACAGAAACCAAAAGAGTGCAGCAGTTATTAGAAACATAATATCAGCAAGACTAAATGTCCTGAAGTTTGCTTGCAAAATTAAAAACTAATTAACAAGAGAAAGCTGAATTAGAACATAAAGAATCTGTCTGTATTCAAGCTGGAAGGAAAGCACTGAAAGAAGTAGAACAGGGAAAAATTATTAAAGTCAAAAGATCTGTTGAAAAACACAACACTCAAGGGAAAGTGATCCTGGGAACAAGGCACCAGAATTAGGCTCAGGAGGCTTGACTCTACCATTAGCCTTAAAGGACACTTGTTTTAGGAATCACTGAGCATTCAAACTCTGAAAAGCTGGCCAATTTAAGGTAATGGGAAATCACAGACTACAGTGTTAGATTTTGAAAGGTCCCTCTTTGCTTATGGGAATGAAATATACCCAAGTTACATCTCTGAAATCATTATAAATCAGTTCCCTAGCTGTGCTTCATGTGCATATATCCCATGAGATATATCTATTTAATTTCCAAAGGGGTTCTGAGAGAAGCATGAATGTCAACAGCAGTACTATAAAGCAAATAATTCACTGAACAATCCAATCTGACCCTCTACATTTTAATACTTTTCTTTTAACTGCTGCCAAGTTTGAATCTAAGGTTCAGGCAAAGTATTTTTCTTCTTGTAGCTACTTTATGAGGAGTAAACATTATTTACTATGCAACATGCACATTCAGAAAGTAAAAAAAAAAAAAAAAAAAAATCATCCAAAGTCATATGTTTGGATTTTTGTAAAGTGGTAAATATGTTTTCTTTCTATACATTATTTCATATAAAGAAATATCAATATAAATAAGTTGGGGGTCTATTTAGGTTAACACAGTCCAGCAACATATTTAATTCATCAAAATATTTGGTTAACAATTATATATTTATATAATTGTTATATATATATGTGTATATATATATATATACACACACACATATATATGTGTATATATACTATATATATTATATATATATATATATAGTAATTGAAAAAAATCAAAACCTGAAAAGTTACCTTTATCAATATAGCCCTGAGCACTTTTGCAACCAATTCCTTCTGATGGAAACCAATAAGCAAACATCAAATGTTTATCCTCCAAATTGATACGATAGTGAGTGAGAGCCTGAAAAATGGTAAGGAGCAGTGTTGCTTCATGTAGAAAAATCCTTCTTCTCCATGTTCAGGGCCTGGTCTTGTTCACAATTGATTTGTAAAATTTCTATCATTGTCAAAATCAATTGCTTGTGAGAACATTAAGAGTAAGATGAGACACCAAAGGGTACCAAAAACAAAGCCATGAAAAAACTTTTGGTAAGGCCTATGGGATGGTCCTGCTAGAAAAATATGGAAAATAGAAAGAGGTGACAGTTCAAGTAAAACTTGAAAGTTTGGTAGCCCAAATACAGGGCTTGACCACTTATGTTTCAATCACACATAAATATTTTCAAACCTAATTAGAGAGGTTTTTACAACTTGCTAATACATGTTCTAGGTGCCATATATGTATTCACCTTAAAACAAATACTTGTTCTTTTTAATACTTTAATTTGCATTAGAATTTAATGTACAAGTTGCACTGAAAAGAATGATCTAAATAACAGATGTGCTTTCCCTTCACAAATGTCAACAACAGGTGAGATGGCAAAACTCTGAGCTGCTCACTAAACTCCCTACAGCATAACATACAATAATTCACCTACCCCACCATCTGCTGTTCTTCATTGTTTACTAGACTGGACTCAGTCCCTTATTTATATATTCAATAGTGTTTACTCTTTCACAGTTACGTATACCATTTTTAGACATCTGAAATTCTTGGAGAAATCCTCCCAGCCCATGCTTAATGCAGAAACTACTTAAGGATAATTAGAGCTCTAACTAAATGTTATCTACTCAATGATAGTAAAAGATCCCTGTAGTCATACCATATGGTATGTAGTCATACTATAGCACTTGCAGGGCAAGCAGGCGATCAGGCCCAGTCAGCATGGGTTTATGAAAGGCAGATCCCGCTTGACGAACCTGATCTCCTTCTATGACAAAGTGACGCGCTGGGTGGACGAGGGAAAGGCTGTGGATGTGGTCTACCTTGACTTCAGCAAGGCTTTTGACACCGTCTCCCACAGCATTCTCCTCAAGAAACTGGCTGCTCTTGGCTTGGACTGGCGCACGCTTCATTGGGTTAGAAACTGGCTGGATAGCCGGGCCCAAAGAGTCGTGGTAAATGGAGTCAAGTCCAGTTGGAGGCCAGTCACTAGTGGCGTGCCCCAGGGCTCGGTGCTGGGGCCGGTCCTCTTTAATATCTTCATCGATGATCTGGACGAGGGCATCGAGTGCACCCTCAGTAAGTTTGCAGATGACACCAAGCTAGGTGCGTGTGTTGATCTGCTTGAGGGTAGGAAGGCTCTGCAGGAGGATCTGCATAGGCTGCACCGATGGGCTGAGGTCAACTGCATGAAGTTCAACAAGGCCAAGTGCCGGGTCCTGCACCTGGGGTGCAATAACCCCAAGCAGAGCTACAGGCTGGGAGATGAGTGGTTGGAGAGCTGCCAGGCAGAGAAGGACCTGGGAGTGATGGTTGATAGTCGACTGAATATGAGCCAGCAGTGTGCTCAGGTGGACAAGAAGGCCAACGGCATCCTGGCTTGTATCAGAAACAGGGTGGCCAGCAGGTCTAGGGAGGTGATCGTCCCCCTGTACTCAGCTCTGGTGAGGCCGCACCTCGAGTACTGTGTTCAGTTTTGGGCCCCTCGCTACAAGAAGGACATGGAGGTGCTTGAGCGGGTGCAGAGAAGGGCGACGAAGCTGGTGAGGGGGCCTGGAGAACAAGTCCTACGAGGAGCGGCTGAGGGAGCTGGGCTTGTTCAGCCTGGAGAAGAGGAGGCTCAGGGGTGACCTTATCGCTCTCTATAGGTACCTCAAGGGAGGCTGTAGCGAGGTGGGGGTTGGTCTGTTCTCCCACGTGCCTGGTGACAGGACGAGGGGGAATGGGCTAAAGTTGCGCCAGGGGAGTTTTAGGTTAGATGTTAGGAAGAACTTCTTTACAGAAAGGGTTGTTAGGCATTGGAATGGGCTGCCCAGGGAAGTGGTGGAGTCACCATCCCTGGAAGTCTTTAAAAGACGTTTAGATGTAGAGTTTAGGGATATGGTTTAGTGCGGACTCTTAGCGTTAGGTCAGAGGTTGGACTCGATGATCTTGAGGTCTCTTCCAACCTAGAAATTCTGTGATTCTGTGATTCTGTGATCTCCATTCCAGGAGTATACTGGCACTTCAGTTACACTACAGACTATTTAAGCTACCTGAAAATTAACTGACTTGTAGCCTGCTCATCAAGTGGGAACAAATTCCAAGGTGAGCTGGTAAAGCTGGCCTACATTGTTAGCTTGTGTACAGCTCTGCACGGGGAATGTATCTACTCTCCCAGCTACTTCACAGCTAGCTCAAGTTTGTACGTATCCAGGAGACAGATATTTTTGCTGGCAAGTAGATTTACTTTTGAAAAGTATTGGAGGCTGTACTAGCTAAGAAATCTTCCCCCTCTCTCTCTTTCCTTTTCCCCTCTCAGAAATCACTGGGAAGCTCAGCTGTGGCTGGTGAGCCAAATGAGATCCCTTGGGGAAATTTCACTTCAGAGTACAATCCTCTCTGCACTAAATGGCGCCTTATTGTTTTCTCCTATGAGGTCATGCTAAGCTGGTACTTCCCTTCCTGAATTGTTCTTTCAGTTTTCAGCAGATGCTATGAGTCTGAGAGGTACCAAACTAAAGTTAAAAGTCATATGTCAAGAATAAGTAACATACACACAATTATCTGATGCTCCTCCACAGAAACTCTGTGTATTACATTTCTTAGATTTAGACTTTAAGGCAGAAACCTATAAGGTCTCCAAAACTAACTAACTGCATGCTTTAGTAACATCAATATTATTGATTTCCATACAATAAGTCAATCTATTTTTCACTTTCACAAAAATCTTGATCTCAATAACATTCCAGGGCAATTAAGCACCACGGCATAATCCTATTTCACATAAGTAATTTACTAGATGCAAAATTCATACCTGCCTATTAAATCTATCTAATCTTTCTGGCTCCTTTGTTACACACCAGGGAAAATGTGTCTAATAAATAATAATAATAATAAAATATAATTTGAAAACCCAAGACACCTCATAGAATCTGCTGGATTTCATTAAAAAATGTGATGTATATTTTGTCACAATTCTCTCATCAGTGTTTTAAAGAAACTTAGGGTGAAATATGAACTGAGATTTTCCTACTGACAATGTGAATATACTTCACTGTAACTGAAAGCAACTGTATTTTGAACAAACTTAAGCAAATTATGACCATTTTAGTTACCACCAAATCTGATTACTTTTGTTTTCACTAAGGTTACTGATCTATGGCATCCTCAGAACTCAAGAATACCAAATCCCCAAAAGCAGTATCATCACTTAATTCTCATTTTCATGACTAATAAACATCCCCCAGGAAAATAAATTTACTTTTCAGTGTCATTGTGCTGTGCAGCTGTTTCATACCACTACTTACATATCTGGTAAGTGATAAAAATCTTCTTTCTTCAGATTTTTATTTTAAAATAATGATAATAGGTACACAATTAATTGCTAATTTTAATTTTTTGTGCATATCTCCATCCCCTAACACTTGTGTTTGGCTAATGGTTTGTGAAGAAACTTCTCAAAACTCTCCAATATTTATAACCGTGACTTTAGTCTGTGCAGACCTGTAAAGTCAATAGAATTTGGTAGACTCCCCTATTCAGATTATTTGCCAAGGGTCCGTAACATAGGTGTCATGCTTAATGCCCTCTGTATTGACTCAGAGAGATCCAAAATATGACACCTTTTTGAGATATTATCAATTGGACTCACTCAAGCTTTGTTGTCATATTATAAGCAGTAAGGAAAAGTAGCCTTGAGGCACAACAGTGATTAATGGGGCAAACATATCCAGCAGGCTGGGGCAAATCCACGACTAGGTATAGTCAGAGTGAACTCTCCTTGTGTCAGGTAGATTCTGCAGTTTCTTTGGAACCCTCCAGAACTAAAAGTTAATGGAAATAAAAATGACTTACACCACCAAGTACATTTCTTATGAATTGCATTGCCAACTGCTTAGATGACTCCTCTTCAGTCTAATGCTAGTCCCCCCTCTCCCCCCCCCTCCCAAAAAAAAAAGGAATATATATAGGGTAGAGTAGTCACTGCATGATTCTGATTCACTGCAGCAGCCAGTAACCCTATTAACCACAAATGACTTAGGAAAAAACATATAGCACAATGCTATATATATTTCCATTTTCTTTTTTTTTTTTTTTTTTTTCCTCAGGCACTTTTTGAACCCCAGAGAGTGGAAATAAGACTGAGGAGGCTAATCATATGATCCTGGGAGTTACTGAAATCATTGCTCTGATATGAACTGTCTCTGGAGGGATCCTAATGAACAGTACATACTGGTAACATTAGCAGCAATCATTAGCTTTTAGCCTAGTTCATCAGTCTCAGCAAACGTGTGGCTTGCAGCATGCTTCATAGTTACTGTTGCTGTTCTCATATATGGATTGCAGCTAAAAATGATTTTATTTTTTTTTTTTTTTTTTCTGGCAATATTTTGATACAGTCAAAAGTGATCAATTGATCAAAACTTCTGTTGACATCATTGGTAAATGAGTAGTTCCTTAATTCATTTAACATTAAAACAATACAGAACAATGGAAATGTACAAGCTTACAAGCTTATAGAGTTATGCAGCAAATGAATGAAGCAAGTGAAAAAAAATCAACATTATAACACCAACATTTTCTAATAAATCATTTGTGACCAATATTTTGTTATCTATACACCTACCTTTGTTATATGTACACCTACATAGGTATCTCACAGATTTTTAAAATAACTGTCTGGTGTATTGAAGGAATACATGAGGAAAAGGCTGTAAGAGTGGCCAGGTATACAAGTGTTCTCTAAAATGCACCTCTTCTGCAGAGAACAGATATGAGTATCCTGGACTACATGTATCTCTGCCTTGCTATAACTTTTCTTATGTTTTATCTAAAGCATTATCAATTTAAGTAATGAGCTGAGGCTTTCCTGTACAAACCCCAAAGGAAAAAAGGAGGTTCTTGTCCAAAGAATATGCAACCTAAACAGAGTATGGCACTCATTCCACTGACTTCTTTAGGCACTGTTGTTGCTCACATCTGCAAAATAAAACACTTATATTTAATTTCCTATGAATTTAAAAGGTTAATTTAGGACAACCTAATTTTTAGCCAAAACAAATTTCCCAGGTCAGTGGGTTAAATACCACCCTAAGTGTACTACTGACTTATAGATTGCATTTTGGTAGAAATGTGCATTTTAACTCAAGATGCTTTCTGGCTTCAATTCAATGAAAACATTCCCAGGTTAACCCAATGATTTATCTCACCTGGTCTTATTGCTGGTAACATGCTAACATCAAGTGACATCAGCCCTGAAGGTTACTCCTAAATTACAGAGTCATAACCCATTCTTTCATCTTGATTTGTAGTGGTTTCTTTAATGTGAAGGGGATGGAACAGAGGTACCTTACAATTGTTATTAATCAGGCTTCTGAAAATAAAAATATTATGTGGTACTCTTTTAAGACACAGAAATAGGTGTAACAAGTTAATCAAGGTTCCTTATGTTCAGGTGTCAGGAAGTAAGACAATGGGTCAGCCCCTGGGCAGGGGATCCAGGGACCACTGGTGATGTAAGGCTGTTGGGCCTCACCCCTGCAGTACCCAACCAGGTGACATGGCTCAGGGCTCTGCCACAGCAAGTGGGCTGTGTGGACGAGGCCTGACTGAGAAGCCATGTCAACATAAAGGACATTGCTGGGCACAGATTGGTCATGACAGTTTTAGGTTATCTCAGTAGCAACAAGATCCTCCTTAATGGAGTTTTTTGTTGTCGTTGTTGTTTTTGTTTTTCATAGCTAGTGTGCACTGACTTCACTATTTTCCCTTCTTTAAAATCCCACGTCCCCAAATCCTCTGTTTCCCTAAGCAGTGGTCAAATGATGCAGCGACACTCAGGTAACAGTGCCTCCACAGACACTCAGGCCAATGCCACCACAGAGCCGTAGTTTATACACTTCCCTGGGCTTCCTTCACCATGCAGTAAATGAGAAGCAGCCACCATCTGCTGGTAGGAGTCTTCTTCCTGGATGGACTGAAAAAAAATGAGAGTACCTTGTAGAGAAGCTTTTACTCTTAATGGCATTCGGTCATAATCAGTTTTGACGAAGGATATTCACTGTCTGTCCTGGATAGTAGTGAAATGTGACACTTCACAGAAACCATGTATCAAAAGATGACTTGGAAATCCTAATTCATTAATTAGAAGTGTTAACAAACAACAAGAAGTGAGAAATTCATTCTCTGTGTCAATGATGTGTGTTGCATAAGTGTAAAATGAAGGCTATTTTGTTGGATGTTCACCACACTGTATGGCTGGCCATTTATAAACTCCACTAAACCCAGTTAGGCATCTGTTCCCTTGGTAGTATCTTTGAACACTGAAACAAATGACAAATGCTTCATAAGAGATGCAGGGAACATTATTATTATTATTATTATTATTATTATTATTATTATTATTATTATTATTATTATTATTTCAAGGCTTTTTTTTTTTTCTTTTTTTTTTTTTTTTCCCCCTCTGGATAGTATATTACTTTCCAGGGGGAGAAGAAGTGAAACAATCCATTTAGAAGAAATGTTTGGAAGATCAACAGCTGCATTTTTCCTTCTAATTAAATATTCCCATGAGCAAGAATAGCATATATTCAAAAAAGAGAATTCTGCTTCTATTTTTGCCTGTGACTTGGGTGGTCCAGTTGGTTAATGCAACTGGCCTTTCTCCTCTGAATGCTTTGATTTTAATAATAGCTCTGGGCACAACAGCATATGTTGAGTATAACTGATTCATTCTACTTGTCCTTATTTGTGTTACAAAACCTCTGTACAATATTTGATTTAATACTCTGGGGAAATTTGGAAACCAAAGGAAAATACCAGGGCATAACTGTTTTTGCATTAATTAATTTTACCAATATAAAGAAAATTTAAATTGGTACTTAATAATGCTCATATGACATTTGTCACCATGCTTGCTATAGCTGCTGTAAAATTTCCATCAAGTTTTACATAAGTTAGCAATTTTGTCATCCTTGTTTTTCTCAAGAAAATACGTGACAGTTTATTCTCACTTCTCCTTATATGTAGACATAAACATAGTTCTAAAATATGTAGAAGTCAAGATGAAGGGAGATAGATGTATTCTCTGTGAAGAAAAATTTTAGAGAGAGCCTTTTTTCTCAACTAAAGCATTTATAAAAGAAAAAAAAAATGTTGCATTTAGGCAACTAGAGAATCAAAGAGTTGTTTAGATTCGAAGGGACCTTAAAGATCATCTAGTTCCAATGCTCCTGCCTTGGGCGGGATACATTACATGAGATCAATTTGCTCAAAGCCCGATCCATCCTGGTCTATCCCCTAAAACATTCTTGTAAAACAGATTTATGACAAAGAAAAATTTAGTACCCTCCAGACCTCTGCTAGGCACTCCAGTGATGAGTGGTGTAACTCAGGGGTCTGTCCTGGGCCTGGTACTGTTTAATATCTTCATCACTGACATAGACGGTGGGATTGAGTGCAATCACAGCAAGTTTACAGATGACACCAAGATGAGTGGTGCAATTGATACAATAGGAGGAAGGGATGCCATCCAAAAGGACCTGGACAAGTTTGAGAAGTGGGCCCACGTGAACCTAACAAGGTTCAATAGCAAGGTGCTGCACCTGGGCAGGAGCAGTCCCATACATGAGTACAGACTGGGAGAACTCATTAATAGCAGCCCTGCAGAGAAAGACGTTGGGGTTCTAATGGATCAAAAGCTCAACATGAGCTGACATTGCATGCTTGCAGCCCTGTAGGCCAACTGCATCCTGGGCTGCATCAAAAGAGGAGTGGTCAGCAGGTCAAGCGACGGGATTGTCCCCCACTACTCTGCCCTTTTGTGCGCCCACTTGGAGTACTGTGTCCAGGTCTGGGGCCCCCAGAACAAGAAGGATGTGGAGCTGTTAGAATGGGTTCAGATGAGGGCCACAAAGATGATCAGAGAGAGGGCTGGATAACCTCTCCTGTGAAAAAATGCTGAGAAAGTTGGGGCTGCTCAGCCTATAGAAGAGAAAGCTTTGGGGTGACCTCATTGCAACCTTTCAGTACTTGAAGGGGACTTATAAAAAAGATGGAGAGAAACTTTTTTTTCTCAATCAGATACTGACAGGATGAAGGAAAATGGTTTTAAACTGAAAGAGGGGAGATTTAGATTAGAGGTTAGGAGGAAATTCTTCACTCAGAGGGTGGTGAGGCATTGGAACAGGTTGCCCAGAGAGGTTGTGGATGCCCCATCCCTGGAGGTGTTCAAGACCAGGTTAGATGAGGCCCTGAGCAACCTGATGTGGTGTGTGGTGTCCCTGCCTATACCAGGGAGGTTGTATCTTGATGGTATCTGAAGTCCCTTCCAACCCAGGCCATTCTATGATTTACAGTGTTCTGTATTGCATGGTGTAATCATGCTACCTCCACTTGCACAAAGACTGCCTATATTTCCAGCTGCCAGTCATGATGATCATTTTGCTGCAAGTTTTAAATTAAAAAAAAAAAAAAAAAAAAAAAAAAACAGACATCCCGTGAGAACTGCAAGTTCTGGTATGAAATACATATGAAACTTGTCATAGTCTTTCAGTTATTCTGTGAAACAAAATGAAGAGAAGGACACAAAAAGAGTAAGGGAAAGAACTGCCAACAAAGGAAGGGGGTGAGAGAGAGACAGACAGAGAGACAGACATTAGTAAAAACTGTTATTTTTTCCATTTTCCATCTTCTAACATGCTACTAATGCCAGCAATATTTTAAAAGCATCTTAAAAACCTGACTGGTATATTTATAGAAGCTAAAAGATTGCAGGACTGCAGTTTCCATTGAGAATGGAAAAAGGCAATAGTGGAGCTAATATTCAACTGGCTTTGTTTGAAGCAGTTGAGCTAAAATGAAGATTTATCTCTTCAAAAGAAGATATTAAGGTAGTCACATGCTGAGTTCCAAAAGGAAAGTTCTTCTCCTTTGAATTCTCTAGACTAGAGAGTATCTCCATAATTGGATTCAAAAGTATTTGTGTTGAACAGAAAGGGTAGTGAAGGACTGGGAAGGATCAGATCCAGAAGTGCAACTTTTTGGCTGTTCATAAGAACACAGTGTAAGAAGACTGACGAAGGATACACTTCTCTACTTGTGATCACACTTCTCCTAGAACTTCCAGTCGCGAAAGTGGTGTGATATTGATCTGCACACTTAACATCCAGATGAGAGCTTTAGAAAGTACCTTGTGTCATCAGCCAGATAGTCTCCCTGTTACTCCACTAAGAGCAAATGAGAGCAACTCTCATTTCTTACCACAAAGCACATTGGGAGAAAATTAGTATTTACATTACATTAAATACAAACACTATACACTTACATTGCAGAATGCAAAGCATAGTTTGAAACTGTAGTTATCTCACCTCTAACCCAATGAAATCAGAACTTCTATATTTGAGAGCTTAGAGTGAGGTAAAGGTAACTTGACTTTCAAGTACTGAGCAACCTTCTCACCTTTGTTTCAACTGCCTGTCTTCAAAAAGTCAACTTGCATGCAGATGGTGAAGCAAACAAACAAAACCCAAACTTTTTCAGTGGGAGGGCACAGGACTCTGCAAAGAGACTTTACAGCAAAGAAATAAAGAACTAGAATTCATGTAAGTTGCTTTTATTATTGTGTTGTTTGTTTTCTTAAGAAAATAAAATAAGTTAAAAGATAGAAATGAAAAAAGCCCCACACTTGTATTACTGCAATGACTTACTAGGTAGAATTTTGCAGAATTTTCAGAAGGATGGACCACAGACAACTGTGTAAAGATGTATGCAGAAAACACCTAAGGAAAGTTGATATTCGCATTATGCATTATTATTTTTTATGTCAAACATTTTACCTGAAATACTGTTGTTTTTGTTTGTTTGGCTGGTTTTTGCTTATTCGTGTTTTTGTTTTTTTTTTGTTCTTAATTGTTACAGCCCTATATCATCACAAGTTTCCCACACTGCATATTGTTTTAGAGCAATGTTCTTCAGGAATATGAAGATATTCAGTGCACAGAAATTAATGTATTAGCTCTTCAAAGCACTATCTGAGGAGGGATTTAGAGGTAGATCTTGAGATGTCTACTGAACACTACTTTATACAAAACATGCTGTGAACACATTTGTTTTCTCCTGATTCCTATTTTATTTTATTTTATTTTATTTTATTTTATTTTATTTTATTTTATTTTATTTTATTTTATTTTATTTTTTTATTTTATTTTATTATTTTATTTTATTTTTAATATATCAGTCTGGGAGAAGCAGGTCTCAATCTTTTTTTTTGTCTTTTTTTTTTTTTTCTTTTTTTTTCTTTTTTTTTAGCATGACTTTATAATTTGCATCATGTTCTGTAAACCTTGCAATAGATTTTATTAGATCCTTCCATTCTATCCATTAATTGTTTCACAATGTATTGTCCAAGTCGACACCCAAACTGTTATTGGAAAAATTTTAATGTTCTTTACAGAAGTATAAAATATTTCTAATTGTTAACAACAAAAAAAAAAAAAACATTAACTCATCAATACATGTTTACTGGGATTAAAGTGTTTTCATTGACACAGAGATTATTTATTTCCACAATCATCTTTTCATGTTGAGTTAACAGAAATCAGACATTCTACTTAAGCTTTCAGTGTCTGCAACTTTGGAGTCATACAGATACTTTTTACTTATTTCTTTAATTTCTTCAGCTAATAAATCACACAGATCTCTTTAAAATAGAATATATTTATATTAAAATATATATAATATTAGTTATACATTCATAATTTATAAAAATATAATTGTATAACATATTTTGTTTTAATTGCACATGTTAATGGAGGAAAAAAAAGAAATAGTAGTAGTAGTAGTAGTTACTTTTTTAATGCAATAGAACCTACTAACTAAGTACCAATAAGAGAGTTACTGTAATTTCTCCATGCATGTTGTGCTGCTGCTCACATATTCGGGTAATTTGATTTGAAAGATATATGAATTTTGATCCTTCCTCAGTGTGCAGATAAATCTGGCTCTTTTACAAAGTGAGCAGCAGTATAATTGCATTAAAAAAGCATAAAGCATAAAAGCATTATCACGCTTATATACATTGTCTTTCAAGTAAATTTTTTCATTATATTGGTTACAGTCCTAAAGACTCAGATCTCAGTCTAGAATCAGATCCTTTGGTTTCAGATTTTACTTTAAAATCAATAGACATTCAGAGGCTAAAACTATAGTACAATATTCACTACGAGAATGTGAGCAGAGATATTTGGGAAGGCAAAATTAGATGAGTAACATGTTTTGTTTTGTTTTGTTTTTAAATGCAGAATTTACTGTATTAAGATCTCTGTAAACAAAGGGACTAAGCTGCACTCTTTAATTTTTATTTTATTTTTATTTTTAACAGTGTTTACTCGTGTATTTAGTGTTCTTTACATTTCTGGAAAAGAGGAATATTAATTTCAGTAATCCATAGCATGGCAAAATCTTTGGACAGACTTGAGTAAAACAAACCTTACATTTAGGAAATATCAGAAGCTGATACAGATCTAGATTTATGCTCTTTCATGCATTCACCTAGCTGTGTTCTTGCTCTTTACCAGGGATTTATTTTACTTTTTTTTTTTTTTGGGGGGGGGAGCCTTAATTGGCATAAACTTTCATATTGGTTGGATCCTTGCTCTATGTAAGGAAATATATATGCATCTTTATACACATATCTATAATCCCTCCTCAGAAAAACCCTACAGTTTCATTAATAAACTTTTCTAGCATGACAAATATTTGTAAACTATTACTGTCCTTTATTTCTAAACTGTCACCCTACAGCATAAAATGACAATACTGAGTACAACTGTATATTTCCATCTTATAATCTGCAGAATTCCCTGTATGTAGCCAGTGCCATTTTCCTTCACCTGTTGCAATTAAATCAAAATTATTCATTATTTCAATTTATATATTCCATGCAGATGTAGCAGATCCATCTGTACACCACAATAGAAGCCCTAAAATCATACTAACTATTTTGAATTTCTTACACCCAGTTAGGGAAAAGAAATGTTTATAAGGTAGATTTATCAGAGAGTTGTTTTAAGTATTATAGTTTTAGTTATTAGAAAGGTGTTTTCAACTTTGTACTGCCAGTTCTGCTACTCTGCTAAAGAATATCTACATCTAAAATAATCTATTTTTGCAATCAAAATTAAATTGTAGAAAGACACAAAAAAATGGGAAGGAGGTCTGCAAATATACTGCCAACATGATTGTCAAATACTGGTATTTAGCCAAAGATTTCATAAAGTAGTTTTAGCCAAAGTAGTTTCATAAAGTAGTTTTAATGCCCAGATTAGTTACTAAAATAGCTAAAAATTGCTGGCAGATTTTTTTCACTTTAAAATAATCTGGGGCACATTAGGAAGTCCAAAAAAGCGGGGATTCACTAACTGCTGTCAGCAAAAATCATTGCAACCACATCATAAATATTATACTCTAAGCAAATCTCTTTTAGAGATTCAAGCACATAGAAATCCACTTAGTCAAAATCCCAGCTAAGGTATGTAGGTCTATATGATGTGAATACTATATTTTTTTTATAAATTATGACCTTTCTTATTAATATTTATTCATTCTTAGAAATGATTTTTTTTCTGTCAAAATCCAGCAGACTTGAGCCTTCTTAAGTGAGGCTTTAAAACCTGCAGGCTGACTCCAGATAAACCCAAACTGAAGTAAACATTCCAACTTCAGTATACCATTAGGACTAATAAGGTTCCCTTTAAAATTTTACCCAACTGTTCCTTCAGTTCTTCTGGTTCGGTGACGGTAGTCCTGCCACAACTACCTACACTATCTTCATCTAGAGATGTCCCAGAAGACTAATCAACAAACAATGGTGACATCTCTCTGCCTACTAAACTGAAAGCAATGCACCTATATTAAGCTGGCTCAAATCCAAGCCTGATTCCCATTTGGAATACGAATGATTTCATGTGACATTGCCTATCTATTTAAAACTGGTTCACATACTAATTCCCACACAAAAACCACTGGTTTGTTCAATTCTGATATAGTATGTATTTTTGTTTTTAAAACAGTTAACCAAATATAAAATACCTAAAAGCCCTCTCCACCTCTATCTGACTAGATCTGTACATAATGTTGTTACAGAATTTGACCTGACAGAGACATGTTTCATCACTTTTATCACTTGATCTCCCAAGTTTATTTTGGTTCTGATGCGGCTTATCTCTATGTTCTTGCATGCAGCTGAAACATGTTGAAGTGGCATATGTGCCTCTCATGCGTTTATCATCTGGGTAAACCGGTGGGAGTTCCTTGTTGAGGTGACAAGAGTGCACATATCCCTGACTGTTTTGTTCAGTGTGTTATTTATTGCATTAGGAAGATTCTATGTATAAGACAATAAAACCACCTCTCAAAGTCAAAAACAGTATCACATTAATGTGGCTCCATACAGTTTAGAGCAGAATGTCTTGGCACAGTTGGTATTGGCAGAACATGACCTGTTATGCACTATTACTATTTGTCCCCTTTCCAAAAGCTCTGCTGAGATTTTACCTAAAAAACAAGGTAACTTGGCCAGTAACAAGGCCACTGTGCTCCATGGCCTCTAGTAATTACTCAACTTTTAATACCTCAGGTTTCCTATTTTGCAGAAAATCTGCCTTTCTTATTAAATTCACACAGCTGTTTTGGGTGTTGGTGCATTCTTGCAAAATTATGTTAGAGAAAGAGAAATGAAGATTCTTAACTCAAATTAAATAGCTCATGCCATGTCCTGAAGTACTTCTCAGTATTAATGTACCATTGCATGCTCTTATGTATTTCTGTCTAAGCACCTACAGTTTCATTCTTCTTAAATTCAGAAGTAACGTCGGTCATTAATTGCCCTTATCCTCTCAACATACCCATGAGGAAAAAATAATGTAACCTTTGTTTTCCCATTGGAACAAAGACACCACAAACTCTGCTCAAGACCTCTCATTCTCTGGCAATAAGGTACTGTCGTATCTTTATCTTTTAAGATTATGGCTTAAGAAAAATAATACACAGTATTGCATATATATATATATATATATATATACCACTATATATATATATATATATATATATACCACTATATATATATATATATTGCATATATACTTCTGAGATGTCCGGCTGCCCACCAAAATTCATACTTCACATCCGGTTCCAAAAAATCCAAAGTATTTGAATGGGTACATATCTGCCACCGGGATGCACAGATTTAGATAGGCAGAGACACCACCACCTATACCAGGCAAAGGAAGGGATGATCCTAAATCTCATTCCCAAAGGCAAAGTATTTCTCAGCCATGACTGATACACACAAATCACTAAGCCAAGACAGCCAGAACAGAGACTCTTCCCAGTTCAAATGGCTCTGTATAGGCTAAGATTTTTTTCAAATCTCTGCTTAGCCTTGCAAGGATCACAGATTCAAAACCAAGTCTTTCATCTCCAAGAATGGAGATCTCTGATACAGCCTGGTCAAGTTCCTTACTGAAGCACCCATACAAATACACACTTTCCCAGTTTTTCCTGAATGCAAAAAATACAACAACAGTGATACCAACTGTCTTTGCTAGCTGTTTAGTCAATTCTTTTCTGGCCTAAGCATTGCCTGCATCCAACCACTATTCTAATTAAGAAGAATTTTTAATCATTATTTTCTTTTTGTTTTTATCTCTGCCTATTTTCCCATGAGATTGTTGTAACATAAAGTTAAATTCCAGTTTCAAAATGAGCTAGATTCTTGGTCCTAGATGTGATTTTCTTGTCAATGCAGACTTTGGGGGAAAGGTAGCCTCATGCCGCAGAAAGTCACCACTAACTCTTGCTAACATATAGTACAGGTAATGTCAAAAGATCCAACAGTTACTAATCTGGTTCCCTATTAACGCACACAATGGTTAAAAACTGGACGCTGTGCTTGCTTTTTTCTTTACAAACACTAGCAGTGTTTCTACAGATTTAACCACCAAGGCTGCACTAAATTAGTGATGTCTTTTCCCATGCAATGTTTGAGCTTATCTGCCCTTCTATCAAATGTATTAAGAAAAAATGCAAGATCCTACTTAGTATGGGACAGACACGCACACACACACATACACACACAGATTATATTTCCATATCCAAAGTGCAGAACAGATGTAGAATTCTTCCCCTACCCCAGTACATGCACATGAAGGAAAATCCACTGTTCTTTAAATCTTACATTTCTTACACACTTTGAAACCTTCACTGTAGGTTTTATTTTCAAATTAAACAAAATCCATTAAAACATGGCATTTGTTTAAAGATATATTTAGCAGTAAGATGTCATCAGTGTGACAGTACTCCAATTATTTCCTAAGCCCATCTGTTTTATACTGAATTAGACTGGTTCATACCTATCAGGTGACTAGCTGATTAGTTGAACGTGGTTTCAAATGAGCCAGAACTGGACAAGAACTTGCATGAAATAAGGCAATCATATTGAAATAAACATGTTTATGAAAAAGTAAGAATTTTTAATATATGTTTCCAAATAACTGTTTTGCTTTTAAACTTATTTAGATTTAAAATGAAATGAGTTAAATGAAACTCTATGAAAGCAAAAATAAAATTATTTGGTTCTGGCCACACAAAATGGTTGATGAGTCTTTTGGTTCAAATGAATGT
The DNA here is from genome assembly GCF_009819795.1 of Aythya fuligula. Lineage (NCBI taxonomy): Eukaryota > Metazoa > Chordata > Aves > Anseriformes > Anatidae > Aythya > Aythya fuligula. The sequence goes on from NC_045560.1 coordinate 55,107,246, forward strand.
TTGTGGGTTTTGGGTGTTTTGTGTGTTTGTTTATTTGTTGTTTTGGATTTTTTGTTTGTTTGTTTTCTTTTGTTCACCACTGGTTTTGGAGGACAAGAACTTTTTAATACGTAAAACAATAGTTAAGTTGAAAAGTAAAAGAAAATCTTTAGTATATATTTTGCTCTTCTTTTACAAATAGCAATTTTCTATTAGGTTCCAGTGAATGAAAAAAACAAAAACAAAACAAAACAAAAAAAAAAAAAAAAAAGGAAAAATACACAGGAAACACCTTATGAAATGAATCATTCTACCACATAGGGTAATGGAAAAACAACCCAGCATGTTCAACTCTTGTGAAAGGATGTGAAAACAAAACAATACAGCTACAGGTGTCCTTTATGTATCTACACAATTTTATAATGGGAGTGCTTCTAATTTGATTCAGACCTGGAAAACACTCCACATACAGACAGACTTCAGACACCAGGCCAGAATCTTAAAGGAGAAAATCTAACTAGAGTAGATATAAAAGACCATTACTTTTCCATTCAAACTATATTTTATTTATCTGTATCAGGTATAGGAAAACAAACAGTTACTTGTAACAGATTTGAGTCACTTATAACAGAAGAACTTTTGGAAGCCATTCTTGAAATGACAGAAAAGAAAGGTTTATAATACAAACACAGATTTTATTATTATTATTATTATGGCCATGTTTATTTAAATTGTTACATAGGAATAGCTTTATATAATAAGACTTTTTAGTGGATTTTTCTTCTCTTTGCTCCTATGTCTATTCCAAGCTATGTTAATACTTCTTTTGATGTTCATACTTCAATTTCCACACTCTTCATGGGATGAAAATTGCTTTATGTACAAAATCATCCTCTGAAAGGCACCTCAATCAGCATCACACCTTTGTGTTTATTTGTAGGATGTCACTTCCACAAACTGAAGTGAGAACAGGGAATTTACAGTGAACACAAGTCATCAAGAATAAGAATTATAAAAGTGAAAAATAAAGAGTCTGGTATATCAAAGTGTCTTCCTTAGTGCATTTACAACCAACTAATATCCTCTTGCAGTTTTTCTGTAAGTAAGAACTGTATCCTTTCCAGAGTTTGTAAGCCATAGAATTCCAACTAACTATGCTCAAAGGCATTTCCTAAGCTATTTTATAATGTGGCATGACTTTTCTCCTGTGTGAATAGTCACTGGACACATAAATTATTCCATTTGCCAATACAATATTTCCAGTTCTTGATAATGATGTTTGTAACTATCTTCTAGAAAAGTTGCCACTTGTTTACATATCCACATTCAGTTCCTTTGCTCATGATCTTCCATCCAAATCGCAAAGTTCACAGATGAAAACCTCAGGTGTCCTGAATGAAAACTCAAGAAATATCACCTCCCCAATAGTTAATGTTATACTGTGTGTACATACACTTACATACAGTTTTGAAAAACTTAGTTTACAAAACAGGTTTACCCATGGGAAAGTAACTTTTTCTCTCTTGCAGCTAAGGGGTCCATTTGCTCGGAGACTCCCCTGTTTCTGAGAATTGCCTATGAATTCCAAGATGATGACACCTGATGGTAGTAGAGAGCTTTGCACCAGCAACACCAATGGCCAAGCTCAGCAGCACTATTTTTGGCAGAAGTAGTTGTTTACAGAAGCACTGCCTCTATCTCAGCATTGCGCAGGTTCCATTTTTGCAGATCTGAAATCTTTATGTTGAGTTTGTCTTTCTGTCCTCCTTTCTTAGCTTTTTGTTTGTTTGTTGGTTTGTTGTTTTTTTTGGTTGTGGTTTGTTGTTGTTTTTTTGGGGGGTTTTTTTTTGGAAGAAGGAAATGGGAAAAAGAAAGCCCAAGGGCTTTCTTATGCCAGGATATCACTTCTCTTACTGCACCATACTACCAGTGTTATCATGGCACATGTTAACATGACTGGGATCAAGATCAGAGTTATGAGAATTTCATCTGGCGGATCTTCCCAGAGAACATCTTCTGAAGTACAGTTTGAAAAGAATTGTTTATGAATTCTAGTGATAAAGCCCTCTACAAGGGGGTTTGGCCAAAAGCAACTTGCGTAGAAGGCTTCATGTTCTGTGCACTGCGTAAAGATATCGTAATACCTAGGAAAAGAAGAAAATGAAGAAAAATTTAAATAGAACACATATGTATATTATACTTACAGAAACCAAAAATGGGTGCAATCTGTAAGGTTGGGTCTATCATGTAGATATTCTGCTGAAGTAACTTTAATGGAGACTGTGGGTATCAAACACAACATAATGAGCCAGAGGGAGAACTGACTAACTTGTACTCATACAACCAAGAGATTTCATATGAAATACTGAGCTTCTGGATAGACAGTGATCAAAACCCTGTCTTTGGGGTACAGTTACTACAGCCCAGACCTCCTAAAGTCATTTAAGCGCTGCAGAATTAGAACCCCTCAATAGAAACATCTACAGTATCATTAAAAAACATGCACACAAATGTGTCATGAACAGGACTTTTTGAGCAAAATATGCATAATTTGTGCCTCATCCATCATTAGACATGAGTTTGTGGCAACAATGATGATATGATGTTGGAATTTAGCCACAGCATACATTACTGTGTAATAATTTCAGTTCTGTCGCACCCCAAGGCAGCAAGAAGACAATGGGAAAGTAAACACACAAAAAGTCAGCTTTTGACAACCTTTATCTTTGACAACCTTCTCAACTCCAGCAAATGCCCAACAGGAAAAAAAAAAAAAAAAAATCATTTCTCTTTATGTATGTTCTCAATACTCATGAAAGATTGGGAACCCCTTGTAATGACTTTTTTTTTTTTTCAACACAGCATGTGTTGAAACTTACTTGTAGAGGGATTACTTGTATTTATGAGAAATGGCTTCCCCTCTTAGTAAAAAAAATAATAATAATAACAAACAATTAGCCCAAACGAGTAATTGAATGGGTTTTGTGGTGTTATTGTAAGCCAAAAAAAAAAAAAAAAAAAAAAAAAAAAATCAGGAAGCAAATGGAGTATGGGGGAAGAGATTAGAAATTAAGAAGATGAAGAGCTTCTGGTCAGTACATAAATAGGGGAAGAAATAATTTTATATATATCTTTTAGTCTTATGTGACTCAGTAAACTCACTTCAAAGGGAAAGAAAAAATAGAAAGAACAAGAAACCACATGATACCTCAAGGGATAGCATTCTGTATTATTATTTGAAAGCCCTACCCTCTCTTTTAGTATGCTTAAATAAGGTAACTCTTGATTAATTACTCTTTCTTACGTGAAATATCACTGGGGACAGATGTTGACTCCATCCTTTGCTATGAAGTAGCGGAGGAGAGATATTCAGTGTCTGGGTAAGACTGAAGACGCCAGTCTCTAAGGAGAAAGGGGTCTGCCTGCCCCTGCTACAAGAGCACAAAATGGGAATACAGGCTGCACAGTAACATTCTCCAAGAAGGAAAAGAGGCCTCACAGGAAGTTTCTTCTGCAGCCCCATTTTCATTCTTGTGGAGTTTGAGTTTATACTGGTATAGTCTCACAAGTCCACAACTTGATGCTCTGTCACGCAGATGCATACATGCACAGTGTAAGTATATTTTTAAGCAAAGCAACTAGAAAGGAAGCTTTTGTGACAAGGTCAGCAGCCGCAGCCAAAAAGAAAAACAGGAAATAAGCTAAAAATAAAACATAAATATTAGCTGTTTGTTATTTTATTAGTGCCATTCTTCCATGTGACCCTATTGCATCCATTCTCTTTGTTCTTGGACTAAATTAGAATCTAAAGATGTCTAGCTGAATATGGAAGAGACAGTCCCAGAGGACCTGAAATAAAATACATCTAAGGGCATGTCTACGAGGATTGACGGACTACAATGCCGACATGGCAGAGCTAGCATCGAGTTGCCCAGACAGGTCAATGTTCTGTCTAGCACAGACATCTGGCAGGGCTCCAGAGAGCACTAGGCTCTGTTCCAGCCCTGTTCTGTGCCATGCACTTGCAAGCAAGCCTCTTCCACCAAAACTGCTCCAGCTCCTTGCTGCCACAGCCACCTCAGTTTGCCTGTCTGATTGTGTAGAGTAACAAAAACAATAAATCCAGGTAACCTTCAGACTTCACAGAAATGGACCCTAAACTAAGATTTCATTATGCTTTTTTTTTTTTTTTTTCCCTTGATGATCATGAAGTGGTGTAGGAAGTTCACTACTCTTCCACAAATTCTTTGTTTGTTTTGTTTTTGTTTTGTTTTGTTTTGGTTTGGTTTGGTTTTTTTTGGTTTGTTTTTCTTAAATGTTAGATGGTGTAATCATCCACTCATTTTGCACTTCAAGCCCAAACATAGCCAGAAAAATCTGCTTAAGTGATGCCAAAAGACCAGATAAAAATAATTTGGGAGTTATATTATACTGAAGGACTGATCCCCTAAGGGACAAAATAGAATATAAACATTATCTTAATAGTTTTTATTCCTCACCACTTTCTCTTAATACTCTCTCTTAAAATAAAAAGGTTACCTGCATTGTAACTCTTTTTCCTTTCAATTGTAGAATGTGAATAAGACAAAAATTCAGCTATTTGAGAACTATGCGTCTGATAGTAAAGCTCAATTCACTCAAATGTTGGTGCAATTTAGCAATTTAGAGCTTATACACTACAACAGAAAGCTCACATTTTAACAAAAAATATCTCTGCATGGTACTGTGTAACAGCTGCTTTATAAGGGAGCAACTGAACTCTAATTACAATAGGATGGGCATTTTGTAGCTGATCAATTAGTTTGCAAGTGTTTTTTTGTTTGTTTAATAAATATTTAATGCAAATTTTATTTTCTTATGCTTCATTGTCTTATGCTTTATGTAATTCCCTTTATTCAAATTGTAAAGGCTAGAGTAGGAAAACCATTCTATCTGTAAAAAAAAAAAAAAAAAAATGCCTATCACAATGAAATTCTGGCCTGACTGGAGGTACTTCAACACAAATACATAAAAATTACACACTTTTTGAAAGGAAAAGAAAAATACAATTTTCTACTTATTCCCAGAACAAGTAATTGGAAAGCAGTACAGTAGTACAAGCTCCAATACTTCACATCTCAGATTATAAAGATGTGTGGGAAGGCTATTATTCTCTGAGCTGAGCCACATTTTCATCTCTTTCAGGCTAGCTACAAAGACCCTCAGAAAATTAACCCTCTGAGTTAATACTCAGAAAAGGTATATTCACTGGGAGCCATATCACAAGCTTTGTGAGTAGTGGGTTGAAAAATGAATATAGCCATGAGTTTCAGCTCAATTTACTAGGCTGCTACTGAAGAACAAAAAATAAGCGTAGTCTGTGCACTGTGATTCATATAAAGATATGATTTCCACTGGTATGCTCAGGAGAATCACTATAAATTTTATTAAGGAACCAACTACTATAATTTTCAGAGTGCAAATACTTTTTCCCCAGTACTTTACGTTTCCACTTAAACAGATAGTAAAAATCACATGGTTAGTTTTTTGTAATTATATATATATATTTATATTTTATATATAACCAAGATATATAAATCACAGAATCACAGAATTTTCTAGGTTGGAAGAGACCTCAAGATCATTGAGTCCAACCTCTGACCTAACACTAACAGTCCCCACTAAAGCATATCCCTAAGCTCTACATCTAAACGTCTTTTAAAGACTTCCAGGGATGGTGACTCCACCACTTCCCTGGGCAGCCCATTCCAATGCCTAACAACCCTTTCTGTAAAGAAGTTCTTCCTAACATCCAACCTAAAACTCCCCTGGCTCAACTTAAGCCTATTCCCCCTCGTCCTGTCACCAGGCACGTGGGAGAACAGACCAACCCCCACCTCGCTACAGCCTCCTTTGAGGTATCTGTAAAGAGCAATAAGGTCGCCCCTGAGCCTCCTTTTCTCCAGGCTGAACAAGCCCAGCTCCCTCAGCCGCTCCTCGTAGGACTTGTTCTCCAGGCCCCTCACCAGCTTCGTCGCCCTTCTCTGGACTCGCTCAAGCACCTCCATGTCCTTCTTGTAGTGAGGGGCCCAAGACTGAACACAGTACTCGAGGTGCGGCATCACCAGAGCCGAGTACAGGGGGACGATCACCTCCCTAGACCTGCTGGCCACACTGCTTCTTACGCAAGCCAGGATGCCGTTGGCCTTCTTGTCCACCTGAGCACACTGCTGGCTCATATTCAGTCGACTATCCACCATCACTCCCAGGTCCTTCTCTGCCTGGCAGCTCTCCAACCACTCATCTCCCAGCCTGTAGCTCTGCTTGGGGTTATTGTGCCCCAAGTGCAGGACCCGGCACTTGGCCTTGTTGAACTTCATACAGTTGGCCTCAGCCCATCGGTGCAGCCTATCCAGATCCTCCTGCAGAGCTTTCCTACCCTCAAGCAGATCAACACACGCACCTAGCTTGGTGTCATCTGCAAACTTACTGAGGATGCACTCGATGCCCTCGTCCAGATCATCGATGAAGATATTAAAGAGGACTGGCCCCAGCTCCAAGCCCTGGGGCACGCCACTAGTGACTGGCCTCCAACTGGACTTGACTCCATTTACCACGACTCTTTGGGCCCGGCTATCCAGCCAGTTTCTAACCCAATGAAGCGTGCGCCAGTCCAAGCCAAGAGCAGCCAGTTTCTTGAGGAGAATGCTGTGGGAGACGGTGTCAAAAGCCTTGCTGAAGTCAAGGTAGACCCACATCCACGCCTTTCCCTCGTCCACCCAGCACGTCACTTTGTCATAGAAGGAGATCAGGTTCGTCAAGCGGGACCTGCCTTTGATAAACCCATGCTGACTGAGCCTGATCGCCTGCTTGCCCTGCAAGTGCTGCGTGATGATTCCAAGAGGATCTGCTCCATGAGCTTCCCTGGCACTGAGGTCAAACTGACAGGCTTATAGTTCCCCGGGTCTGCCCTCCGGCCCTTCTTGTAGATGGGCGTCATGTTTGCTAGCCACCAGTCAACTGGGACCCTCCCCCGATAGCCAGGGACTGTTGATAATATATATATATCTATATAACTAGAACTAAGAACCTGGACAATGTTGTTGTTTGTTTGTTTTGTTTTTATCAGGGATGCTAATGGCACACATGTCCCTTAATGGGACAGTGCTTCATGGGGTCACCCATTCACATTATTTAAATAGACATCTGGATGTATTGCATCTTGCCCATCTCACAGTATGTAGCCAGCTATCATGCAGGAAATTGCACCAGAAGTGGAGGGTTTGAATCTTATCCACATTTTCCCACATCCCTAGGGAGGAAAATGGTGATTCTTTCTCCCTTTTTCCTCAAGCTCCCTGCACAGAAAAACTACAGAGATGATTGATTTACAAACACACACACACACAAAATACAACTCCCTCCTCCAAATTTCTATTAACAATGAGGCCAAGAAACCAAATAGATTGTTTCATTAAGAGCTTCCACAAATAAGCACTTTCCAGTGAAAAACTGTTCTTTCAAAGAATCCAGAACAGTTCTTATAACGCAGAGTACCATGTAACATGTATTCAAACAAGGATTTTTGAAGGCCAATGGCAGTAGACCCACTGGCAGTTCTAGTAAGAGAATGCCCTCTATCCAGCACTCACAGACAGACCACCCCAGAGACTCTCTGCACACATGCAGACAGGGATGTTTTGCTATTGCTTAATGAGATGGATCAGGAATTAAGAAAAACAAACAAACAAGAAGCATCACAGTTACACTATCCTCTTTTACACAAATCATCTGCATTATTAGTGATACAATACAATGATGGAAAGGTCTTACTGTCAAACAGACAGGTACACACAATATGAGTTATTTTTTGTTATTTTGAGTCTAATGAGTATTCAGAAAATAGGGGGAAATTTTATGTAGCATAAATAAGTCTTGGCATAAATCAGGCAATAAATACTTCAGGGGTGCTCATTTCTGCTACTCCACAATCCAGATTAAGAATTTAGAATCACTGTTCCAGGGTACTACCAATTGTGTGGCACATTTCAGTAAATAAAGATGCTTTAATCATCTTATTTTTTTAAAGATTCAACCAAGAAATTTCCTTAGACATAATCACATGCTTCATTACAGTTCAGACTGAATGATCATCCTTGTCATAACCTCCATCCAGACTGTAATGAGAAATGCTGAAATAATAATTATAAATAACATGTAATGAGAAAGGCTCTTCTTACAGCATTTTGAGTTGAAGTGGAGGCAGAAAATGCCAAACAACACTACCACCCTTCCTCCCCTCCCCCCCTCCCCCCCCCCCCCCCCCCCCCCCATTATCTTGTATGATATCTAGTCAGATTGTACATAATTTAAGGTTGTAACTGTCTGGATGAATTTCAAATAATATTCCAAACCTTAAAATAATTATCTGCTGAGGTTTCACCATTACATTTAAAAGAAAGCCTTAGTATTATCAGCTATGAACCTACACATATGGTAGAATGCTTCTGAGCTTTTTTCATTTAACATGTCAAATAGATTTGTTACTGCATCTCACCATTCCCTTACTAAGATGTCTGCCAAGAGGAGTGTACTCACAGAAACACTTGAACTTCCTAATCAGATTTGCCGTTGTGCATTTCTAGTACAGAATTCAGCCAACAGAAAATAGTACACCACAAAATGTAAGGAAGGAAATGAATGTGGAAAAAAAATCTTTGCTGGTTTAATGACAACATCATAAAGTATGGTTTACACTCATGCCACTGATTAATGGACAGATTTACTCACTTGGCTTGAAAATAATAAATACATGATGTCCTTTCAAATAATTGCAGATCTCCATTCTTGGCTTGAAATCAACAGCTGGCCAGAAAATGAAAAGTGACTGAATAAATCTAACAGAAAACCCCCAAATACATAATATTATTAAAAGTTTGTTAATTTCCAAAATGTATAGCAAGAAAAGATAAATGTAAAGAGTAACTGTAATTGAAACAGTAGTTTATATACATAATATTAATCTCCAATAGGCAATAGAAGCTACCATATTAAGCAATTCTAGAACAGGGAGGGAAATATAGCCTGACACCAGGTACTACCCTATAAAAATCAGAGATCTAGTAGCACTGGAATTTTACCAAGGCAGAAGCTACTACTAGGAAGTGGACTTCGCCTTCCACCACTCCTGAGCTATATTTTAATAATTACTTACTTGTAAACACAATCCATTTGGGGGGAATACCAGTTTAGAGGGGGAACGTTCCCTGAAACCAGTGTTATACAATGGCAACAGAAGACAGTCCCATAACTCCTGCGTGTTAGGCAAATTCAAAACACTAGGTGGATGGAAATCCTAATCCTGCAAAAACTTAACCATATGTAGCCAACATCTTAAATGCACTCACTACCCAAGTAGCCATCACCATCACTGACAGTGTGTGAAAAAAGATGTACTTAATATACTGAAGATTCCACACTGGTTCTCAGATGCTGTCAGTCACCTCATGAATTCCTACCTCTGTGGCAGAGGGAGAAACAGAGATAAAGGAAAGGCACTGGGCAGGGCAATGGAAAATGTAGGATTCAAGAGCAGCACGTGGAATTGGCATCATGGGATTCAAACACTGAAACACTTTGCAAACTGGCTTGCAAAGATTTATTTGTGTATTGTACCTTCCAGATAAAGAGTTTGGTTTGATCCTTAGAAATTATTACAACATTGCAGTGTCACTCTGCTCTATGCAGTGATCTGGCTCAAGAACTATGGCTTTAATGCAGTTTGTCAAAACCTTTATTCACTATCCTATTCCATGAGCAACGAGTTATGTCAGAACACTATTTAATCATGAACTCTTCAGGGACAAGGACTAAAATGAAGAAGGAAGAACTACTCCAAATAAATCCTTCTAGATCTAGCTTTCAGAGGAAATATGTATGTAGCAATGAACAAATACACGCTATTTTAGTGTACTCGATATTTACAGGAAGAACATAAAAAATGTATACTTTTCATGTCCGTTACAACAAAATTCTGCTGGCAATGAGATTTTATGCATGTATACATTTATACATGTATACATACAACTGAACTTCAGGGTCCATGGAAAGCTAAACAATCTTCTACCACATTCTGTTGGAAAAAATGCTTTTTGATTTTTGCAAACATTAAGGGCAGTTATCACTGTGGTGAACATGGGTACTATTGGAATTTGCCAAGTTGAGGCAAATCCCTTCACCAGTTCAACACAACAGATAATAAGCTGCTATATTAATATTAACATGCACAGTGTACACTACATTTCTGGCTTAGAATTGTATGTTACTGTAAGAATAGGATCATTTGTGAGTCACTGATTTTAAACCACTGTTCAGTTTATAAAGTTAAATTACAACTTTGGTGATAGAGCAGCTGATAAAAACGTAGTTACAACTAGCAGCTCATTTCTGTGTTAACTCCCAAGACATACCAAATCTGTTTGCTAATAAGCTCCTCAGTAAACAGATGTCCTCAGATTTGCAGCAGCAGCCAGGCTAACTCAATTCAGAATTAACTTAACAAGTAACATTCAAACAGGATTAAAGACTGGGTCTGGTACTATTTTAGGAAGTCTGATACCTGTTCTGTGCCCTGATGCAACACCAGCAGACACTGTAGTAACACTGACATTTGATGGAAAACAGAGGGAACAGCAAGAGGGAAAGGAAGGGTTATTTGTTATTCATTTTATGTTGTGAGCAGAGTTAAAGTATGTAGTCTGTATCTGGAGGGACATGAGCCATTATGGGAACTACAGTAAGTTGTTTAAAGACAGATTTTTAGCACTGCTGAAATCCCTATAGTCACTAAAAGCCCCTGAAATTGTGTGTTATTCTGCAGTAAACAGATGACTTGATACACATTAATTCCCTATGAAGTATATGCAAGTCCTGTTTTTTCCCTCTTCTCTTGGTGCTACTAAAGTGACTGTACCTGAACTGCAGCTACAATCATTCCAAATTATTTGGAATTCAGGTCATATTACCAAAAAGCAAGGGTGGTTTAACTTTGCAGAGGTAACAAGTTTTCTATGCTCTGTTGTACTCCTCCCACTCCAGCACTGTGATCTGTACTTTTCAGGAATCAGCTTCTGAGCCACTGCACCACGCAGCACTATGCCGGAGCACCACAAGGAACTGTGGTAGCTTGCCCTGCAGACACTCAAGAAAGGGAGGTGCTGCCAATACAGTCTGCATGGGCTCTTCAGTTATACATCTCCGTTCCTTCTTTGTCCCTCTGTAAAATGAAGCTAAAGTAGTATTGTCTAACCTCACAAAAATACTGTGCACAAGAGACAATGCAGTCTCTAATGACTACCTTAATAGGGACCGTATGAGCCATATGCAAATGGATGCACTCAGTTTAGAAGTCCAAAAACTTCCCAAGTACATAACAACAATCCCTGTACTAGATTGCCATGTAAGTGTTAAAATTAAGATACAGTAGCTGTATATGTTTCTCATTCTCAATTCTGTTTGCGGTGCTGCTTCAACTGTAGGTAATAGGTTAAGCAAAGAAAAGAAAGCCATCCCTTTATATTTTCTGCTATAAAACAGCCAAAAAAAATATGGCATAGTTTCAGCATCATTTAACAATTTCTTCATTCAAAAAGCCACACAAGTAAGCATCCCCGTAGTGATAGTAAGAGACCAGATAGTACTGAAAAAATGAGTAAGCAAATAAGACCATTTTGGATGGCTGTATAGTTTTGGTTTCAAAGTCAGAGAGCAGTTATGAAATGCTAACTAAAATAAATCAACTGGTTTCTAAATATGGGATTGTAACACAAAATAAAAATAATAATAATAAAAAAAAAATGTAAGACTGCTATCTCAGACACCGACTTTTGCACTGAAACATCCAAACATTTACATGGTTTCTATTTTTTATTAATGGTTATATGAAAAAAAAAATAGTATGACTAATAATTTCTGTTTCATCTAATACCTTTCACTCATTTATTTACAGAGGAAGCAAATGTTCCCTTTGTCTTATAGATGACAAATCTCAACTATAATACAGATCCATAATTTGCCTGCAACAAAGTAATTCATGGCAGAAATGGAGATCCTGTTACTGGTTATTTCCTCACAGGAAATCACACTCTGACACAGACAAGGGAGAAGCAATGACTTCCCATGAGGTGCAAGAACACAAGCCCGTGACAGACTGTGCATTTGAGGGGCTAAATACCAAATACCCTATCCTATAATACCCTCGGCTAGAATCACAGAATTTCTAGGTTGGAAGAGACCTCAAGATCATCGAGTCCAACCTCTGACCTAACACTAACAGTCCCCACTAAACCATATCCCTAAGCTCTACATCTAAACGTCTTTTAAAGACTTCCAGGGATGGTGACTCCACCACTTCCCTGGGCAGCCTGTTCCAATGCCTCACAACCCTTTCAGTAAAGAAGTTCTTCCTAACATCTAACCTAAAACTCCCCTGGCTCAACTGAAGCCCATTCCCCCTCGTCCTGTCACCAGGCACGTGGGAGAACAGACCATCCCCCACCTTGCTACAGCCTCCCTTGAGGTACCTGTAGAGAGCGATAAGGTCGCCCCTGAGCCTCCTCTTCTCCAGGCTGAACAAGCCCAGCTCCCTCAGCCGCTCCTCGTAGGACTTGTTCTCCAGGCCCTATGCAGAAGTTTTGCTTTTGGAAAGACATATTGTACTGCTAGTTTTACAGTAAGCAAAATGATTAATGGGTACAGTTTAAAAGACAGAAACCTGCATGAACAGCAGCAGAGTTTGTAGTTTTGCCTGGGGCTCTGGGTAGAATCTCTGTTGAATAACTAACTGCTTGAAAAACTAAGCCTCAACACTAAACCAAATGCATACAAAAACACAGATACCTCCTCTAATATTATTATCAATAATATTAAAAAAAAAAAAAAATGGGGGGGGGGGGGGGGGGAGGAGGGGGAGGGAAGAGGTCTCCTGTTAATTAAAATTTACAACGATGAATTAGCCCTAATACTTTGAGAATTAATCCCACATCAATCATATTAATCCTGCTACTGACAATCTAACTTTTTCAAATGAAGATGAAAATCTAGATGAGCTATGTGGGAGTGGTCACTGCAAAACCATAGCCATGTTCTGCTAAACTTAGGTCTAAAGAAATGTAGCATTCCCCTAGGAACAGAGCTCCTTCTCCAGCCAAATCACTGAACACACTAAACAATCCTAACCCTCAAATTCAATAGCAGAAAGAAATAAACAAAATTACAGTCAAATCACAGACCTAGAGTGGAATTCCTCAGCCATAATGTTTTATTGCAATTTAAATCATCAGTTCCAGACCCATACCCAGATAAAGGAGGTGGCATTCTAGTGGGAATGGCAGTAAAAAACAATCCATGTATATGGCCTACATAATGTCCAAAAACTCCTACCTTTAATATCATTAATAAAGTGGCCAGGGACTAAACAGTATTAATCTGGCTAAGCAGCAAGATAATAGTTTCTCAATAATTATTTGCTGGAAAGAACTTTGGTAACTGTACCACAGAAACTTTCCCAGTATTTATAATTATACAACATGAGTCCATAACCACTATTCCTATACGAAATGACTCATAAATAAAAAGATGCTTTTTCAGTACGTAGATCTGTTTATACTTGAGCCACTAAACTAACAGTGCAACACAATTACAATACTGTAACTTTCTATTAGCCAGCCTGAATATTAGATGTGGTTTAGCTTTACCTACATGTGCCTCAGAACAAGTTCATGTACCTCTTTTTTGCAGACAGATTTGCTCAACTGTATTTGTCTATGGAGTTGACTGGTATTATTACTAATATATGTGGTTTAAATGAAGTCAGTTGAGCGGACATTACATCCCATCTGGCGATGAAGCTTCTAGGTGGACACATCCACTGCAAGACTCCTTTTTCTTCTCTAAGAAAGCATAGTTTCCTAGTTTACTCCAAAAGCAATGAGTCATATGGATGAGATGAAAACCTGTTTGATCTCATTTGAATAAATAGATCATTTGCAGAAGAGTAGCCAATAGGGGACATCCATTCTTATTAGTAAATGTATTTTTATGTTTCTGCAAAGTGAGTCGTGTTTTTGGCACTACTTGAAAATTAAAAATAACAAGATTCACATCATCTAGACAAATGGTATTTGCCCTTGTTGATCAAGTCCCATCCCATTTATATTCAAAATAGTATCACAGAATCTAAGGAATAAGGAATGTCATGGCAACATTTGTACAAGATTACTGAGCTTCATTGTTCCAAGACTGCTACTGCTTCCCCAGTCTTTCAAGAAAAACAAAGCTGAATGTAAATGAAAGCTAACAACAGAAGGAAGGGTGCTTGATATCTTCAAGTAAGAAGGGTCAGAGACAACAAAACTGAAAGGACACTGAACAATGTTCATGAAAGCTATATTTGAGTTCATACTGTTACAAAATATATGTCTTCCTTCCCAGAGTATTCTGACTGAGCAAAACCCTTCCTGTATGTGGAAAACCTTGGTTGCATAAAGTTTACAAGTCAGATGGTGACACTGCATCTTTAAAAACCCCTACCACAACCACAGATAAACTCTTATAATTATCACTTATTTCCTGGTTTCCCGGTCATCATTATCTTTATCTCATAGCTCCCATATGCAGCTGCCAAGATTTAAAAAAAAAAAAAAAAAAAAAAGCCAAAACAGGTAGCTGTGGACTTTCCTTGCATAAACTGGTAATCACTTGTTAACAGTCAGTAAAGAACAAAACTCCTGCTTCATACAAAATCATATTGGAAAGGAGAAATTGTACAAAAGCACTAGGTAGCTGAATGGCTCAGATAAATTAATTGTATTAAACATCCTAAGTGAGGACAGTTATCTTGATATGAGAGTATTATACTGAACAATTCAATGCTGTTCAGCAATGATTCTTCTTTAAGAAAAGAAGAAAAAACTTTCCCCCAAAATCTGTGTAATTCATATTAGAGTATTACTTTGAAGCTTAATCTCTCTGACTCTGAACACATTTAAATCCTACATTTTGTAAAAGCACTGAGCACTTCCAAACCTCTGTGACATAGCATGGTTTTGAGGAAAAGAAGTATTACTTAAGGACAGTTCTCTCTTGTCCTGGTTTCAGTTAGAACAGAATTAATTTTCTTCCTAGTAGCTGGTGGAATGCTGTGTTTTGGCTTAGGATGAGAAGAGTGCTGATAACACCCCGATGTTTTAATTGTTGCAGAGCAGTGCTTATACCAAGCCAAGGACACCTCAGACTTTTGCTCTGTCCTGCCAACAGGCAGGCTGGGGGTGCAGTAAGAGCTGGGAGGGGACAGACCCAGGACAGGTGACCCGAACTAGCCAAAGGGGTATTCCATACCATCTGATGTCATGCTAAACAATATATAGGGGTGGCTGGCCGGGGCGAGGGGGCCGGACTGCTCGGGGTTAAGCTGGGCATCGGTCAGCGGGTGGTGAGCAATTGCATTGTGCATCACTTGTTTGTACATATTATTAGTAGTAGTACTATTATCATCATTGTATTATGAATATTATTATTATTATTTTCCTGTCTTATTAAACTGTCTTTATCTCAACTCACGGGCTTCACTTTCCATTTCTCTCCCCCGTCCCAGAGAGGGAGGGGGGAGGGTGAGCGAACGGCTGCGTGGTGTTAGCTGCCAGCCGGGTTAAACCACGACATCTCTAAAAACTTCTGTTTTTAGAAAAAAAAAAAAAAAAAAAAAAACTTCTGTTTTTTGCTGTCTCTACAATGGGAAATTTTTACCCATGGAAAATATCTCCAGTGTATACAAACAATACATTTACAGTTTAGCAGTAAGAACATTACTTTGAATTCTTACTCAATTCAAGGTATCAAATGCTACAGTTTTGATAGACACATCCCTAATGAATGGGGATTGCAATGAGTACATAGAACAAGTTACAGGGAACTGAACTGCTGCAGACACCTCTTCTGTCACTAACGGTCTCCAACCACAGAATTCAGAGAGACAAAACTGGGTTACCTGCTGCTGGACAAACCCAGCAGAAAAGTTCTTCTGCCAAGGAACAATACCTCCTTCAGAAAGATGAATAGCCTGCTACTAGAAAACAGCTTTTTTGCTCAGATGATCTGCTAACACATGCACACCCACAATGTTGACATGCTAACCAGATAAAAGGAAACATCAGAATCTTTATAGACCCACACAGAGTTTACTTCCAAAGATATATTTTTTTTATATGACTCTTTGTCTTCTCTTTTTAGTTTGCTTTTCAAGACCCATGAAATGCTGAGTGGCTACTTCAGTATGACTAGTCCCTTACACTGGTCTCTAACTTATGCCTTTTGGACAGACACCAAAAATATCTGTCAAGACTTGATGCCTGTGTTTTCAGTGCTCATCAAATATCTTGTTCACTATTTCTTAGTGTCTCACCCTCTTATTGTCTGGTGCAAACTTTGCAACACTTTTCATGTAAAAACATGATATCTTCAATATAATTTTTCCCCTCGAAGTAGTATCTGAATTCAGAGCATTTTCTTTAGATATTTTTTTTTAACTTTCCAAAAACATATATCCACAAGACACACCCATATGTAAAGTACAAAAACCAGAAAAGGGAGGAAAGAAAAGAAAGAAGTGAGGTATAGTTCTGAAATTAACAGGATTAATGTGTGACAATTCCAACTAGCACAATTAAAATATCCTTTATGTAAGAATACAATTGGCCAGATAACATGCTAGGGAACACCCTGGTCATATAACCTGGTCATATAAACTTGGAATCAAACAATTCAAGCTTGTGCTTCTGTAAATTAAATGAAAACTTTAAAACCAAGTTTCAAAGATCAAGTTTCAAAACTATTGTCACTTTGGTTAACTATTGAAATCCTTTCACCTTCTTGGGTTTCTCATGAAAGGAGATGACGTGTTTCTGGCACAGGTATTCAAATACATCTTTGAATTATACAATCACAGAATGGTTTGGGTTGGAAAGGAGTTTAAAGACCATTTAAATTCCAACCTTCCTGACATGGGCATAGACACTTCCCACTAGACCAGGTTGCTCAAAGCCCCATCCAACCTGGCCCTGAACACTTCCAGGGATGGAGCATCCACAGCTTCTCTGGGCAAGCTGTTCCAGTGCCTCACCACCCTCATAGTAAAGAATTTCAATCATGTTTTTGTGTCACTATACTCATCAGTATTTAAAATTTTACATCTAAAATTTTAATCTTTGTATTAGAACCTTGTATTAGAACCTGTCAAGGGAACAAGGAAGTACACCAGAATTCAGACCCAGGTAATCAGACCATCTAATAGATACTTCTCAGTGCCAAAAATCACAGATGCACATTCTCTGCTGCCTCATCTGCTTTTTCTCTGTTACAAACAGCTATTTCTCGATACAACTCAGATTATTTCATATGTCAAGGTAAAGGCAAAAGCAGATAAAGACCAATAATTTCTTCTTTCCTACCAGCTTTTCCTCCCCCTTCAGTCTCACTAAGAATATCATTATTGTTTTCTAGTGTGTATCCTTCAAAAGCCCAAGCATGAAGGCAATGAGAACCCTGAGAAGCAGTGGGCTCATCTTTTCTGCTGATCCCACATTGAAACTTGCTTAAAAGTAAATATTATACAATTTTACTCATCAGAAGGAAAGAAAGAAAGAGAAAATAAAATGAAGGAGAAAAAGATCTTGCTAACTTCACAACGGCCATGATCCAAGCTACTAACACCACTTGAAGACACATTCACACTATTTTTTGTCAGGTTAGATTTCAAAACTTCCACACACTTATGAAGTGGGATGCCCTTATAGTCAGTGGAGACAGTGGAATAACTGTAGGGCATGATGTACATGATCTCTTTTAAGATGTCTTCCTTATGCTTTTATTAGCTAGGAAGTAAGTCTAGGACAACTAGTACACTGGATAGATGAATCCCACACCTGAATCAAGAGAGTCATCAAAAAGCAATTCAAGAATTATGCTCAAATATGCCACCATCAATGACAGAGAACCATCCAAACAATATGCTTTCCTTGTATCTACCCAAGATTACCTCCTTTCCTGAGATATTACAATCAGTCACCATTTGTTTGCACAATTATCCCTCCAATCAACCTGAGTGCAAATGCACTAAATGCATGCAAGTACGCAGGTAAGTCCCTAGCATCAGACATTTGCTGATACAACTCTGCTTTCTCCCAAACACATCAGTCACTTTGATAATTCACTTCATAAATCTGCTGAAAATAACAGCTTATTTTACACCACTCTTCTCAAAATGTTCCAACTCCAGCAATCATACTATAATGAATATTCTACCAATGTTTACAAAATGAACATTCGATCAGGTTCAATACAGTCCTCCAACATTTGTGGAGAAGCCAAAGTCATGAGGAAAGAGCCAGTTCCCTGCCCGGTAGTATTGCTCTGAGCTAGTAGTTCTCAGCACACTCCTCATATCATTGCAACAGCTCTAGGCTTTTCTTCCCATGTACATGAATGAAACTGACTTAGAAGTAGAAAAATGTGGCTCTAATCCAGATCAGCACTACACAGCTGGCCCTCCAGACAGATATTCAAAAAAGCACCTGTGATTTTAGTCATTTTTCTGACCAAAAGAAAAGAAAATTACAGGGAAAAAAGGAACAAAAGGCATGGGAGCCCTCCATATTCATTTCAGCTTTCATTTACAAACAACTGCTTCAGATTCCATTGCTGAAGTGTCATCTGCTGAGTAGAAGCTGTTATTAGATTTCACATAGTCCAAAGTAGCACACGCCTTTTATAACTCCAGAGTATGATATCTTAAAGTGGAATCAGGGGAGAGAAACATTTGATTATATCCAGCTGTAAAACAAAAATCACAGCTCAACCAGGCCTAAGACTCTAGGAAATACCCATTGCTGCATGTGTGTATGGTGAAAAATAAACTAAATACAAGAATAATCTGCTTCTGAGCAGAACTTTCCATCACAATTTCTATACCCCTCCTTACTTGATTTTTGAGCACTATAAGAATATAGATTTTTTCAGATTTTTAAGAAAAACGTATGGGTTTTATACATACAGATAAAATTCCTTTAATTACAAAGTGCATTTGTTTTAGGAGGAGAGTGGCAGTTTTTTTCTGCTCAAATCATACCTTAAATAATAGAGTTAAAAGTCAAGCAACTAAGATCTTAAAATTACAGACCTTGAACTTCAGATCTACTATTCTTAGTAGAGTACCGTTACTGCTACTATGTAACAAATTAATGAAAAAGTGGTTTCACTTTCAGGTTTGAATAACAAACATTTTATTTAAATTGTTATCTGCCCTTGGACAGTTCACAAACAAGACCAAAACTGATGAAAAATTAACCACAGAATTAGAGGAACAGTAACACCATTAGAAAGGAATGAAAATGATAGCATAAAGATTAAGCTGTGTATAGAAAAGTCCTGCTTAACAATTATTCAAGTACATGATTATATTTTCCCATGAGTTTTGAAGGTGTAGCCTGTACACCATTGAAGGTGGATTTATTTCTTTCAGTTTTCCTCACCCTTCCCCATTCTGATTTATTCCAAATCCAAGAAAAAGTTTCTTATATCTTTCTCTCTTATCCATGTTACCAAAATGTTTGTTTTAACATTTCTTCTTCTTAAAACATGTCTATGTTATGAAATGATAATCACTTTAATATGAAATGGGCAACCTCAGCAGTCAGTGAAATGTGTGAAGGAGATCTGTATACCCCAGAGAAATGTAAAACATTGTTTTCTTGAAAGCTGAAAAGAATGGTGCTTTTAATTGTTCACCTACCCACCATGCCTTGGAAACTTTTGTTCTTTCCATACCTTATATATTCAGCTATTACCATATAAGAAAATCCTCAGTTTTACAAAGCTGCTGTATCTCTTGGGTATCATTTTTCCTAGTGACTATAGTCATTTTATACATTGCCATCAAGATAATCAATGGAGATAGTAACACATCTATTTGCCCTTTGCAAATTATTCAATAGGCTGGAAAAGGTGAGTGATCTCTTTAAGAGTGCAGAACACAGCATTTCTTGTCTTGGAACTACTTTCCAACATTGAATTACATACCATTAGCAAGGGTGAACAGAAAAGGCAGAACCTTGTCAATTAACCATGTACAATACTTTTTTTATTATTATTATTTTTTTAAGTATCATTAGATAATAAAATTCCGTAATTGAAACAAGACCCTGAATACAGAATAAATGGATACTGTTAATTCATACCTCATTGTGCTGTCAACAGATTACCACACGACTAATACCACATCTAGCTTGAAGCAAGAAAATCCAGATTTTGCCTCTGACGAGTTAATCTTATTGCTATTATTCATGGTGGATCCATTTGAAAAACAAGCATGTAGAAACTGTCTTGCAAAACAAAACAGAAGAACCATAAATGTTTGTAATCAAGTATTCATTTTCATAACATATTTATCTTCTTTTGCATATTTGTTGCCTCTAAAAACATACTGTGAATTAATTTGTATTGAATAACTGATACCAGTCTATCGGTTATGCCACATTATTTTACCACCAAATAACTTTAGACAAAATTTTTACAAATTGCTTATATTGAAATGTTATCTTTAATAATAAGATCCATGGGGATTGTTTTCTGTTACTGATTACTGTCTACAATTGACACGGAAAAGGTTGAGGTATTCAACATTTTTGCTATCTACCTGGATATGTGTAAGGCTTTTGATACTGTTCCTCACAACATCCTTGTCTACAAAATGGAGTGACATGGATTTGATTGATGGACCGCTCAGTGGATAAGAAATTGGCTGGATGTTCACTTTCAAAACTCTGAGGACGACATCTTGATTTGCCTCAAGGGTCTCTACTGGGACCCGTATTATTCAATATCTTTGTAGATGACATGGACAGTGGAAATGAGTGCACCCACATAAATTTGCAGATGAAACTAAGCTGAGTGGTGCTGTCAACATGATAGAGTGAAGGGATGTCATCCAGAAGGATTTTGACAGCCTGAAGAAGCTGTCCCATATGAACCAAATGAAGTTCAACAAGGCCAAGTGCAAAGTCCTGAACCTGGGTCAGGTCAATTCCAAACATGAATATAGGCTGGGCAACAAGTGGATTGAGAGCAACCCTGTGGAGAAGAACTCAGGGCTATCAGTGGACAAAAAACTGAACACGAACTTGCAGCCCAGAATGCCAGTCTTATCCTGGGATGCACAGAAAAAAAAATAAATTATATATATATATATATATAATATGTATAATATATATATGTATATTAAATATATATATAATATTATATATATATAATATACATATATATATATATGTATCTATCAGATCAAGGAAGGTTATTCTCCCCTTCTGCTCTGCCCTTTTGAGACCCCACTGGGAGTACTGAATTCAGTTCCGGGGCCTGCAGCATAAGAAAGACATGGACCTGTTTGAATGGGTCTAGAGGAGAGCCATAAAGATTATTAAAGAGCTGGAGCACCTCTCCTACAAAGACAGGCTGAGGGAGTTGGAGTTGTTTAGCCTAAAGAAGAGAAGTCTCTGGGGAGACCTTATTGCAGCCTTCGAGTGTTTAAAGGGGACTTATAAAAAAGATGCAGAGCAACTTTTTAGCAGGGACTACAGTAATAGGACAAGAGGTAACAGTTTTAAACTAAAAGAGGGTAGATATGGATTAGATATTATTATATATTAGATATCATTATTAGATATATAGAAGGTATTTTGAGCAAGTTTGCTGATGACACCAAACTTGGAGGAGTTGTGGACTCGAATGAGGGTGGAAAGGCCTTGCAGAGGGATCTGGATAGGTTGGAGAGCTGGGCGATCACTAACCGCATGAAGTTCAATAAGAGCAAGTGCCGGGTCCTGCACCTGGGACGGGGAAACCCTGGCTGCATGTACAGACTGGGCGATGAGACGCTGGAGAGCAGCCTAGAAGAGAGGGATCTGGGGGTCGTGGTAGACAGCAAGTTGAATATGAGCCAGCAGTGTGCCCTGGCAGCCAGGAGGGCCAACCATGTCCTGGGGTGCATCAAGCACGGCATCACTAGTAGGTCAAGGGAGGTGATTGTCCCGCTCTACTCTGCGCTGGTGCGGCCTCACCTCGAGTACTGTGTGCAGTTCTGGGCACCACAGTATAAAAAGGACATGAAACTGTTGCAGAGTGTCCAGAGGAGGGCTACAAAGATGGTGAAAGGCCTGGAGGGGAAGACGTACGAAGAACGGCTGAGGTCACTGGGCCTGTTCAGCCTGGAGAAGAGGAGGCTGAGGGGAGACCTCATCACAGTCTACAACTTCCTCGTAAGGGGGTGTCGAGAGGCAGGAGACCTTTTCTCCATTAACACCAGTGACAGGACCCGCGGGAACGGGGTTAAGCGGAGGCAGGGGAAATTTAGGCTTGACATCAGGAGGGGGTTCTTCACAGAGAGGGTGGTTGCACACTGGAACAGGCTCCCCAGGGAAGTGGTCACTGCACCGAGCCTGTCTGAATTTAAGAAGAGATTGGACTGTGCACTTAGTCACATGGTCTGAACTTTTGGGTAGACCTGTGCAGTGTCAAGAGTTGGACTTGATGATCCTTAAGGGTCCCTTCCAACTCAGGATATTCTATGATTCTATGATTCTATATTAGGAGCAAAATCTTTACTCAGAGGGTGGTGAAACTGGCATGGGTTGCCCAGAGAGGTTGTGGATGCCCCATCCCTGGAAGTGTGTAAGGCCAGGCTGGATGGGGCTTTGAGCAACCTGGTCTAGTGAGAGGTGTCCCTGCATATGGTAGGGGGTTTGAATTAGATGATTTTTAAAGTCCCTTCCAATCCAAACTATTCTATGATTCTATGATCTTGTCACAATAAAATTCAAATACAGCTTGAACGATGTTGAAAGGAGATACCAGCTGACAATCGTAAGATTTACATGTAAGTGGGGATTGGTTTCCAACATCACTTCTAAATAGCTAATTTCTTGCAAGTGACTTTAATCATTAGGATCATTATATTCTTATACATTAAAATGTTTTAAAAATGATTTGGTAAAGTAAGCATTGTTCTGACAGAGTTTTTAACAGTGGTGAAGTTAAGACCATCAGTTACAATATTTTAGCAAGGCTACCGTGACTCAAATTGATCTGTGCCACAGTGGATGCATCTGACTAATGGCTGGTAACTTGCATGCACAAGGTGGGACAAGTATAGAATCACAGAATTATATCATCAGATCAATTTAAGTCACAGCAGCCTTGCTAACTATAAGAAGAAATTACCAATATTTATACTGGTGACCTTTCAGTAAATGACAAGTGCCAGATTTCACTCTCTTTTTTAGAACACTGAGTCATGGCAAATAAACGTAACCAATGTCAAAACATTGAAAAAAACACTTGAAAAACTGAAACTGAAAACTTGACATCTGATATCAAAAATTGATGAGTTTGCAACTATTGGTAATTAATTTTTATTTTATTTTTTTTCTGTACATAGTAGCAGGCTCAGAATATCCCTCTCTTTTCTTAATAGGTTGTTAAACTTTTCACAAAGATTTGCAGAAGTCTCTGTAAAACAATGAACAGGAAGGTCTCAGCTCTTAACAGCCTTGATAGAGATGGAGAATAGGCAGCAAAAGCACACTACTTTGGTATGATAGTCATCATAATTATCTCAGTTGCAGACCTCCATTGATTTAACAAGAAAGAAATATTTTTTTTCCTAGATGGAAAAAAAATATTTTTTTTCTGTTTTATACAAAAATAAAAATTTTCTCTTTTACCCATTCCTCAGTATTGGTATCCTTGAACTGAAGCTTTGTAGACTGCAATTGTAACATATATTGTGGAATATAACAAATAAAATTATTTGGGTTCATCAAATCTGAACTCTTGGAAGTTTGTGCAGCCTCCTAAACAACTGGTCAATTTGTCCTTATACCGTTTCATTCAACCCATTCACCTGTTTCAAAGAAGCTCTTCAAAGAGAGGTTTTCTTTCCAAAAAGTAAGATTTTCAGTGTCCAGAACTGGAAAACCCAAGTAATCACATCATATGAAAATAACACTTTGCTAGTATGTAATATAGTCTCAAATTGCACCAGAGGTTTAAATTAGGAGAAACTTCTTCATGGAGGGGGTGGGCAAGCGTTGGAATGGGTTGCCCAGGAAGTCGGTGGAGTCCCCATATCTGGAGGTATTTAAAAGATGTGTGAATGTTAGTGATGGGGATCGGTTGAAGGTTTAATCTGATGATCATGAAGGCCTTTTCCAACCAGATTCTATGATTTTATTGATATTTCTACAGAATGCTGCAGACCAGCCATGGCTTTGGATTTAAAAGCAAAACCATCTGCAAGGTTTTCACAGCATTCATAAATGCCAGTTTTTTAATAAATTCTTAAAAGTCAGAAGTCATGCTTAGAATAGTTTATTAAAAAGTTGATGTTTTTGAATGCTCTTCATCACCTTGTAAGGTGACCACAGCAGACTGATATAGGAGCACATTGCCATAACTTTACACTAAAGAGAGAAAAAAACTGTCATCTGGAATTATCAAACCTAGATTCATTTTCACAACCATGACTTGCATGAACAGTCTTTCCCTCTCCTATGTAGTGAAGGAATAAATATATAACTGTGTTAAGAAACCATATTTCAGCCACTGCATCTGTCAGGAGGAAAGCAGTTATGCAGTAATAAACATTCTTGCTTAATAAGGAATCCTGGTCTCTGAATTCAAACAAACCACTTTATTCACATTCATCAGGATATACTCTTATCTAAACAATACAAACAAAGCAAATATCTTTTATATGGAAGTAATGGAGATTCACCTGAAATGCAGTTCCACTTAAAGATGCTCTAATATAACCTCATTCAGGGAAAAGCTGTGCCTTTGCATTACCTTCACATTTAGAGCTGATCAAACTGAGCTGAGCAGGTGAACACACACATTTTCAGCACAGATGTGCATCTGGTAGTGTACTGAGATTTTATAAACTGTAGGGTTTATTTCCCATTTTTAAATAATAGATTACTATTTTTGCAATGAAAAATTGTCAGCTACCAGCAAGATAGCAACACAACTGCTCAGATGTGATAGCCCTTTCCATTATTTTACTTGTTAGCACCTAACTAATTTGTATGTGGCCTTTAGTGCCCAGGCGGCCAAGAAGGCCAATGGCATCCTGGCTTGTGCCAGGAATAGTGTAGCTAGCAGGACCACGGAGGTGATCATCCCCCAGTACTCTGCTCTGGTGAGGCCACACCTCAAATGCTATGTTCAGTTTTGGGCCCCTCACTACAAGAAGAACATCAAAGCCCTGGAGCATGTCCAGAGAAGGGCTACGAAACTGGTGAAGGGCCTGAAACACAAGTCTTGTGAGGAGCAGCTGAGGGAACTGGGGTTGTTTAGTCTGGAGAAGAGGAGGCTCAGGGAAGACCTTATTGCTCTCTACAACTACCTGAAAGGAAGTTAGGGAAGTTGTGGGGAGCTGGGGGTAACTAGTGATAGGACTAGAGGGAATAGCCTCAAGTTGTGCCAGGAGAGGTTCAGGTTAGAAATTAGGAAACAGTTCTCAGAAAGAGTAGTCAGGCAGTGGCCAGGGAAGTGGTGGAGTCACCATCCCTGGGGGTGTTTAAGAAAAGGTTGGATGTGGTACTTAGGGACATGGTTTAGTGGGTGACATTTGTAGTAGGGGGATGGTTGGACCAGAGGATCTTGGAGGTCTTTTCCAACCTTAATGTTCCTGAACCTATAGTTCATAAACTGCTTTCTTTGTTTTTGGTGAGAAAGGCATGAGTCCCAGAAGGAACATAAAAGGTTACTGGGGGCAATTACTACCAGCCTGGTTTTGCCTCTGCTGCCATGACCTAGGAGGTTTTAGGAGGATTTTTTCATATAAAAATATTTTAAGCTTTGATAGCTAAAGAGACAAAAAAGAAATACACAGAAAGAACAGATGAAATATCATTATTATCTGCATTTCACTGAGAGCGCAAAAAAAAAAAAAAAAAAAAAAAAAACCAGCAGCTATGTCTATAGAGGAAGCCTGAAGGAAGACCCTGTTAAAAAAGAAAATAGTACTGTATCATAACACTCCGTTCTATACCAGAGCACCAAACATTTAAAGGTGAATAAACTACATATAATAAGAGGTCACATAAACTGCAGGCTTCTTTAACCTTCATTAACAGAGACACTAAGCTGATGAAGAGTATTTTCTTCTATGAAATCTGGGATGACAAAACTGGGAAGTGCTACAGCAGGCTAAATAAGGAATTTTGGTTCTCTTCCCTATAAATCTTCAGAGAAATAAGAGAATTCTTTTCAGACATATAGAATATTACTCAAAAACATTGCAGAAGATGATCCAGGGACCCGGCAACAATAAGTGAACTCTTGCTGGGCAAGCACATCTGTGATTTGCAACATTTTAGCATGAATTTGTCTAAAATAAACCATAACCACTGTATTAATGAGTCTACTGAGATATAAATCCTGACACAAAAACACACACATAGCCCTAAGCATCACAACTGAGGAAGAATGATACTCCTTTCAAATCAGTACTATTCTGGTTCTAAAATCACACACATGCTGGATGTTCAAAGGTTCAGCTCCAGCAAGCCTCACTTCCACCTCAGGGCCCCACAGCCAGTGTTTCCTAATAACTGGCTCTTCTCATTCAGGGGTTCCCTGCTAGTGTTAGATGTAGGTATGTAGGTGACCAGGTCTATACTGGAGCAAGAGCCATCACTCACACCAGAGACATGCACTCAGTGTTTCAACAAGTTGGTCTTTACTTACAGTATACTCCTGCTTTACCAATCATTTTTGTTCTTTTCCATCTTTTATGTGAGAAATACAAATGCAGAAATCCAGAATTTATGTTTCTCTGATGATGTTGAAAAGAATGAGCCTAAGGTATCCAATTTCTAAGTATGAGATACGTTATTGTGAAACATAATTAGCTCACTTGAATCAGTCCCTCGCCTTAGCTGCAAAACAAATCCACTGATTTTCTAAGATTTTCACATCATATTCCCCTTTTAGAGATTTTTTGACATGAGCAGCTGGATGTGATCACCAGTCAGCATCTGGATGAGACTTCTTGCAGCAGTCAGTAGGAAAGATGAAGAAAACTTTCACAACTGACCAAGAAAATGTCTCAGTTTGGAGGGCATTTGCCCCACTTCAATCAAGAGAAGTTATTAGCTCAAAGATTTTGGAACTGGGGGCATAAAATATCATCTTGTTTCCTTCTACAGTTTGTTTTCCCATTTATATTAATGCCAACTGGCTTTCTTTTAATATTTGACTATGTTTCTTTGCAAACTAGTCACTTCTATAATTAGCTTAGTTAGGTCAAACTTGAATAGGCAAAATTTATATTACCTTTAAAATTGAGCAACAGCTTTAGGATTATTTTTTCAGAAGATTAGACCAAATTTGGCTCTAGTCATATACATATTTTTTCCTTACTTCCTTTTTCAAATCTTAAACATCTGTACAGAACATGGGTGGATCTTCTTAGAAAATTTCAGTGGGAATGAAGCCTATTGCTTCTGTTTATGCAATTCATTTTTGATGTAAAGGGTTCTCAGAAAACTACACTGAGGCTGTATTGAAAAGAAAACAATTGATCAGGGTGGGGATGGACCTCAGACCATGCTCATGCCAAAGCATAGAAAAGCATAGTCAGATACATGTTTACTTGCAATCTGTCAGCTTTGGACGTGTAGCTAAAGACAAATTTTTCCCTCTCCTCTCATGCTAAGGACTCAAATTTAAGACTTTAGAAAAATCAGAATTTTAACATCTTCCAGGTGTCATAAAGCTGTGCCATATCTCAGCAAAACTGAGGGTCTCTTTACATCATAGACATGATGGGGTCAAAAGAAACATAGGAACAGCAGGAACAAGTCCGTTGCAATTAATTATTTTGCTGAAATAACAAATAAAATAAAAATAAAAATAAAAATTATTATTTATAACTTATTAAAAAAAAAAAAAAACCTTCTCCTTACATATACTACTCTGTCAGAACTCTCTTCCAAAACATAAATTGCTGTTTCATTCCTAGCCTACTACTCCACTGCTGGCAAACACAGAATGATTGGCTGGGAGCTCCCAGGGAAACAGGTATGTGACTGTTGCAAGAAAATGACTGTTGCAACAGTAATACAGGCTTCAAATAACAGAATGCCTTACACTGAAACAGATGACACATGACTAACACAGACAATACAGATAACAATCAAATCCTTTATTTCTCAATTTCAGTCCAATACCAAATAAATGAGACTGGTCTGCCCCCTCAGGAAACAGTCAGCAGATTCAAACACTGGGAATTTCATAACAGTCTTTTAGATATTAATTTATGAATTGTTATTTCATTTATTGATTCAGCTTAAAAAGAAAAGCACTCTATAGTTTTCTTTTTTATCCATGAGAAATTAGTTTGGGGATGTGCTCCTTAAAACTCCAAGTTGTCATGCTTCTCCTGAAATTCAGTTTAAGAGAGGATTTTCGGAGTGACAAGATGTGTAAGGATACAAGATGAGTAACTGTGCAGCAAAAGACACATAGAAAACAAGTAGGCATCCATTTGTCTTTGCTGAAAGGAATTTCTTTGAAGGATGATCATTTTCTGGACTCATCTGTCACCACTGTCCCTAATTACATTGGAAAAATTGGTCAGCTCTAATGGGAAACATAAGGATACTCTCTTCACTGTATCTTTTACTGTCCAGAATCATGCAGCATCCTGCCCTCTTTTTTCTTTCCCAATACATTTGCTTAAATGATGGTTATAGGATTGCACTCTTTAGTGACATTTGCTTCTCAGTGTCTCCAAAACACAACATGCATCTTTTGCTTAAAAAGGCATGCTTCTGGCAGCTCAATAAAATTAACATAACAACATAACTCTAACAGCTGAATTAGAGAAAGGAGATGGCTTATACCTAAATAGCTACATTGTGGCCATCTTCATTTTTCCAGGAGTGACCCCTTGATTATTTATTTCTTTGTATTTTTAGTCTTTTAATTGCAGAAAAAAAATAAACAAGCCCAAATCAATGGGAAATCCACATACTTCTGAACAGAGGTGCCTGGTGATCTGTGAACAAAAGGAGTACATAAATAACACGAGTATGTAAATGCCATTAGCCCTATCACTACCACTAAAAATATTTAATTTCTAGAGATGATAATGATGTAAAATCAGGAAAGGTGACAGGACTGTGCTACAATACCATTTTTTTTGGACAGTTTTTTTTAGTGAATGTTCTCTTTGAATCAAATTACTGGATGAGTCCTTGTGAAAAAAAGTAGTACAGCTCTTTGTCTTTAAGAAATGCAGTGCAAGATTAACCAATAGCACGTATTAATCTAGCAAAGCTTGATATCATACACTAAGTAAAAGCTTCTAATTAATCAAAGCTCTTTATATATGTCACTTTTCAGTACAAATTGGTACTAAAGTTTTTAGCATTGACATGCCATGTAGATCTGTATTTCCTATATTTGTATAGTGTTTGCTACCACAGCAGCCAATCAATCAACCAGATTGTTCAGTTGTATACTATAATTCCCCACCATTTTAACTACCTACTCATGTTTTTATCTTCAGAGCTATTTGTAAATAACGTAAAAGCATCAACAAAACTGGAAATGACCAATCCCCTTCCCTTTTGTCAGTCTCCAGGCTTTTTTTTTTTATTATTATTATTTTTAATTAAAAGAGGCATGGAGGTTACTTTTCTATTTTCTGGTTGCCCTTCATATTCCAGTGTCCAAACATGAACCATTGAAACCCATGTGTCTAAACAATTTGAAAATATTTGAAAACCCCACTTGCACCCTTAATATATTTAAGCTTTCAAAAACTTTTGACAATATGACCCAGAGAATGCGTATCCTAATTTCTGTATGAATCCTCACAGAAAAATAGGAAAATTGATGGAGAAAATGTTACTAGACAGTGCTTCTGTAAGATGTTACTTGGTATCCTGATGTTTTGCAGTTGATATGTGATTGCTATATATTTTCAGCAAGATTAGGGTCAGTTTCAGAGATTAAAAGTCCCATTTTGTTTTCCAGTACCAGTTGCCATATATGACAGCATCATCTCTTTAAAACTAGCCAAAAGTGTGGTTTTTAAAGAATACAAGTTTGTTAAGAATGAAATTGGGAAATAAGTAACAGAACTGTCAGAAAATCTTGCAGTAAAATTAAGTGACAACAAATTGAAGTCACTGAAATCTCTCTCATGACTGTTTGGCCAAGCAGTGAAATAATGCAGAATAATTGATGGCATTCTTCTTCCAGTGCTGCATATGAGGAAAAATGAGGAAACCTTCAGACTGACAGGTAATTTTAGGAAAAAAACAGCAGGAATTTTCTCGTACAGGCAATGAAAATAACACCAAAGGGGAAGTACTATCACAAAGAACAAAGGCATTTTTAACCCTATCAAAGGGTTCTTAACTAATTGAATGTCAAGAGAATTCAGAAACATCAGTCCTCCAAACCTTGGAAAAATCTTGCACCAGAATACTTAAACTCTTGAAGAAATCTTAGCACAAGGTGTGTAAAAAGCTGCTTGCTTTTTCACCTGCATTAACAAAGGCAGTCTAATACTTTGACTCCTGTAAGCATCCTTCTCTCCTGCAATTAATCCCATTAGTTAAGGATACTTACCAATATGAACAAGATATCACCAAAGAACTCAGTTTCATGATTATAATACATTTGTAAAGGAGATCAAACAGGGCAAAACTACGGTGCTTCCTTCAAAATAAGTAAAATTACTTTTTTACTTAGATGAGTACAATCCAACTCATTCTATAATTCTATGAGTTGCAACATTAAAATTATTGCTCTATAACATAGAGGTATTTGTACTTGCAGTACCTGTATTGCAAGACTTTTTCTTTGTATACAGATGCCGCTGGCAGATTTCAATGCAATTTTTGCTAGCTGGACAAGAAGGGCCTACTTCCCTTAACTCCTGATGCTCTTTCCCACAGCTAGAGGGGAAATTCATGAATGCATCTTTCACTCAATGCCATGAGCTTCAAGACTTTACCCTTTAAAAGGCTGAAAGGTTGTAAAGTCACCCACCGTGTGCAAATAAAAGTCCTAAGGGAAAAACGTCTAAGTTGTAAGATTAAATTATGAAATACTGTCAACAGGTGGAACTTTTCAACATGGATATCAGTCATAGGGAAACATAGGGAACTGTTTAACACATAGCACTGAAGTACATTTCATTACTTATCATGTCTATCAGCTGGTTAAGATCTTGCATAATACACATGAGGTGATACTACATAGGAGAAAAGATCAGAGCTAATATGAGACAAGAATGTAGCTGGGGCAGGTGTGGCAGCATCTACCTTGTGACTGCCCTGCCTTGAGAGCAGCACCCAAAACAGCACCAGTGCAGTTTCAAATCCAGTAGGATGTTCTGCATTAGGCTATCTTGTATCACACCAGAGCTAATTCATTAGACTCTTGTTTTCTGAAGTGCTGAACACCTGCAGTTTCCTCTGATTTCAGTTGGTGTGAAGGGTACTCAGCGCTTCCAAAAACCAAGCATTATGCATGAGCAGACATGCATCGAAGAAGCTGATGCTCCACAAAGCCAAAAATGCCACAAATTACACAAGCCCTGTGAGTTTCCTACAGAGTACAGTTTGAAGTGTGCAGCTTTGTAGAGAGATGTCTAAATAGCTCCAGCAACTACAAAACAGAAATAAAGATAAGATAACCTCACTGCTGTCAGTCTTGCAGTGCTATAGTCACTCAAACAAAATGCACTCACTCTTCATGCTATCTGGCAGGCATAGAAACAAACTGCAGCAGTTTCAATACAACACATAATTTTACATTTGGACAGGATAGTTTCATACAAGAGGTGGATTTCTGAATTGGTGTATGAAGAAATGTTATTGTCTTCTTACTGAGAAGGAAATCAGAAGAGGGAACTGCACAGAGGAAAACAGACTTACATGATTTTAAAAGGACATTGCTTTAGTAATTTAAAAGAAAAAGAAAAAAGAAAAAGAAAAAAAAAAAAAAAACATGGATATAAGTAACATTTGTCTAAAATGCAATGAAATATAAAGTAAATATAAAAACAACTGCCTGAGGTAAAAATAATACCAGCTAGTGTTGATTAACTCACTAGTTAGTTTTCATTAATGTGCTCTATTATGCACACTTGAGTTAAATGGGTCTACCTGTGTTCATGGGGCCACATTGCAGGGACTTAGGAGCTACAGCTTAGCCCTATGCTAGTGGGAACCAAATATAGGAGGATTTTAATTTGTCTGGAACATAAATATTTTACATGTGTTAGGGATAACAATAAATCCTGGCTCCCATTATGTGATAAAGCTATCCAGCACCAAACATAAATTGTTGTGAAAGGTGCTCTGACATAAAAAGCTGAAGAAAGGAGTGTTAATGGAATTATTCCTTGATGAAGTATTATCATGAATTTTCACTGTTGTCATAACTGAATGACAACATGAAGGCGAGCGAATGGCTAAGACAAAAACACCTTTCACTGAATACAATATAATTGATGTTGAGTAGAGTAGAATTTTTTCCTGAAAAAACTGCCCAAATTTGGCAAGCCTAGCCTGTTATATGTGAGGAATAAAATAGGGATGTCCAAACTATTCTGTTTTAGAGAACTTGCACATCCTTAATAGGTATTATGCTGTTCACTGTTCTAAGTATTTGAGATCATCAGGGTTTTTTTGTTTGTTTGTTCATAAGGACAAATATTGTTGTATAGTGAGAACTATCAAAACTCAAACTCTTACTTGATAAATTCTGTCAAGTTGCACCATTTTTTGGAGTCCACTTTCTTCATCATCTCTTCAAAGAATTTTCCACAGGCAGGCAACTTTTCTAACATCAGAGATTCATTGCAGGGTCTAGTCTGTTGATGTGCACCTAGGTAAGATAAGAAAGCACCTTAAATGCCAAATATTGGAATAGAAGAAGCACAAACGCATAATTTGCAAACTCACATAATTCTGCTTGCCTCTTTCTGTTGGAAACCTAAACCTAACATTCCATTTCTTTTCCTTGTATTAATTAGTTTGAAAGTAAGATCCCATCATTGCTGAAAAGATTTGGTGGCTTTTTTCCCACTTCATTCTCTGCTGCTCCAGAGAACCTGATATCCTACCTTCTTCCATGAAAAAAGGAATCTTACTTGCTTGCCTACTTGACAACCAAATACTGCTTTATGGTTTTCATTTTCTCTATCTCTTTCCTCAGCTTCAGTTACTTCATTCACAGTTGCTACATAAATAACAAATACTAATAACTTAAGGCTGTCAGGAAATTTCACAATGATAATCAAAGTTTCTCCCAACTTCTCCCTCTTTTCTAATTATGTTCTAATTTTATATTGTGTTGGCCAAACACAGTCAGGTGAAGTATGCGAGTCTTCACTTAAAGAGAAGTCAGACATAGCCCTCACTCTCAACAGTGTACTGAGGCTTGGTTGGTTTCATACTTCCTATCAAGACTAACCTGTCAATCAGAAACTTGAACATCTCCATTCAAAATGGGATGTGTGACTGTAAAACAGCTTCAAGTGCATGTTATGTATCCCACTCATGAAGATGACAGCTCCTTCAGAGCCCAGACAGGAGCTCCTTTTGATTTAACTCAAGCTATCACAGCTTACTTCAGATGGTGAAGTCACTGACTCACTAATTCCACATGTAAATCAAGAGACAGCTATCATATCTGTTGAAAGCATGAAAACAAGCTTTCAAACAACAGCACATTCATAACTAGACAGTCCATCCTAAACCTGAGACCCTAAGCCTACAGTTTCATACTGGCCACAAACAGTATTCATTGTCCAGGTGTACAAATGACTAATAAAATGGCACCATCTGAATAAACCCTTTACATCTGCCCATACTTCCTTCAGTACATCTGACTGGCATAGCTCTCATGGCTGACACTAAGCCTTTGTCAACATCAGAAAAAAATCAGATCTACAGTTAATCAATAGTGACAAAAATGGTGACAATTATGAAATAAGGAGAGTGTAATTTTATCCTCTGGAAGTTAACATGATACTATGAACCTTTTTATTTAAGAATTCCCACAAATTCATCTGGCAGCTGCAGCAGTTATAAATTACACTTTGCAATGCTAGATGTGCAGATGAATATTAAAGCTGGACAGAATTCAAAACCAGATATAATAGTTGTATGTCTGACAACTTAAATCCTGCATTGATGCTTGGACAAAAGTTAGGCAATGCAGAGTTTCCTAGCAGGGCAATCTAAACTGCCAACTATCACTTGATTTATAATCCTATAAATTGAACAGAATACAAGTTTCTTCTCCATTATGTAATGTATACTGACAATTTACTCCAGCTCTTTCTCAATGGAGTATTTAAAGTGAATTTTCCATAGCCTTGGTATTTTTGGTTTGCTCTCTTTAGAGCTTCAGTATTTTGCAGAGTTGTAAGAGAAGCTCTGATAGAGACATTTGACAGTAACAATAGGACAACATACTAGTCTGTCTAAATCCCTGGCCAAAGGGATTCAAAATTATGAATAATTTTACAATTTTGCCATCTCTATTGAGACTGACCTTTACAGAATACTGAAACACTCTCTGTTCATACAGCCAGTGGACAAGACTGACTATAAAAAAATGCTTGAAGGTTGAATAATTGAAATGAGATAAAATAAAGTGCTTCTCAAATGGCTGTCACTGACAAAACAGAAATTTGTAAGTTTTGAATTTTAGAAGTAAAACTCACCTGCTAATCCCTCACCTGCTAATCCAAGTGTCATTAGACCATTAACTAGAAGGGGGAAAAGAAAGAGATCAGTTAGATAGTTTCATTCTATCATCTAAAAGAATTAATGTAGATACAAGCAAACTTGAACATAATTCGTGGTTCAACAGAATATCAGAATATTCAAAATGTTAATTTGAACATTAGTTTTGGTTTTATTAAAGAGTAAGTCTGAAAGGAAAAATGAGTACTTAGAGAACTTTATGTTTTAAGTCACTATTTATCTATCCTTTAAATGGGAGACTCATACAGACTTGTTATGGGTCTGTCTATACCACTCTTTCCTGTAATTTCCAGTGTAAACAATTAGGAACAGCAACATTTTTATTTTAGTTTCTTGAGACTACTAACATGAAAGAGCTGGAGAAGCTAAAGCATCTACCTGAAATGTAGGTCAACTGCACATTCTAAACTGTAAAGTACATAAAAATCCCTCTGCTATTAAAGTTAAGCAAGCACAGATTCACAGAATAGTTTGGGGTTGGAAGGGACCTTAAAGATCAAAGTTTCACTAACCCTGTCCTGGGCAGGGACACCTCCCATTAGATCAGGTTGCCCAAAGCCCCATCCAACCTGGCCTTGAAAACTTCCAGGGTTGGGGCATTCACAGCTTCTCTGGGTAAGCTGTTCCAGTGCCTCACCACCCTCATCATGAATCCTCATGAAAAATGTGTTCCCTGTGCATTTGGAAATGTAATCCTGTGCTTCATGTTCTCCACCTTTTACACAAAGGAGCCATGCATTTTGAAAAAAAAAAAAAAAAAAAAAGTGTTATAAAACCCTAAGCGTTTCATGCAGATGTCATGTTAACCCAGGTATGTCAGAAGAGCATCCAAAGGGAAACACACACTATTCTAACAAAGATAGTCTTCTGCTCATCAATTTGCACTACTTCCAGATGGATGAAATTAACAGAAGCCCACTGTGTTAGCACAGCTCCAGCCACACTTTGGATTTCACGGATGTCACAAACATAGCTAAGAGGGATGTGGCTTCAATTATTTTTGATCTCCTACTGAAAAAAAAAAAAAAAAAAAAAAAAAAAAAAAAAAAAAGCTGGCAAATATTTAGTGTTAACCTTACATCAGAAATGAAATGAGTAATTTCACACAGATGGTTGCCTCCTGCTCCTTTTTCAGAACCAGCATGTCACTCCAATAAAATAAACCAAGATATATGTCGCAGAATATCAGTCCGAATCATATTGATTCTTTGCCTTCACTGAAATATGCCAAGCTCTCAACTGCTAAAAGTGAACTGTTACATACATACATCTGAGAAAAATTTTGGTCCTTACCAGGAATATATTGTTATTCCAGACAAGCAATAATCTCTGTTAGTTACCAATGAACCAGAATGTACTGAAACTGTGAAGAGCAGGAATCCATGTATCAGAATTTTTTTTTGCATTTAAACACGCAGATGAAATATTATTATACACTCTGATGGCCGTATCTCTTTCATAAATAAGGCCTTTTTTTTTTTTTCCAAGGGCATTAGTTATTATATTAGTAAATATACTTGATGCCCTGCATAGTTTTTTTCTTTAATCTGTACTTGAAAATGTGCTTTATCAAGTCTAGAAAACTGAAGATCGAATTTAAAGCG
Source organism: Aythya fuligula (assembly GCF_009819795.1). NCBI lineage: Eukaryota > Metazoa > Chordata > Aves > Anseriformes > Anatidae > Aythya > Aythya fuligula. The sequence goes on from NC_045560.1 coordinate 55,143,718, forward strand.
CACACTCTATGAGGAAAGCCAAACCCACCCGTTCTTAGGAAATTACCTAGATGCACTATCATACATGGTCCCCTTGATGACCACAGACTGCACCTGCAATTCCTACTATATTATTTCCTACCACTGATATCTAAATCCTTCATAGTTATTGCTGCAGTGATCCTCACAAGACCTTGGTGAGGTAAATGAAACACAATTTACAATGAGAGAGAACCAGTAAAAGAAGATGTGTACAGAATAAAGGCTCACAGATTTGTGGTCTCATCACAGATTCCCCTGGTCACCGAAAAACTTCCTTTTTGCTCTTTCTGATCTGATACAAACAGAGTAGCACAGAATGTTTCACACCTATACTAAACCAAAGGAGTTCACACAGATTCAGATAAGGGTAAAACAACAATAAACACTGACACATGCTATGGTGCTCAAGCCTCATTGTATTCTTTGCTCTCAGATGTTCAACTCATAACAAAGATTTAATCACTAGACTATAATTCGTTGGTTGTGACAATTTTCACAAAAAAAAAAAAAAAAAAAAAAAAAACCTTCAGGCAGCCCTTTTTAGGAATGGTGAAGTTCAGTTTATTTCTTGAAAGACTGATACCAACATACATCATTACCAGGTAAGACATGGGAAAATGAGTGGGTCACTGCTGCAAGAAGATGTCGCCATAGTCTCAAAATAAACAGTTGCCAAAATACATCCTGATACACTCCTACCTGAACCAACAAAAGGGACGTTCAGTTTAACTGTAGTAGTTGCCTGCATGTTAAATCATGTCAATAATAGATTACAGCAATGGCCTTCCATTTTCTCCATATACTGTAATAGAAGATATGATTGCTCCTAGTGTTAGTGGAATCATACTACAAGACCATCAACTTGGAGCCTGAGAAAGGTGAAGGAAAGCACCAGTACAGATGAGGAAAAATAGGTTTGAAGAGCCTTTCTTAAGAAAAAGATAAGTAAACTATGATAAAGTAGTAGAAAATAAGAAAACCAAAAAAAAAAAAAAAATCTAACAAGCTTTTATTAGCAATCTACTTCAAAATCTTGTACAAAAGATAAAAAAAAAAAAAAAGAGAGAGAAAAAAACACTTATCCTAGACCTATATTGCAGCCTCTTATTATCTATACTATCCTTCTGTAAACAGACACCATTTTTACATTAAAAAAGAAAGTCAGAATGGGATCCACAGCAATATGGAAATTCACCATTAGGATACATAAGAGGGAAACTGGTCTATAATGTTTCAAGTGTAGAAACTTGATTTGCTGTGAGATAGATAAATACTTCTTTAAGTTTATTTTTCTAATATACTGTTATTATTCATTGCTACTTTTTTCTCAGAGGCTTATAGCCTTTACATCACAACTATTTCATAGATCAGAAACAACCTTTGGATTGCTGTTTGTACATCCTACTGCATGTTACACTAATCATTTTGTAATAATAATTCTGAAGACCTTGTATAAGTATATAAGAAGGAAGTGTCAGAATATTAATTTCCCTTGCCTTAACATTTCTTGTGAATGCTGCAATTACTGACAAAATAGATAAAACTATTTTTGAGAAGCTCCAATACTTCCTCAAAATAGACATGAAGTAATTCTTGTTTTATCTGACCACTGTGCAGTTTTTCATCAGCAATTACAGCAGTGTACTCTTACACATATGTTGTCTGGTATACAATCAGATTTGAAATTTTTGAAATTTCTGTGGTCTGATCCATAAATGTATTTCTTCTCCATCATGTTTTTCACCAAAATAAAAATAAAAAAATAAAAATAAAAAATAAAAATAAAAATAAAAATAAAAATAAAATAAAAATAAAATAAAATAAAAATAAAAAATAAAAATAAAAATAAAATAAAAATAAAAATAAATAATAAAAATAAATAAAATAAAATAAAAATAAAAATAAAAATAAATACTGACTTCAAGTTGAACCTCAAGTCAATACCCCACTTCCTTCTATATCTCTTTTTAAAGAGGATCCTGCCAGTCACCATGATATAATTTATAACTACATTTCTAGACATCAGACCAGCATTGGGAGTTACCCACTAAACAATTATCTACTTTTCTCCAGAATCTTAAGTTTTATTAATAGCAGCACATTACTATGTAAGAACTGCTCTGACACACAGTTCATAACAGCAATTAAAACCACAGTTTGAAATTACATCTGTTGCTCTTCAATCGTGCACCTGTAAGTTGTTGGAGATGCAGAATAGACTTGAAAATTCTATTAATATATTTTGTCATACTGACCAAATCTCATTAGTCCACATTATTTTATAAATCTAGTTTTAAATACTGAGCAAATCAACCTTACAGAACTGTACTAAAGTTCTTCCAGGTGTTTATTTAAATGTTACATAAAGTTACCTGTTGCATAGCCAGTAAATTCAGCAATCTTTTATTTAAACCTAAAGTTATGCTGTTACAAGTTTTCTTGCAGGAATGCACAGACACGTTATGGTATCTAATCTAATAAAAAATTCATGTGGAAATTACTTCATTTATGTTCTGACACAATGTCAACAAGTACCCTATTACACCACAATAATATTGGTTACAGCTTGGGTAAGATTTCTTTATCTGTTGTCATGGGCATTTATGAGCTCAAGAACCTCACTGCACTGGAGTCTGTATAAATACAGAAAGAAAATATAAATGTCATGTGTCTGCCTTCCAAAGAGCTCTCTACAAGCCCTGTATGGGAGAATTTTCAAATGTATGTGTTCAAGACACCTCAGATTATGAAGAGCCTGAGCAGTCCTGAAACTTGATGGGAAAGCTTATGACAAGCCTATACCTGAGCCCTCCTGGGACTTCCTGGCAGACAGAAGGCGCCAGGAGCCAGTTCACATCTGGGGTAACTTGGGATCCACTTTTATCTCACCCCTCACTTTACCACAACTTTTTGTGGTGATGGGGTGTCTTGGGAGAAAAAAATAAAGAGTTTCCCAATGACAACCTTTGAATAAGAGGACTGTAAGACAAACCTTCAAATATATTTTGTCAAACTTCTTATACCTTCTCTGTATAACCTCCATACCTACCTTCAGGCAACTATCACAGTAAGCATTTCCTAAAGGCAGATGAACATACCACCTCTCTATTACAATTTTGCATTATGTTAGAGCACACAGGCTTGTAATGCCAGCTCAAGCACAGTGCTGGAAGGAAGGCAGAAGTATAGTTAATTAGAATATGGCCACGGAGCTCCAGAGCAGAAATATGTCCTGACAGCAAGAGAAACATGAAAAAAACGTATCTTTCCGCACCTCCAGCTACAATCTAAGGCTTGCTGCACCAGCTGTTGGGAGAAAATGGGATGATCCTTAGTTAGCATGTAAGTGCATTCATTGAGTTTCAATCATCTCAGCTCACCAAGGATCTGACGCTGGCATATGCTGACCATCTACCAAAAGCGAAAGCAGACATGACAACCAGGTTACTGAAACAGATTTAGCTTAAAACCTGCCATGCCACTGCCTACAGCTCAAAGAGAAGAGTCTCACCAGTGTTAGCTTCACAAAGGGCTGTGAAAGCGTAAAGTCATATTGCTCCCAGGATCCACACCATACACCTCGCTCAAGTGCCTTAGGCATCTGGCTGGTCCTCTCCATGCTGCAGCCCATGCTTATGGATCTAAGTCTTTATCCTTACTGTCTTTTTAGGCCTACTTCATACTCCCACAAATTGCAGCTCTGGGTTATTTTTTTTAATATGTGGAATCACTTCTCTGAGCCCATTTCTTATTCCAGCTAATCCCACCAGGACGTTAAACCCTCAACAGAGGTAACAGTGATAATTTAGCATTAAATTTATACATAGATGTGCAAAGCATAAACTTATGCTAAGAGAAAAAGCCTGAAACACACTCAGGGAAGCAAAAATTGTTGAGGACTGTCCATTCTGAAGCAAGCTGTCACAGGCAAAGCACAGGGACCACTCACAATTGCCAGGCTGATTATGCACAGCATTGGCAGGGCATTTATCAGGGAGCAGCAGGAGCAGGGCTGTGTGAGAGGGACAAGTTGGGGTGACCATGGTGCAGGTCACCCTTGCCAATGGGATGCTGCCCCCCAGCCTGAGCCAGGTAGGCAGAGCTGTGAGTGGATAACATGCTGCGCCAACAGCCCCAGCATTGCAGGGGACAAACCAGGGAGCAAGGACATAAATGAGGAAATAGTGCCAGAGGCAGAATGGGAGACAAAGTGAGTCACTACTTTGGTTCACAATGCATACAGGAAAGCTTGCCAGCAAGCCAGAACATGTGCTAGGGCCAGACCACCTATGGTGCACATCAGTGAATGTGGCTCCCCAGACCCATACACAGGGTTCAGGGGGACCTGGTGAGGCTGTTCAGGGGATTTATAATGTGCTGACAGTCCTGACAAGCACGTGAGCAATAGGCAAGCAAAGTCCAGCCTTCTACCCAATCTTAATGAACGTGATTCAAACCCTACAGCACAAGAAACAAACAACAGGAAGTTACAGGTGAGAACATGTTGGGAAAAGGCTGTAAAAGCAAACCTAACCTTTTAAAATACATAGATACATCATATATTAATTTACCACCTGGTTAAGCTAATTAGAAAAATACTTCCCCCTTTAGGATAAGTTAGAATTTCAAAATGTTTGCATCTCCCTATGTATTTTTTTTTCTGCTCTGTTATGCAAGGACATAAGCAAGTCAAAGATATTCCCAGAGCCTTCACTTCACTTGACCCTGAGCCTTCCCAACAGCTCTGCACCACCTGCAGCCCCCTGATCTACCACCCAAGGCCAGCCCTGCTCTCCCACTCCCTGACAGCACATGCCAGGTCTCCCCACCCTGCAAGGTAACTGCAATTGAACTTGCTCACTTGTTTCACCGTCATCATTCAAAAAGTGGTCCAGCTGGGTACCTCTACCCACTATGCAGTGAAATATAAGCACATTCTTACAGCAAAATAAACCACATCTTCTCAGGTGGCCCACCCTCTAAGAGGAAACTAACATGAATGTCTGCATTGTTTCAAGTCTAGGAGGTGCTGTAAAAGTACGAAAGGAAAAATAATGCTATTGGTACAAAAACTGAAGTCCCACCTGCTAATCTTTAAATAATCCTCACTACAATATATATGACTCAGAAGGTTACCTTTTGTTCTCAGTTACTAACTGTACTTTTGACACTTCTCCTTATAAAAGGACCAGGACAGGGAGGGTGGACAAGGACAGGACACAGGAACATCACCATATAGTGTGAAAGCAGCAGAGGAAATGAGGCAACTGAAGTTCATGGAGCCAAGCGATGACAGGAATCCAACACAAAGGAAGGATGCTGGAAATAAACAGAAGCTTGCAATAAATATAGTACTTGGAAAAAAAAAAAGTGTCAAACTTGCATTCAAAATTGTCCCCAAAAGAAACATGCCTGTATCAGCACATGGATATGCAGGTGCAAGGTAAACAGCAGGGTAGATCAATCTGTTGGTGCATCAGCAAAGTATAGTATCATCCCAGCTCTCTGACTCCTCCTACATGTCAGTAACACACTACAAAGCAATCTGGTTTTGGGAAGGAACATTGGGCTAACTAGGGGATGTGAGCATGCAATGTGGCACATATGAAAAGATTTTTACTGGGCTGAACTCAAAAGGAAAACTCAGGAATTTTCTCAGTGCTGACAGTGAGTGGGAGATCTCGTGTGGGACAAATACATGTAGTTCTGTTTTTTGTTTGTTTGTTTGTTTTCTTTTTTAATCCATGTTAACAGTTTCCCAGGTCTGTTAAAGGAATGTAGACAGAAGAGAAAGAGTTAACTGATGCAGCTGGTTTTGGCTAAGGTACAACCTGGAAACTTAAAGAAGTTTCTCTATGCCCAGGAAGTTACCCAGCGACGAAGGCTAACACAGAAGTCAGCTTTGCATTATCACAGAATCACAGAATCACAGAATTTCTAGGTTGGAAGAGACCTCAAGGTCATCGAGTCCAACCTCCAACCTAACACTAACAGCCCTCCACTAAACCATATCCCTAAGCTTTACATCTAAGCGTCTTTTGAAGACTTCCAGGGATGGTGACTCCACCACTTCCCTGGGCAGCCTGTTCCAGTGCCTCACAACCCTTTCAGTGAAGAATTTCTTCCTAACATCTAACCTAAAACTCCCCTGGCTCAACTTAAACCCATTCCCCCTCGTCCTGTCACCAGGCACGTGGGAGAACAGGCCAACCCCCACCTCGCTACAGCCTCCCTTGAGGTACCTAAAAAGAGCGATAAGGTCACCCCTGAGCCTCCTCTTCTCCAGGCTGAACAAGCCCAGCTCCCTCAGCCGCTCCTCGTAGGACTTGTTCTCCAGGCCCCTCACCAGCTTCGTCGCCCTTCTCTGCACCCGCTCAAGCACCTCCATGTCCTTCTTGTAGCGAGGGGCCCAAAACTGAACACAGTACTCGAGGTGCGGCCTCACCAGAGCTGAGTACAGGGGGACGATCACCTCCCTAGCCCTGCTGGTCACGCTGTTCCTGATACAAGCCAGGATGCCGTTGGCCTTCTTGTCCACCTGAGCACACTGCTGGCTCATATTCAGCCGACTATCAACCATCACTCCCAGGTCCTTCTCTGCCTGGCAGCTTTCCAACCATTCCTCTCCCAGCCTGTATCTCTGCTTGGGGTTATTGCGCCCCAGGTGCAGGACCCGGCACTTGGCCTTGTTAAACTTCATGCAGTTGACCTCAGCCCATCGGTGCAGCCTATCCAGATCCTCCTGCAGAGCTTTCCTACCCTCAAGCAGATCGACACACGCACCTAACTTGGTGTCATCTGCGAACTTACTGAGGGTGCACTCGATGCCCTCGTCCAGATCATCGATGAAAATATTAAAGAGGACCGGCCCCAGCACCGAGCCCTGGGGGACAATTATTCCTTGATTTGATGCTGATACCTTTTTAATACTTTATATTTCTTTTCTTGTGTCAGCTGTGTGGAAGACATTAGTCAAAGAAACGTAATATTTAAAACTAAATGTGCAGTTCAGTGCTGCACTTTATCATGGTTTGAGGCATTATGTTATTGCCTTTGAATTGGTAAAGTAATTTCCGACAGTTAACAATTTTGGACATTAGAGTCTTCTTCCTGCAGAGCAAGAAAAGCATGAAAGGAAGCAATTTAAGCTTTTTCATTTCATCAGTGCAAATCAACAGGAAATGTTACTGAGGGCATCAACTGCTCAGTCTCACGTTGGTTCAGTTCCCCAGCTTTCCAGTGACTACAAAGAAACGTGCCAATTATTCTGAACTCATACTTCAATTGTGAATTTTTCAGAGAAGAAATACAAATGTCTTTCACATTCCTTTGTAAAGTGCTTAAAGCTCTACTGCCAGCATATAAATTGTACTTGACACTTTCTGAACAGCCTACATCTACTCCCAGAGTTGCTTGATGGGTTTTCTAGTATTTTGCTTGAAACCAGTATGCTTTCTTTATTTAAATAAATATATAGCCAGTATGCAGTATTTAAATAAATAGTTTAATTTAAATAAAGCATACCATTTCAACAACAGACTTAGGAGAGATACTTTTTAGCAATCATCCAAATATTTAGATCTGCATTACATGGAAGTCATGTGGCTCAATGTGAAATGCCAAATGTTTTCTTCAACTCTTTCCTGTCCAATTATGATGTTTTTGATGAAGCATTGTGTAACTGAAATATAAAATGGTATTTTTTACAACCACTGATCTTCAGACAGTAGATGAACTAAATATTCCAAAAGCAGAACCATTTGCTTGAAGTAAATTCTCTTCACACTGTTTTAATAGAGTGGTATAAATCAATGTGCTCCTTGAAGGAAATTGTAACTCAAGATCCTCCCAGAGCATAAAACTGAAGAAGAATAAGAACAGTATATTTGCTTCCATAGTAGAAAGAAATTCATGGCACTAGAAACTGTTTAAAATGTTTAGACATGACAGTTATTAGACAGACATTACAGGGACTATGACCTAATGTATAGTGGCCAGAAGATTCCAGAGGATGATGCTCCTCATGAAGTGCTATAGGCTACTGCCTGGAGAAATGATAAGAACAGCTTTTCCTAACAAATCCAAACCATCTCTGGTTGTATTCTCTTCTGCTCCCTGTTCCCAGGGTATTTAGGAAGGAATGCTATTCAGGATGTATCTACAGGCCTTGCAAAAACCTTATGCTCATTTTCATCTAAACTTCTGAGAGACCTAGTCTTTGGGGTCTTGGGATACAGTGATAGTCACACAGATTTATTATCTCTTCACCAACCAAATCATAGCTCTTATTTATGATCAAAGATAAATATGCTTTTAGCAAAAGGAGGTGAAAACCTTGTTTTCTCCCCTAAATGTCTGCACTTCAAGTTCATTATATCCTTGTGAGGAACTACTACTGCAATCTCCACTTCAAATCAACTATGGAAATAATGATGGAACTGGAAATTTGTCTAAAGCCAGAAACAGAAATCAACATCACACTGAGTACAGTGTCACCCCAACAGCAGTCCTGTGCCAGGACCTGTCACACAGCCATCCCCTTCTCTCAGATAATGTTGCCAGAGCAACTGAAGTACACGACAATCCCTCTCTGCCCGAGATAACTGTGAAATGTGTCTGCTGTGTAATTAATGGAAAAGGTACATGAATAAATGAGGCAATACAGTTCAGATTTACTCCCCCAAAAAAGACATCCAACTTGCAACTACAGTGGAGAGACACTCTCCCAGTCTATGTAAGAACACTGATCTCCACCAAAGCAGTATGCATATCCAGGACCTGTCTGACACTAGCATCTGATCACCCTTGAAGCACGTATTTGATGTAATGGGTACTCATTATTGCAACTCAGCTGCCTGTCATTAACTGAAGAGGCAGGAAAAGACAAAATAAAATGTGATGGAACATAGAGTTTCCCTATAATAAGGAAACGTAAGGTCAGCACCATACTGACTTTATGCCTATCCACCTGTGAATGAGTGTAAAACACCAGTCCCTCAAGGCAAATAAGGACTCTAATCTGCTTCTCTAGAATAGCCCAAGAGAGGTTAAGTGACTTTTTCTCTTATTTTCTTTTAAATAACCTTGTGAAGGGGAAATGACCCATATAAGTTTCACAGACGAGGGTCACAGCACACTCCCTCCTGAGGAAGTCTTTAAAACCGTGAGATACTTGAAGACATGAAAGTTTCTTGTTCCTTTGACAGGCAGAACATTTAAATGAAGATACTGCCAACACAGAAGGCCTGGGAAAATGTTTTTTTCACATTCTGACCAGACAACTAAAAACCCCACCATGCAAATCCATCTTGTCTTGATGCTACATGCACTACTCTCTTCATACTGTTACTTACCATGTTGTGTCATTTTATCAACATAACTTCTATAGAGTCACGTTTTCACTGTATTCCATGTCTACCATGAAAAAGTAAGTTGGGTTGACCATTCAAGTGTGAGGTTGTTTTCTTAAGTAGACAAAGTAGTCTATTAGTGCTCCAGAGCTCATAGGATTCTAGGATCATACCATAACCCAAGTTGGAAGGGACTCCCAAGGATCATCAAGTTCAAATCCAGAAATCAAACCATATGTCTGAGAGAATTGTTGAAATACTTCTTGAACTCCAGCAGGCTTGGTGTGCTACTTCCCTAGGGAGAATGTTCCAGTGCCCGATCACTCTCAGTGAAGAACCTTTTCCTGATATCCAACATGAACCTCCCCAACACACCTTCATGCCATTCCCTCAGATCCTATTGCTGGTAAACACTGTAGGGAAAAATACCGAAAGTATTTCTCCCACTGGGTCCCCTGAGGTAAAAGAATTGCTAGGGAGTGATGAAATTATTTACGGAGTCAGGTTAAAACAGTGAACACAACCGACCTTGAACAGCAGGCTCCTGAGATTCTCAAATCTACACATTTCTGAGCTCTGTGGTGGTTGATCCGTCATCCAGAGTTTCCTGATGCACAGCAACCCTATTGTTTCACTATCCAAAACTTATTTGCATAGCTTTTCTCTCAAACTTTGACACCGTAAATAGTTAAGAACTTTTTCTGTAATTTAAGAGTAGAACAATCTCATCCCTCATTTTGGGGACTATGCAAATAAATATCTGCATAAATTCAGATGCAAATATATATATGTATGTATATATGTCTTGCTATTCCAAAAAGCATCGGAGCTAACTGTACTGTGTGACTGCTAGACTTTGGTTTCATAACTGTGAATTTAATTAGTGGCACTTGAGCTGACTGCTTAGTTTTGCACAAAACCAGCCTCCCTGCATCACTGTAGAATGTTTCTATAACTCTTTGCTGCTGTACTGAGGGGTAAGTGAAGTGTTTTAATTCACCCTCACTTACAGAAAAGAGCACTTCATACAATTCCTGTCACTTCAATGTGTATTCATATCTTTCAACCAAAAAGGGGGAACTAAAATGAAAGCATAGACATAATCTGACCAATATTTGTTGTTCTCTATTGATCCATACACCGTAAGAGTTTCTTAAGCACAAACACCATCAGTGAAGCTGCAAAAAAGTTTATCTAAATCTGCCTGCTTTCAGTCTCAGAAACATTCTTCTTGGTCTGAAATTTTCCCCTTCTTTGGTCTCATATTGAGGTGAACTTGCTTTTCCCTTAAGTCTGAGGAAAATTATCCTCAAGATTTTTGAGTCATATAAGAAATCAGTACAAGAAAGTAGGGAAGAACGTCTTCCAATAATCTCTACACCAAGCCAATAACTTCTGTTAAAATGACAATGTATTCTTCAAAAATATTTCCAGTTGTAGTTTTCAAGATTGAAAGTGATGGAGAATTCCCACTTCCTATGGGAGATGTTTATTTTGGATTGCTTCTGCCAGTATTTATTTCTTTGGCAAGGTTTTTCATAATTCATTACATGATAAAGTATGATGTAGCTCAGAGGAAAAGGAAACCAAACATCTAAGCATACAACAGCCCAAATCTCCAGAAGACCAGTATATCAAACATCCAGTCTATGTATCCCGTACCACCCTGACAGAAAAGCAAGAAAAGGATACAGTTGAAGCCTACTTTAATTAAAACCCACTGAATAATACCAGATTTAAAATATTACTCTACCACACAGATTTTTATCTTTTATTAAAAATACATAATTTAATGCATGAAGAGCATTAAGATTTCTTTCCAAAATCTTGAAATGCAGAAAGACAAGAAAACACAAATAGTTTGTGGAGCTTAATTTTTCCTTTCACCTTTCCTTCACATTGTTTTGACTTCCTTTGGTGTTTCTAGTTTACACTACAGCTAGTAAAAAAGAAAGTGGACCCATAGTTACTGCATCAATACTAGCTCTATTTCACTGTGCATCACTAAGTATTTTATGGCATAATGTTTCCTATTCCAAACAACCTCCTGGAAATATCTTCAGCAGCATCATTAACCTAATGATAAAGACTGGGTTGCCTGAATGCAAATCCAGCCTAGGTCCAGTGATCAAAAACAAGGAAGGAGGTATTTCAATGACTTTTTAATATGATACAGTAAGTACTAAGTTTGAGGTTTTTTGTGGTGTGAGGTTTTTGTTTATTTGTTTTGTGATACTTAGCTTATAACAAAACTATATAGTGATGTGCTTTTCTAAAATAGGAATATAGGAGATTTCATACATACTGCATTACAACCATGGAAATTCCAGCTTTGAGAGTCTTTGAAATGAAAACAAAACAATTTTTTTTCATATTTCCCTTGAAGATGTAAACTTAATACTGTACATAGTAAACAGCTAAACATTTAAATCTTTTCTAACAATGAATCTTTTCTTACATTGGACAAGTTATATTCTTGATATGTGGAGATCCGCTGAGAGCAAAGCTGGAATAGCTCATGAACTCATGAGGTGTGGAAGGACTGTGCAACACCTGCAATGACTTGCCAAACACAAACACAAAGAAATTTGCTCCAGAGCCCCATGCGGCAACCAGGCAGCAAAAACAGATACCCTCCAAACAAAGGGTCCCCTTCACTTCTAAACTGCAGAATGTGTCCAGGTACTCCACAGACAATGGAGCCTCGTCCATGAGACTGTGGGCACCCACATGGCCTCTTTATTACCACATCTGTGAGGACATTTTCCTCACAGCCACAATGATGTTCTCCAGTGCACAAAGCATAGGGGGTGAGCAACAGGGAGGACTACAGATCAAATCCAACAATTTCTAAGCCTCTTCTTTCCCAGTACTCTCTAACCTAAAGTTCAAGAGCTTAAGCCTTGGAGGAAACCCAGATTTTCTGTCCTATTAATGAACACTTGAATGGCTTCTACAAAGTATTATTTCTGGAAGATACTTAGACAGTCTGTTCACAAGACCCAATGGCTGTGAACTGTCTTTTCCTTGACACTGAAGGCAGGAGGGCCACATAGACCAAGTGAAGCATATCCTGTCACATCCCAAACTAAGCATTTTTGAAAAATCAAAAGTACAAGAATATTTTCTAAACATTACAGTCTCTAGCATTAATCTCACTGCACACAGAGGAACACAAAAGAAATTGGTCACTTACAACATTTGGAAACAAAACTCTGAGTTACTATGCAAAGTGACAGTCATTATTGGCTGATGTAAGTTACAGTATTTCTTCTCACACTGCCTGAAGAATTTTTCCCCATATCAAGCTCTCCAAAATAAGGGCAAATTAGTCACATTTATTAGGGTGTGAAAGTAATAAAACAGATGCTTTATTGTAGGGTGCGGTGCTTCTGCATAGTCCTTTGCTTACTCAGCTTAATCTAGTTAGATGCGAACAAGATGTGCCTTTGTCAGTCCAGTGCTGTGCTATGGCCTCAGCAGGGCCTATCACATTATCATCTTCAAATCAGAGTCTCACTTGGAGCATAGGTGGAGCAAATAAAATCCTTTCTGCAAAAGGCCATAAATCTGGCCGTCTGCTTCACACAGATAAAATTCTCTATTCCGGGGCTAAATATAGGCCACCAGCTGTTATGCAGACATGCCCCTTGTTCAAGCCAATATAGTAGGTCATGTCAAGCTGCTCTCAAGATAAAGGCTGGGACCCTCTCTAGCCTTCAGATCATTTTGAAAAACACCATCACACTTTTAAAGCCCTTTGTGAGGAACCGAACTGCTTCCTCTCTTCAGTCTGGTCTCAGGGAACCAAAACTAAAAATTTCTAGAAATGTAAAAATTCTAGAAAATGTTCCTTTTTTGCTTTCTACTCACTTCTTTCCTTATACTCATACCCACATATCTTCCTCCCAAATGCTCCAAAAGCTTCAGGCAGAGTTTTAGGTTGTTCTACACATACAGCCACTCTAAAATAATGCTTTTTTTTCTGTCATTTATATTTTCCAGTTTGTCTCAATACAAGACTATCTTTGAAGAGACTCTTATTTTAGAAAAAAAGAACGGGCTGTTTTCATAAAACACAAAATAATATACCTCTATTCTGAAATAGGATGTTTCACACAACAGCTTTTACTAAAATAAAAAGGTGTGAATTAAAACAGGCTTCATTATGTTTGTGAAAATTAATTTCTTTATGAGCCTTAAATGAAAACACGCTTTGCTTTCTTCGTACCTCTCTCTCAAGCACTAATTTCAACAACAAAGACACAGATGGTAGCAAATGAAGTTTTCTAAAGGACACCCTCACTTTGTTTCTTTCCTGAGTTGGAAAAACTGAAATTTGATTCATTTGACTCTAATCCAAGCCACGAATCATCTCTTATCAATGGAAATGTAGGAGAAACTAGAAAAAAAAAAAAAAAAAAGAAAAAGAAAGAAAGAAAACAAACAAACAAAAAACCAAACAGGTGCTGCTGCAATGTTTAAAATACAACTTAATTGACAAAACCTCCCACAGTTCTCCTTGAGGTGATCTGTTCTTGCTCATAACCCTTTTCTTAAGATCTCATGGTTCTTGTGTATCTTCACCTGCCTATGTGCTACCTGCCTATCTCAGTAAAGACTTCTAGCTTCAGTTTGCATCCTCTCGGTTTGTCTTGCAGATATAGCTAAAACAAACATAAAATCTGGGGCCTCAGACCTCAAAGCTATTTAGAAACTGAACTACTATTTAGGCAGGGAAATCTTATGAATTCAAGAAGAAGTGTTTACTACGTTAACGGTTTTCAGGATTGGATCTCACTTAGATTGGTATAAATTGGGTTCAGACAGCCCACTTCCTTCCTTCCCACATTCAATCTGGAGTTACCTGCAAACCCTTTGGTATCATCCCTACTGGCTTCTGGGACCAAGAGTTGGAAATGGCATTTGATGCTCTGTGCTACCACCTACAGTTCACACCCAGAAACTTTAGATAACTGAACTCAAACATTAAATACTGCTGTCAAGTGCACATAGCATAAACCTGTCTCCCATGTCCATGTCCTCAGTGAAAGGACAACGTTTTCCCAAGAAAAGGGATCAGGAGAAACAGAAAGGGTGAAGGACAGTGGGAAGAACATATGGATCCAACAACAAGTTGGAATACAGGTTGCTTATACACTTAATGCTTTGCTTTCAGAAGATTTTGATGGGGTCCACTGATCTTCCTGTTCATCCGGTGTTGAAAGTCATATATTTAGAAAATGAAGCATATTTATTTTGGTAGAGAAGTATTTTTGTTATAACCTTCTGTTCTGTTTCAAAAACAGATGTTCTTCTTTGCAAAGGTTTATTTGTTTTACACGCACACCCGCCTGGATCTACTAAATTCAGCACTCCCACACTAGTTTTCCCTTTCTTCATCCCACCCTTTGCAGCTGCAGAACAGCATGATAGATTTATAAGGAAATAAATACACGCACACACACGTGTTGATTTGGTTTTCAGTCTTTAACCTAGCAAAATTATTTCCCATTAATTTTCCCGCCCATCTGAGTCCAAACTTCCTAGGAGTTATGGACACTGCGTTCCAGGCAAAGGGAACTCAGGACCTTACAAAATTCAGATTTTAATACATATTTTTTTCCAGGATTGTTTACAGGATGAGATATGGTATTTAAAAAAAGATAGTAAGGACAGGCGTGTGAAGTCAGTCTCTGTTCCCAGCTTTCTAACTGTCCGGTTGTTCACCTCTTGCCAAAATGTTAAGCTTCTGCTGTGAAACAGGATTAAGAAATGTGAACAACTATATACAATCTTGGAAATCTGCATAGGAAACTATTTCTGATAAGTACTGTAATCTCTCTGTATGTGTATAAATACACATGCTGTATATATACACATACTGAGAAAGACTCCTCTAGAATTTAGAAAAAACATCCAGCTTTATTCTGATAGCATCTTTCAACTCATACAAATAACACCACTGAAATGTGGATATTATGCAAACGATGGAGGAGCAAAGTTTTGGACAGGGATGTCAAAACAACAACTACTTGTATAAAAAGCCTACTTCGTCTGTTATATGTCTTAGTCAAGTCATTAAAGTCATTAAATGTCTTAAGTTTCTCCTTGCTTTAGCTTCCATACATAGGAGTGGAATATCATAATATCCTACTGGATTCTTTTAAATATATGATTATTTCCCAGTTCCCTAGATTCTGCAACCCACAGATACCTTCTAAGCATCCACACTCTTATGATAAACTATCAATTATGTGCGCCTGTGCCAGCCACCTCAGTTCACAGATTCCTTCCCACCAGCAGATACATACACACACCACCACAAACCCAACTTCTCCTGTATTTTCTGAGCTTCGAAGAAGCAAACACACTGGGTTTTTTTGCCATCTTTGCAAAGAGAGACAACACAGCCAATGATTCTATATAGCGATAATGTTTTCAGAGCCACAGACGGAAAGACACTCAGAAAGCAGTGTCCTGAGTTGGGAGAAGGTCCCAGTCCCTACCAAGACAAGCTCCCTACAGAATTCGGTGAGTGTTAACACTGAAGACTCCTCACCTTCCAGAGAGTTCATGGGTCTCTGGTTAATCAAAAGAAGACATTAGAAAATGAGGAGGAAAGCAAAATAGAAACCTTTTGAAATAACTCATATTAAAAGCATGTTTGCATTGCTTGAAGAAGTTTAGTTTTCAAGCAGTTAAGGCTTTCCTTATTAAAAACTTTCCTTATTTTATGTCATAAAAATTTCAAGGCTCCCAAAAGGCTTTTCTACCAGGAAATTACTCTGATTTAATTTAGTTTTTGATTATATCTGTCCTTTCCAACTTAAAGCTAAAGTGATGTATTATCAGTTAACAGATATCCTTAAACTCATTTCTTCGCTGTTATGCTTTTAAGAAAGCAACTAGCACAGTCAAAAATGTCTAGCACAATTGATTTACCTGTGTCTCTGGTAAAAAATGTCTGCTAGCTTTCTGAGCTACAGGGATTTGTCCCTCACTCCACACATTCTCTGAAAGTAAATCTTCACTAAGTAATTTTGTTTTGTAAAAGTCACAGAAACATCAGGATGTCTCCACAGTCAAAAAATAAATAAATAAATTACTACTTGTTTCCCTAACTTCAAGACTGCATAAATCCTCATCTATCAAGGCAGGTGTTAGACATTTTTTTATTCATTTTCAGATGAGAAGTAAAGAAAAATAAAATGAACGATCAATATAAGATTTTAGCAATTCTCAAGTCACAGAGACCAGAAAAATTATGTATTTGACCTGTAATTCTTTTGACCGAACAGGTAAGACAACGATGCTGAACACTATAAATACAACTACTCATTTATTTGTGGGTCTTTTTATAGAAAGCTGTCCAGTGTTTACCAGCTTTGTACTTTGGTAGGAGTGTGAAGTTAGTGAGTGAAGTTATAAAGTCCTCAGATAACCCTTCTAAATCTACAAGGTCTGATTTTCTTCTCCGCTATCTGTGACTTGTGGGGAATTAACCTCATCTCTGGGTTTATTGTAAAG
The DNA here is from genome assembly GCF_009819795.1 of Aythya fuligula. Lineage (NCBI taxonomy): Eukaryota > Metazoa > Chordata > Aves > Anseriformes > Anatidae > Aythya > Aythya fuligula. Next base: position 55,160,619 of record NC_045560.1, read on the forward strand.
GGAAGGTCAGAAATGCCTCCTCCCAGCAGCTTTTGACCTAACTGCAACACACTGTATCTGGGAGTCCTAACACTAGAAACCTGATGAAAAAAAAAAAAAAAAAAAAAAAGCACTACACAAGTATTTCTAGCAATAAAGTTAATCTTACATTTAGCAAAAGAGCTGTAGGCTATCTACACTTCTAACCAATGCCCATTTGTAACTCAGCACTCTAACAACAGCCCCCTCTTCATCGTCAGCTGCAAACTTTCCCCTTCTCCCGCGACCAAACCTGCCTCCCCCAGGGTCGGATTCGGGCTCCGCGAGGCTGACCAAGTCGGGTCCGTCTCTCAGAGGAGTGCTGTTTGCGGGACCAGCAGAGCAGATGCTGCACTCTACCCCAGCCCACCCCGCTCCGCGGCGGGGAGCGCCCTCCCGCACCACACCGCACTCAGCACCCCGGTCCCCGCAGGGCCCTGCGGCAGGCGACCCTTCTCTCTCTCTCCCTCCCCGGGAGATGCTCCATTCTCTTTTCCGAGCTTCACCCCCGCGCCGTGCGGATGCTCGGCCGGTCCACGCCGCCCCCCGCGGGGCTGCTGCGTCCCGGAGCATCAGCGCCCAGACCCGGGACGCCCCGGCCCGGCCCCCCCGGCTCACCCCACAGCAGCAGGACGGGAAGATGCCGGCGGCAGCAGCCGGGCGCCTCCATCCCGGCTCGGCTGGGCGGCGGGGGGACAGAAGCCGCATGGGGTGACCGCTCGGCAGCCGCAGCCCCCCGGCGGGCGGCTCCTTGTCATGCCGCGGCGGCCAGCCCCGGGCGGCGGCGGGGGCGGGCGCGGGGGGGTGGGGGCGCGGAGCAGCTTCCCCGCCCCCGGGGGGCTGCCGGCAGCGGGGGCGGCGGCTCCAAGGCCGGGCTGGGCTGGGCTGCATCGGGGGGATGCTCCGGGTGGAGGCAGGGAGAGGGAGCCCTGTATGTGTGTAAGAGCGGGCGTGGGGGTATGTGCACGAGTGTGCGCGTGTGCCTCTGCGTGCACACGCGTATGTGTGTGCGTGGGGACGAGCCTGTGCCTCCAGGACCTCCCAAAGCCACGACAAGCAGAGGAATACCATTTCCACCCTACTGAGCCAAAGGTGGGGGCGAGACCCTCCTGCCCGTAGGGAATGTCTCTCCCCCCAAACACCCAGCCCCTCAGTGACGGAGGGGGGGGGGGGAGGAGGGGAGTCGGGGACCCCTACTGCCCCAGGGAGCTGCAACAGCCTTTCCCCTCCTGCCACCTCACCCTGGCTGAAAGCACAAGGGGCTGGTGACCACCTGCCTTAGTCCACCCTCAGCCCCTGCAGTTTGGCCTACACAGCACCAACATGTTAACTTGCTTAATATTTACGGTTGAACATGGGCAGAGAGATAGCCTAATCCCACACAGAGCCAGAGCAGCCAGGAGCTCTACAAAAATGCTTATTTTTGTGTCTCTATTTCATCTCTGTGTGGCACTATCCAGAGGGAGGATGGTAAGGCTCCTCCTTTTCATCAATACTTAAACGCTTTATTCTTTGAGTTCTCTCCTCTCTCTAGTAATTTACCATCTCCAGCAAGAAACAACAGATTGAGAAGCTCCTAAAGAAATATCTTCTTAGCTAAAGATATTTGTACTGCTAGGGAATAATAAGTCAGAGTGTGTTTCTAGGCACAAGGAATGATTCACCTCAGTAGCTGCCTTTCAGTGGAACATTAAATCATGGTCATTGTTAAAGGTCGAATGACAGAAAATCTTTAAATTTAAGAAAAATTTTCATGCCATGCACAAGAACATAGATGCTTTTCTATGTCAGTCATTTCACTCCTGAAAACTTCAAGCACTTGCCTAGAACAGTGCTTTCAAATGCTTTTGGAGAGTGGGACCGCAAACACGGCAGAACTACACATTGCATGTGCATCCGAGTGCAAGCTACTGAATACACAAACTAAGAGTAACTCTGATTGATGAGTTTATCTAGGCTGAAGGAAATGGAAAACCTGGGAAGCCACAGAGAAGGCTGCAATTCCAAGGTGCTGAAATAGCTCTGCAGACATTTAAGCGCATCAGTTATAATAAACTTTCTATTATTTGTGTGTCACTTTTTCCTCTTAACTGAAATGAAATCTTGTAAAATGCCATAAGCCATAAATTACCCATAGCTCAAGGAGATCATCTTTCTGCACAGGGGCTGCCACTTGTGCTTTGCCGGGAGCACTTGCAAGCTGCAAGAGCGGAGGAAAGTACAGAGCGCAGCACAGTGACAAACACAAAGCTCCTCACACCACAGATCTAGTATAGCATCCTTCCTATCGCTATGATCTTGGTTTCCCTTATAAAATCAGTTACAGGCAATATCTGAAGTAACAATCAGTATTTTCAGGAACTTGGACTGATCTTTACGAGTGTTATGACATGTGCTTAATTATGTATTCAACAATATATTTTACAATATACAGCATACAGCCAATATTTCCATCACATAGGATATGGAAATAACAGCACTAATTTTTCTTCTAATCTTTATTCATCATCCTCACATGCTTCAGATGAGAAATCTACAAATTTTACAAGTGAAAGTTACTGCTTTCAGCTAGGAAGGTTTAGCAAGCACTTCTCATTTTATGCTTGCAGCAGATAGAATGAAAGTGCAAATATTCAAGGTAGAAAAATAGCTAAAATATATAGGCAAATGCACTAGTTTAGAGACAGTCAGGTTGTAGTATATAACAGGCCAAGTATCCTAGGTGATATCTTCAGCAACGTGAACTAAAGCAAGTATGTCTGATACACAGGTGTACCCATGAACAAGTGTCAAAGGGTTAGAACCTTCGGTAAGAGGCAACTTAAGACATTTAAAAGTTTTCATTAAGACTGTCTCTCCCCCTCAGCTGCAGTAACACCAACAAGTTTACTTCAGAAAGGTTGTGAACTCTTTTATTCTGCAAATCTACCTTAGTAACATTATGTGTCTGTGCCAGTAGAAATCCAATTCAAATAAGAAATGCTACAAATTCCCTCTGCTGTGCTTAGCTCTGAATCCTGCCCCAAAAATATGCAGTTGCAATAACCTCAAAACCATAGTTTGTCTTAGTGTCCCAAAACACCACCTCTGCAGATCATCCTTTTTCATGTACCCTCCAGATTAAAATCAAAAAATAGCAATAGACAGATAGGTAGTTTTTTTCAGCACTGAAGGTTGCCAAGGAATCCAAGACGAGAAAAGATAGAAGGAGCCAAGCCATATAGGACCATTGTTATTGTAAGTGCAAGAGTATTCAAGGCAGCATTACATACAGCAGTAAACTCTCATACTCTAGAGCCTAAACTGATGCAACAGAAAAAAAAAAAAAGAAAAAAAAAAAAAAAAAAAAAAGCTTAGAAAATAAAACATAAAAAGTTGGAGATATTACACTATGAAAAGCATCACCTTTTTCTGTAGCCTCAAGTCTCACTTGTCTGTGTGAAGAAATACCTTGTTGGGTTACAGACTGGAAAGTTTTTTTGTGCTCTTCTAACATAACATTTTTGCATTCAGATTTTAAAGCCATATTTTATTAGAATTGCTCACTGGCATGAGGACTGAAAGAGCAGGTTCACTTCATCTGTATCTCAGCTAAAGTAGGTCATCTTGCTCTCCCATTCAGTGCTCCTAGGAATGTGACTTTCCTACTCCAGCAGTTTAAAAAAACAACAGGCACCAGCAGGTCATTAAAATAATTTCCTCCTCTGCATTCTGTTTGCACAATTTCACACGTATGTTTTCTTCTGTATTTTTACAACCAATATAGGAAATGTATGAATATGCCAACAGACAGTGTTAAAAAGGCCTCTCCCTATGAATGGAAAACCACAGTGCATAGAAAAGGTAAATTGATTTTAAGTCAGTCAAATCGGATGAGCAGAAACTCTTTATGCTTATATGATCTGATCTGAAGAGGAAGAAAAGGACATGTAAGAATCCTCTTTTTTTTTTTTTTTTCATAAAAGCCGATGTGGATTAGGAAAGCAAACTTACTTTGACAGTATTCTAAAAATTTGCATTTTTCAAGACACGTGAACACGTTCTGTCATTTGAGCATAGTGCATAGTTAAGTACCTAACCAATCAATACATATTTCAAAATGCACTCAGTTTCAGAGGTGTGACTATCTAGCACCCCTACAACCATTTTATTTTACAAACCTAGCTATTACATGACAGCCTTGAAACCTGAAAACTTGAACCTTATTTCTAAGAAATCAGAGCACACAATTATTTTATTAGGTTTCTAGCATGTTAACTGTCTTCATGCAATAACAAAACAAAACCAAAAAAAATTTCAAGCTACTTGGTTATCTTGCACCATCAACATCAATGCCTACGACTAATAACATAAAAATTACTTTTAAAGAGATCGAGGAAAAATAGACAGGTATTCTGGGAGAACACATTTATTTCCAGGAAGAAATAAATAACTAAAGTGGCTTGTATGTGTTTTGCATTGTATTTACTGTGAAAGAAAATGACCTTTGTTTATAATGAATAAATATATTTATATTGAATATAAATATAAATATAAATATAAAATGAATATAAATATTAACCTATATTTAGCTATAAATAGCTCCCTCTGGAAACCAGAAAGAAACACTTAAAATAGCGCTGTTAGGTTAATCCAATTAAAGACAATTATCAGTTGTCGGTGATACCAGGACTCGAGGTAGATCCCTTCCAGCCCCACTTCGCATGCCAGATAGTAATGAAGGCAGCTGGCATTCCTTCTTGGGCAGCAAACACTGTATCTGCTTCTCCCACTGGAGGACAATTTCTTGGTCAAGGGCCCTCCACCAAAGCACGTGCCCTTTCCCATAGCCCACCGCAGCTGGGGGCTTGAGCACATCAGGAGAGCCCAACACACCACTGAAAGCCTGGGCTGCAGCTGAAAGACTTCTGCTCTCCCTGCTTTACTGCCCCTAGCACCAGTGACATGGCAGCACCACAGCTGTGAAGGGTGTAGATGGACAAACACTATTCTTCTGACCTCAGTCCCATCCAATCTGATCTGCCTTTAATTTTTTGGTTGGTCTTTTCAAGGGACCTGAGAGTTAACCTGCACGAACTAAGACGTGTAGCTGATTTCCAGTTGTTTTTATCTTATCGAAAGGACCGTCCCAAAGCTGTTTGTAAGTTTACATCATGCACATTGTGATCTTTTCTTCCTGTTGCGCACTACTGTTCTTTTTGTACATCAGGCAGGAGCTTTAGCATAAAAGAAAGTCTTTGTAATTTAGCTTCAGCACAGGAAACAAATCATGGCTTCTTTTAATGTAAACGTTCAAAAACATGCACAATGTTCTATTCCTTCCAGACTAAATAAAGCCAAGATTAATTCATGTCTTTTTAAACACTCCACTGTCAGATATGTTTCAGATATGTTCTTGAGGCCCTGATTTTTCACTCAGAAGAGGCCTTTTTTTTTTTTTTTTTTTTTTTTTTTTTTTTTTTTTAATACTCACTGAACAGCTTAGGAAATGTCTGCAGGGAATGTGTCAATTGCAGCTTGAAAAGTTAGGGAGAAAGATACAAGAAGAGTGATGGAACCACATTTTTTTTTTCCTTTTAGAAGCAATGTCATGATTTCTCTTTATACAAAATTTTACAGAAATTGAATTATTAATTCTTTTGCAGCACTCTGAAGAAATATTTAACAATCTTTTTATAACCCTTGAAATTCAGCTGACTCTGCAGAGATTGGTAAAACAGCACACAGCCTGACATAAAATTACCTGCAACAGAAAGCAGGAAAGCCTTTTCTAGTTCAGTGAGGCCAGGAATTCTGATTGCATGCACTGCCTCTGATCTCTGCAATTACGAGCCAGCCATCATCTCCTTAGCATGGAAACGGACCAATTATCCTTCTTAGATGAATGAAGGACTGGCATTAGGGCTGAGCAAGGTAAGATCCCAGGATGCTTCTTAGATGGGATAATTCCATAAATGAGCACGGAAAAATGCAGCACTATATAAAATGGAAAATATTGCCATAGTTAATAAAGGGTTATTTGGCAGTACAAAAAGAGTGCAAGACATAACATGGACTATTCAGGAATATCACAGTTATCCTTCTAAAGTAAAACACAGGCAGTTTTAAAAAAAAAATAAATAAAAAAATAAATGAATAAGCAATTTTATTAAGGTGGACTTCAAGTAGAATCATAGAATCATAGAATATCCTGAGTTGGAAGGGACCCTTAAGGATCATCAAGTCCAACTCTTGACACCGCACAGGTCTACCCAAAAGTTCAGACCATGTGCCTAAGTTCACAGTCCAATCTCTTCTTAAATTCAGACAGGCTCGGTGCAGTGACCACTTCCCTGGGGAGCCTGTTCCAGTGTGCAACCACCCTCTCTGTGAAGAACCCCCTCCTGACGTCCAGCCTAAATTTCCCCTGCCTCAGCTTAACCCCGTTCCCGCGGGTCCTGTCACTAGTGTTAATGGAGAAAAGGTCTCCTGCCTCTTGACACCCCCTTACGAGGAAGTTGTAGACTGTGATGAGGTCCCCCCTCAGCCTCCTCTTCTCCAGGCTGAACAGGCCCAGTGACCTCAGCCGTTCCTCGTACGTCTTCCCCTCAAGGCCTTTCACCATCTTCGTAGCCCTCCTCTGGACACTTTCCAACAGTTTCATGTCCTTTTTATACTGTGGTGCCCAGAACTGCACACAGTACTCGAGGTGAGGCCGCACCAGCGCAGAGTAGAGCGGGACAATCACCTCCCTTGACCTACTAGCGATGCCGTGCTTGATGCACAAGTACGTGCATCAAGTAGTTATTGCATTCACAGTTATACTTCTGTCATAATAAATCATATTATTTTAACCTTGTAATCTTTACAGCCCCAAGGTAACCACAGTTCATCTGCAGATAACTTATGCCTCCACCTCACTGAAGTTGCTACAGATTGCATAAAATGTGTGCCCAGACTCAGAGATTGTCTTACCACGTTTTACTTGACCCATCTCCTTTGTAGCACAATGGTGCAGAGCTCCAGTTTCCATCACTTGAGGACAAGATAAGACCCAGAGAGCTTACCTAATGTCATGAATTCACTTTATAAGTATTACATTCCTTTCCCCTGATTGAGAGGTGATGCACAGTAAATGCTTTTTCTTTTCATTGTGAAATTCAGAGAAAATTAGTTGGCAGTGTGCCTAAAGCACATCACTGATTGTCACTGGCATTGAAAAGAGGGAAGAGAGGAAAGAAAGGGTCAGAGGAACTTAATTGCTCCTTTTTTCCATTACTGTCATAGCTTTTTCCAGGAATCCCACATGTATCCATTCACCTGGTTTATTTTGTGGTTGTTGTCTTTTTTTTTTCCACTTTGTAAGAGTGTACTTTTCAATTCTTAAGCCTTGGGACTCCCTTTGACTGACTTCAATAAAGACCAATAATTTCCCTGATATAGCAATGCAATTAGTGTTTGCATTTACCATTGAATCAATTACAGGTTTAATTGAAACAAAAAATATGGCATCTGCATGGATTCTTCTGACTCCCCAAAAGAGAGAAGAGCTAAATGTGCTGAATTACTGTAAGTCACAAGCTAGCGCTTTAGGCAAGAGAAGTTACTCTACTCTCCCCTCACAACAATAGTGCTACCTATTCCCATCGTTTTGCCGATTCCTCTGAGGTGTTCCCACAATCATTTATGTTACTGTGCAGTAAACTGGATCAAGGTTAAAATTAATCAAGAAAAAGAAAATTATGTTTTTCAAACATCTGAAGCAACACAGAAATAAGATCTAAACATGGGTGGGAACAATGAATTGAATTATCTTGGTAGCACTCGCTATCTTCACTCTGTGTCAAATAGCAGCATACGCTGCTGAAATGGGTGTGGCTAATCACTGATTCACTGAGAATTAACCTATATTTTAAGGAAATTTGAGCTATTATTAAGAAAACTAAAGCATGCATTTATTGGCTAGTTAAAATTAAACAACGTATATCCTAAAATAAAAGTATAAACTATGGTAGAAAGAAAAGAAGATTCTCTTTTGAAATGTTCACTCTTTATGGAAAGTTTAATTACCTTTAGCAGAATATCTAGCCCTTCATATCTAGTCAATTTTCTGTAAAAATCTGTCCCTGTCTTTAACTCTAGTAGTACGTTATCACATCTCATGGAAGTATCAGTGAAATCTTAAACAGGATCTCTTCTTATCATCAGTCCTCTTTGTTTTCAAGATAGATCAGAAACTACAAAAAGAGATAGCAATTGTCCTCATAATGAGTTAAATGTACCAGACATTGTTACACAGAAAGGAAGTGGACAATGATCATGAGCATGATAGGCTGAATGCTTTAAATAACTTAGATTAACTGAGATAGGCAGCTCCTTTGCCAGTAGATATAAATGTAAAATATTCCAAAGGCAAGCTATCCTTGCCATTGTCTCCTGAGATTTTTAAATCAGAGGAAGGATGTGAGTAAGTGGATGACAGGCAGAGCAGGTGTTGTACCAACAGGACACATGCACACACGGCATCTCCATCTAGTATATCAGCTGGCTGATTAATCAGTTGCAGCTCAATGATGTCAGGTGGAATTTACTGCTTGATGTTGGCTGGAGTAACTGGAATAATTGAGAGAAATCCCAGTGTAGAAGAGCCATAAGGGGAAAGTACAGCCTTGTGCTCAGGGAAGCAAGAGGTATCAGAAACTACGAATTCTCCCCAGACCAAAAGCCAAGATTTAAAGTTCTCAGTGATGTCAAGCAATTTTGAACCCATGCAAGGTGTTTTTTTGCACTGCTGTTACAAGTCTGTCATTTGCCTCAGTCTTCCCTCAAAGGTTAAAACAAATGCATATATCAAAGAAAACCCGGACAGAATGCCCCAGAGCAAAGATATAATTATACTTCCCCAAAGTCCTTAAAGTGCCTGTGGGGGGAAAAAAAAAAAAAAAAAAAAAAAAAAAAAAAAAAAAAAAAAAAAAAAGCATAAATATTTAACCAAAAGTATCTATCAATGCACACCATAAATCTGGCAACTACTTTTAAAGGGAGCATTACTCCCAAATATTTTAAACTTGCCCTGTCTTCTGCCCATGTTCCAGCTGTTCCTCTATCTGGATCATCTCTGTTTATCATCTGCTCTTCATAATATTGGTAATCTAACTCTGAATAAATGTCTGCAATTGATCTCATAAAGAAAACTGTTTTCATGGGTTGAGATAGCAATCCTATCTCTTAAAGGAAGAGATTCCCTTTAACACTCATTTAATATTTCTTTCTTTCCTAGAAGAAATGACTATAATGAACAAAAATATCAAAACTTCCTAAACAATATTTCTTTAACTTGTCTACTAAGTAAAAAATCAGCATTGTGGGTAGCATTGTGATAGTTTGTGAGATGGATTGAGAAAGCCCAAGAATGATACTGTTCCTCAGGTGAACAATTCCATGGATTTACATTAAATCAGTCTGTGTAAGAGATGGGCATATATGTTTCCTGCAGTAGATATTTACTTTAGATATTTACTTACATAGATATTTGCTTTCTTCAATTAATTAATTCTGGAACCTATCAAATATTCGTTAATTGATAGCAGGGCTTCCATTCAAACTAAACTTCAAAAGACGCTTATCTTCCTTAGAGGGCTGTAGAAAAATGTGCTGTCCAAGCAGCAACTGAGAGGATTTATGCAAAGAAGCACATTTCCTTTTTTATTCTAGAGATAATATTAATGGATACATTTAATCAAAGAAATCCTTTGAAGTGAGATATCTCAACTAAAAAAAAGAGAAAGTAATTATCGGACCAGAGATTATATGGGTCATAAGAGATAGGATATCAAACTTTACCAGGGAGAGACACCCTGTGGTAATAGCATAAACTGTCACTCCTGTAGTCACCTGCAAATAAACAGAGGAATAAGTGACTTAAGATGATTAAATAATAGACTATAGAGCAATCAATTCTAATAACACAGCTAACAAAACACAGAAATCCAACAGAAAAATGATAATTTCTGTTTCCAAAATGCTGCTCCCACTATTTTTCCAACATCACTTTTTACTGCTGTTCCTGTTGCACCCTACAACTTCCTACACCACCAAGTGCATTACCCTCCCAGTCCACACTTCTGACACAGCCCCAGCTGTGTCCAGGACCTAGCCAAGGAAGCCAGCCAAGAGATGGGGCCAGAGGCAAGCCTGGACCAAGCCCACCAGCCGTGGGGCTCAGGGCAGGATGGGGCACTTCAGCCTGAGCCAGAGAGTTGTGCCCCTAGCCCCAGGAGATGGTGTGGGGGGGGTCCTGTGCGGGGTTCCTTAAGGCCTGTTAATGAACTCAGGATCCTGACAGCTCTATCTGTTCATAACTGTTGTCTAGTTTTCTGTCTTTTTCTCAAATGTCACTCTATCGTCTTCCAGTCAGCCTTTTTTTCTCTACTCAGTCTCCTTGGCTCCCTTTTGTTTCCCACAGTCTCTGGATAACTTTGTCTCCAATCTGCTGCTTCGATCTTGACCTTTTCCTCTCTGCCTAATGCTGCCTCTCACACCATCATCCTAATGTCTCCTTTGAGACATCCCACTGCTGGTTGTGAGGTGACTTGGTCAAGAGGCAGCTCTTCAGAGCTGTTCCAGCCTGCTGTTCATCCCCCAAGCCTCATTCTGCCACTTGGGTGAGCACTGTCATCATCACTGTCTTTCACACACCCCAGCTGTTGATATAGTTAACTTTGTGATCCCATTTAAGTTCACATATCAAAGGTTTGATTATTTTTATGCTGCCCTCTCCTGTTGCTTAAGGTCTGTCTGTCCATGTTGCTAGAGTTCTTGTTCTATTGTATCCCCTGCTAATTGAATTCAAAGTAATTTAAGCCACGAGTTCACCTGCTCTCACCAGCTCATTACATTAAGAAAATCCTGCTGCTTAAATTCATTTTTCAAACTCATCCTTATATGAAAACTCCTTCAAAACACACCCCTCTCTACCTTTTGCCAACACCTTTATACACTTACGTTTCCCTTATGCATCTCTAATCCTTAAACAGACAGAGGTCATGAAGGAAAACAAGGCTTCTCCAACTGGTAGTACCACAAGCACTCACACCCACAGAGATCACCATGGCTTTGACATGAGATCACCATGGCAGTGTGATGTGCCTAAGCTGTATTATGAGGTCTCTATCCTCCAACTGCTCTGCCTACCCACCCAGCACAGGTGTTGTGCCACACAGCAGATGCACCCTGAGAAGAAGCAGATTGAGCTGGCCCTCTCTGTAATTAGTAAGGAAGCTGGGATATAGCCAAATTACTTGATAGAAATTCTGTCCTCAGCAGAGCAGGAAAGTCTCCCCATACTTCTCTGCGTCTGTTTAGAGACTCCCAAGAAATTACAATGAAGAAAACTTGACTACTTATTCTTTGATCATTCCTGATCATTCCTGAATGTGTTGGAAATAAACACTGTTCAAGGTGCTTTTTATTAGAGTGTATGAGGTGCCTGTGGATCTGGGAAGGCAGCAGATAAGACTGGTTTATACTTTCTTCCAGATCTAGCAGCACAGCTAAATATACAGCTTCTCCCTTGCCCAGTTTTATCCAAATGTGTTTAGCATAGATAGTTTAATCCTACAGAGGCAGGAAAATGAGAGGTTAACCTGGATCATTTTCACAGAAATGGACTCAGGAGCAAGTAAGTACATGTGGCTTTATAATGGCAGCTCTGACAGACCAAATCTGAGGCTGTACTGAAACCAGCCTGACAGAAACTAAAATACAAGATGAGGGAAAAAAAAATGGATTTCAAATCATAAAAATGTAACTGAAAATTTTCTCATATATGTGCATGTCTTTCATTTAAATTGTTCCATTAAATAAATATTTGTGAACATCAACAGCAGCAAGGCAAGCTGTAGTTTAATAAAATCAGCTGCAAATCATATGGTTGAGCAGCATGTTGCCTCTACTCATAGTAGTGCTGCCATTAAAGGCCATTAATGCCACTAACTCACAATCCTCTGACTCACTTCACTTAATGGCTCAGAATAAATGTCCATCACCTTCCTGAGCTGCACTGTTAAAACCTTATGCATTATTCCACCCACATTTCTTATCTTCACAGGCAACAACACACTGAATATATTTTAAAAACTGCCAGCTCCCTCTACTGTGCAAACATAAAAAAAATAAATAAAAATAACAATAAAAATAAAAATAAAAATAAAAATCGAAGTTTAGTGATCAGTTGTTTAAAACAATGGAGTGATTTTAAAGCCAGAGATGTCAGAGATTTGGATCAAAAATAATATAAGAAAATACTGAGTTATTTTCTCCTACTCCCTTGAGTTCAGCAAGTAAATTCAGAGTTTGTTGTGTGCTAATACGCAGGAACCAGGGATCAAAAACCTATTTCTGAACTACCCTAGAGCATGACATCCCAATACGGGAATTGGTCATCCTCACTATAGCCTCTGAATACTCCTTAAAAAGCACAGTTATTTGTGGTGGACATCAGTAGATAAAAATCTAGGTGCAGCTATCAGTCTGTCTCATGTACCAAAGTACACTGAAGATGGAATGGACACATTTTAGGTCTCAGCATAACGCAGTGAAGGGCAACAGTCATTAGATCCATAGCATGGGACTAGCAATCCGTTTTGCATTTGTTATAAAGGATGTTTAGAAATTTGTTGATGTTTACTAATATCAATATGTCCAGTTTGGAGGTTTAACTATCCTATTACTAATATTGATCCTGAGAGTTCACTGATTGCTGCTTAATTTCATGTTGCTGACAGATCAATATAGCACTTTGATCCTGATTTGTTTTAAACCACGTGGAATGAGAAGGTTTTCCCCACGACAATTAAAATAAATAATAATAATAATTTAAAAAGTGACTCAGCTGGGTAGAACAGTTTTTAAAACCTCAGCTAGATACCACTTAAGCAAAGGTTACTGTATAGAAAGTAAATATTTAGTTAACTATTTAGTTAACTGACAGAGGCAGAATATATACTTCATGACAAATCACCCCAGCAAGTTTTTTCACATCCTTTAAATGCAGAATGACCGCTGGTCTGTCTCCCATAAGCCTTATTTGTTGAGTGATGTAGAAGGAGAAAAGGGAAAGTTGCTGATTTTGTTATTGTGGATGTTATAGCAGGCCACAGAAGAAAGCCCCAGCTGGGTTTCTATCTGAAATGATAATTTTTTAGAATTTGTCAGAACAAGCTGTTCTTTTAGTGAAAACATTGTTGTTCACATTAAAAACAGCTTTTACTTCTGCCCACTCATAGTACAAAATGATCATAATCACTTCTTAGAAACAACCAGGAAAAAGTAACACACACACACACACAAATACATATATATATATATATATACAAACATATAGTGTCAGTGAATATATATATAGATTTCAATGTATGCATGTATGTCAGTGGGTTTATACATCTATATATATATATCCCAGATTAGTGTAAATAAACCCTCACATAGCAGCAGTTCTTGTAAGTCTAATGTATTCATAAGTCTTCAGCATGCACTGAAGATAACAACTAGAAACAGCATACCTGCAGCCAGGACAAAAGGAAACAAGCTGGAGGGAACAGCAAAAACAATATTGTTGTAAGAGATGTTAACAAGCAAAGATAGGAAATGTAAGAAGCTATGAAGGAACAGCTTGTAGCTGACTGATGCAATGTCCTGTGTTGTAACCAAAAAGGAAGGGTGGACTCTAGAAGTAAAGTATCAAGAAATAGTGACCTGCCTAGCTGGGAGAAGAGCTGGGCCATAGGACAAAGGAGATGACGGAATTCACTTTGTTTTCTGTGATAAATACATTGCAAGGTCAGTAAAGGACATTACTGATAAGTTTTGGTCTGCCAGGCTAAGGACTGGCATCCTTTGTTACTGGCTAAAATACCCATTAATGGGCTCTAATTTCAGTGCTATTATCAACAATCTCTTTAAAGAGCAGTCATGAAAACTTGTAATACTCCACGAGCTTCTAGAGTACCTGTCCCTGTAATATTTAAACATGAACTCAGGCTCCATATACCAAAAACAAGGATCCAAAGGTCTTTCTTCAGCATAGGCTACATTTCAGGGAGTTTTCTTGAGGTATCATTTTGTTTTCCTGACTAGTCAAAACACCTCTCTTCTTACCATTCCTGCCAACATTGTTACATTGATACCATACACTGATATATGAAGATAACGTATTAAATATCTACAAATCATCACATTTTTATTGTTATAATTCACTGCTTTTGCCTATCAAGCTGGTGAGATGTTGGGATACAAATATTTTGTTTGTCTATATTCTTCTGCCAAAACAATAATCAGCAAGAACTAAAACATATGCTTTAGGCATAGAGATTTTGAAATATTATGTCAATAAAGAAAAAAATACAAGCTCCTCAGCATTTAAATATATTGCTACCCATCTCTTTAAATTCTCTTTATAATACTTCTCTGCTTGGACAAATTTTGTGTACAGTGGCTAAATTTTATATTGATAAAAGAAAAAACAATTCCTCTAAAAAAAAAGGATGTGCCTTTGAACTACCTAAAATGGATCAAACCAAGGAAGCTGAACAGAGCTGGCGACTCTTCAAGGATGTTTTCCTTAGAGCACAAGAACTCTCCATCCCTCTGTGTTAGAAAGTGGGCAGTGAGGGCAGACTGGATGGCTGAGCAAGGGCCTGATGGTCAAACTGAGGTGCAAGAAGGAAATTAAGGAACTGAACTTGTGCAGGATTTGCTGCTCCACCTGGATGCATACAATCCCATGGGGCCTGATGGGATTCATCCCAGAGTACTCAGAGAGCTGGCTGATGCCATCATGGGACCTCTCTCAATTATTTTTCAATGGTCTTGGGAATCTGGAGAGGTCCCAGCTGACTGGAAGGTGGCAAATGTGGTCCCAATATTCAAGAAGGTCAAGAAGGGAGATGCTGGCAACTACAGGCCTGTCAGTCTCACTTCAGTGCCTAGTAAAATTATGGAAAAGATTATTCTGGGAGTTATTGAAAAACACATAAAAGACAACACAGTCATTGGTCAGAGCCACAGAGCCAACATGGGTTCACTAGGGGAAGGTCATGTCTAACAAACTTAATTTCCTTCTAGAAAAGATCACCCAGCTAGTTGACCAAAGAAAGACAGTAAGTGTAATCTTCCTAGATTTCAGTAAAGCTTTCAAAACTGTCTCTCACAGTATCCTTCTGGACAAAATGACCAGAATCCGGTTATATAAAAGAATAATAAATGAGTGAACAACTGGCTGATGGGTTGGGCCCAGAGGGTTCTTGTAAATGGGGCTACATCAGACTGGCAACCTGTTCCTAGTGGGGTTCCCCAGGGCTCCATTTTAGGACGAGTCATCTTCAATGTTTTCATAAATGATTTGGACGAAGGACTTGAAGGTTTTTTGAGCAAGTTTGTGGATGACACCAAATTAGGTGGAGCTGTAGACTCTGTCGAAGGTGGTGAGGCCTTGCAGAGAGATCTGGACAAATTAGAAAGCTGGGCAATCACCAACAATAAATATGAAGTTTAACAAGAGCAAATGCTGGATTCTGCACCTGGGAAGGGGCAACCCTGGTTATATGTACAGACTGGGTGACAAGATGTTGGAGAGCAGCCCCACAGAAAGGAATATGGAGGTTTTGATCAACAGAAAGCTGAACATAACCCAGCAGTGTGCCTTGGTGGCCAGGAATGCCAACCATATCCTGGGGTGCATCAGGCATGGCATTGCTAGCCAGCCAAGGGAAGTGATTGTCCTGCTCAGCTCTGCGCTGGTGTGGCCTCACCTTGAGTACTGTGTGAAGTTTTGGGTGCCACAGTATAAGAAAGACATAAAGCTGCTAGAGTGTCCAAAGGAAGGCAACGAAAATGGTGAAGGGTCTAGAGGGGAATGTGTATGAGGAGCAGCTGAAGTCACTTGGATTGTTCAGCCTGGAGAAGAGGAGACGGAGGGAAAACCTCATCATGGGCTACACCTTCCTCACAAGGGGGAGCAAAGAGGCTGGTGCTGATCTCTTCTTCCTGGTGACCAGTGATGGGACCCAAGGGAACACCCTGAAGCTGCGACAAGGGAGGTTCAGGCTGGATATCAGGAAAAGGTTCTTCACAGAGAGGGTGGTTGGGCACTGGAACTGGCTCCCCAGGGAACTGGTCACAGCATCAAGCCCTCAGAGTTCAAGAAGCATTTGGACAATGCTCTCAGACACATGGTCTGATCTTTTGGGTGGTCCTATGGGGACTCAGAAGTTGGACTCGATGGTCCTTGTGTGTCCATTCCAATTCATATATTCTGTGACTCTATGATTGTATGAAATGCACAGGCAGTGGAAGCAGTGACATGTGGTCTGGGAAGAGGACAGGGATGCTGTCCAGATGTGCAGGGATGGGATCAGTAAATCCAAGGCATAGATGGAACTGATCTTGGCAAGGGATCCAAGGAATAACAGGAGGGAATTCTATAGGTATATTGCTCAAAAAAAGAAAGACCAAGGAGAGTGTAAGGTATCAATGCCCCTTCTGATGGATGAGAGGGGTGAACATGTAACAACAGACATGGAGAACACTGAGTGCTCTACGACTTCTTTACCATGTGGGCACATCCACAGGTCACAGTCCCTCTGACTCGAGATCAGTCTGGAGTTCCAGCCTGTCCAGTACAGCAGCAAAGGGACATCAACAATGCCCTGGCTGTCTGCCAGCCCAGGCTCATGGCAGTAGCTGTTATCAAAATGTCCACAGGCACAGCAAAGCAAGATAAGGAGTAGAACAAACAACAGAAGCAAAGGCAGCCACTAACAAGCACTGGACTGTAATAAAGTCAAGCAAGCTCCATGGTAAGCAAAGAAGCCTGGCAATTAGTAGTTAAACAACTATAACATCTGTTGATTTGATTTAGCACCCTCCACACTGCAATCAAATCTGTCATCATCTCAAACCCTTCAGACACTACATTGGGTGCCAAAAAGGATTGCTGAGGTTTAGTCCCAGTAGGCAGGTAAATACCACACAGCCACTTGCTCACTCTCCCCTACTGGGATGAGGGAGAGAATCAGAAAGGTAAAAGTGCAAGAACTCATGGGTTGAGATAAAGATATTTTATTAGGTAAAGGAAAAACTGTGTGCAGGCAAAGCAAAACCAAGAATTCATTCACTACTTCCCATCAGCAGGCGGGTGTTTGGCCACTTCCAGGAAAGCAGGGCTCATCACACACAACGGTTTCTTGGGAAGATGAATGCCATCACTCCACATGTTGTTGTGTCCCCTGGACCCCAACCCACACCCTTCCTCCTTCTTTACCCCAACTTTTATTGCAGAGAACATTATTGTATGATACGGAATATCTCTTTGGCCAGTTCGGGTCAGCAGTCCTGGCTGTGTCTCCTCTCAGCTTTTTGGTGCAACCCCAGTCTCCTCACTGGGTGGGCAGCATGAGATGCTGAAAAGTCTGAAGCTGAAAAGCTCTGTGTAAACACTGTTCTGCAACAACCAAAATCATCAGTGTGTTATTACCACTGTTTTCATCAAAAATCCAAAACACAACATTGTGTGAGCCTCTATGAAGAAAATTAACTCTGTCCTAGCCAAAACCATGACAAGTAGAAAGACAAAAATTCTGATTGAAAGCATTTAATCTACAAATGATTTAGAAACAAAACCAACAAATTACTACCACCTACATTTCACTATTATCCACTGCAGATGTGCATTTTTAGATGCGCAAACAAATATTTTTGGTTTCAGAATATATCTTAAAGTTGGAAGCAAGGTGGAGATTTGCACATCTTTCATCCAAAGAGACATAATTAGTTTTTGCTCTGAATGAGCAACAGTGTTCCACTTATAAGCTTGTGATATTACTACATAAACTCTCAACATCTTATTTTGAAATATTTTAAGATTGCTTTGTAAAATTCCAAAAAGGGTACTTTTCTTTGGATATAATTAAGTAGCATCAATACAGCTGTATCTCAGACAACAAACTATCTTCAATGTACTTTTCTTTTACAAGTGTTATTACAGTGCTAAACAATTAATATAAGGTAGAAGAGAGAAAGACAGAATTAACTGCCTACTGTAGCAAATTAACTTTTTGAATAGAGACAGCCCTACAAGCATTTCAGGATCTCTGTTTGCTACTGAATATCATTGCTTTAGAGGTGAACAGCTGAAACATCTGCGTTCAATTGGTCAACTGATTAAAATGCAAGAACCATGCAGAAAGCATTTAAAGGCTGGGAAAGGTAATCATTTACCTAGTAAAGACACCAAGAGTTTGATGAAAATCCATTGCCTCTATCATTTTAGAGGTAAAGGTGTTCATATATGTGAAGAAATCACTTTGAGAAATAGGGTAACATAGAAATACCAAAGCAGAAAACACCTGAATATTACTATCTGTAAATAACAAGAGATGGGAAGAAATAGGCAGATTTAAAGCTGTTAGACACTGCAAGTCACTATAAATGACAGGGACAACACTGATGATGAAAGATCTTTAAATATCTAGATGCACTACCATAACTTCTGAGGTCTCTTTTTCCCCTCATTTCTGCTCTAGCTCAGCTAGAGTCCCACACATATTCTTTTTAAAATGAGCTAAGCACAGAAGTTTAGAGAAGAAAAAGCAACAGTAACCTCACCTGACTTAGACTCACTTCCTCATCTCTTCAACATGTCTACACAACCAGTGCTGTAGCACTCCCACCACTCCTGGTGGATAACCTGCTCACCTCTTGCTCTCTCTCTGCATTTGGTATTTTCTCTTGAACTCAGAAAAGTTCACCAGACTCTAATGCTATCAGATCCATCTGTCCAAAGACTTGGATAGATATCCAATGTGCCTCAGAGAAAAGGAGGGAACATTCCCAGTGTTTACAATAACATCAAAGCACTCTAAGGATGTCTGATTTAAGCCTCACTTTCTCATGTGTGTTTCTGACAAAGATACAGGTTTCAAAGCCTGTCCTTTGAGGAAACAACTATCACAAAAGTCAGTGTCTTCACCCATTTCATCAGAATTTAGCAATTGAAGGGGGCTGGTGGCTTATGTGTTCCACCTGCACTGAAGTGCTGTCTTTTTCCACAGCCCCACCAGCTAAGTGGCTGATAAATCAGTAATTTCATTTTTTTTTTTTTTTTTAAGTTCACAGAAGAAAAATGAAGAAAATCTTTCTTTCTTTTCCCCCAATTGTTTCATTCCCCAAACTGGATACAGATACCTCAATTTCTTTATCAAATTGAAAGGTGCACGAAATCCCAGACAGGACCACATCCTACACTGTGACATGCTGCTCTGCAAGGTAAGCCCCAAGACAGCTCTGTGGGCAAGGTACTTTTCAAGAGGGTGCTGAGTCATGCCAGTTTCATAAATTCTGGAGATTGGATTCCTGACCTTACAGCAAAGAACAGAGAAGAGATTGCACATGAGTGGAGGTTCTTCTCCCTTTTCTGGTTTCAATCCCCCACAGAAATGAATAATTATCTTTGCACTTTCACATTTCCTTGCAGATTGTTGTGGATCTCAAAACACAGTACATGTACTATTTTTTGTTGCTATTATGTAGATTTAATTTGATAAACATTTACTATAACCTGAAATCCAATCTCTTCCACAGTGGAATAGAATAGACATTTAACTACACTAAACAACAAAACTTACTTATTTAGACTAGAAACTGAAGAATAATAATAAGTACAGACAAAGCTGCAAGGATATCATTTGTTGCGTGTCCTATGCTGGAATCTGGCTAAGGTGATCACAAATCATTCATCTTTAAAAACAGAAGCCCTCAACAATATATGTTAACAGATACATATTCAATTGCAGTAGAATTCCACTTCAATCCAGTGACTAGCTTTAATACTGGCAAGAAAGAGTCAACTTGTGGATTAACATGCCTTTCCCATCCTGAACCATCCTTTTCATGTCCTGTCCAGCCTAGTTTGTGGGAGGCAGAAAACGAAAAGGGTAAGATGAAAAATGAGTTTCTAATAAGCATGAGAGATTGACAGGTCTTCTAGGTAAAAAGCGGTCATCTTCAGTACCATACAGATTATTATACAGTTGTATTAGAGACAGCAATTACATTTGCAGAGGAAGAGAATTGTTCAAATCAATTACAATCAACTACAACAAAGCCTTGAACAGAGGCTAAGAAAAGTCTAATACTGGTAACAAAAACAGACCACAGAGAACTAAAGAAAATAAGTAGCAAGGGGCAGACATGAAATCATGGCTATAGATTAATCGTTGAAAAAAAAATTTAAACTCACTGGAAAAAAAGAAAAAAGAGGATTTTTGTAATTCTTACAAGTTTAGAAGTATAGAATGCAAATAGAATGAGAAAAAATGATTGAGTGTGAAGAAGATAAGCCAGGGGGTCTATGAAACTATGTTATAATTTTCTAATACAAAGAATTACTACCTTTGTATCTTTTGATATTTAAAAAATGGAATTAAAAAAAAAAAAAGTGTTGAAAAATACTGAGTAGGAAATAATTTCACAACCATTTGAAGGGACTGGACTAGGTGACTTCCAGTTTTCTTTTATGACATACAATTTAACAAAAGGCAAGATCACTCTCTGAACAAAGAGTTTGTCAGAAAAATATAAAAATACTAAAGGCCAAGATGTTCAGAGCTTTAAAAAAGGCTCTGCTTAAATTTAAAAATAAAAATAAAGCAAATTGTAGAAGAAAGAAAAGTTACTATAGGAAGAAGGGGGGGGAGAGAAGCTGTTATATGAGACTTATAAATTAACATAAGAGATAAAGAGATTCAGAGTGTAAAACAGATTAGTTTTCAAAACTGACTAAACTAAGGTTAGTCCAATGATTGTAAACTAAATAATAAAAGATGGAAATCAACAAAAACAAGAAAAACAGAATAAATGTTTAATAAGCATCTCCAAGAGTTGTGGGGTTTTAGTCACTGTCTCAAAGTGAACTATCAATTTGGTAAGCAGAAGTTAAGTTTTAGCATTTCAATGTTAGCAAAATGATAGAGAAAAAATAGCCAATGTTTATCTTTTGTTTTTATTTTTTCAGTCCTGTGTTTATTAGTGAATGTGGACTTTTAGAAAAATATACATATTTTAAACTTAGTCTTCAAATGGAATTTTGATTTTGGTGGAAACAGGTTTTCCCACAGAGTGCTGCAAACAGAGAATAAATATTTGTAATTAACTAATGACATGAATTCAAAGCAACAAGATCACATGGCTCACAAAGTGCAAAGAAGCAATAATTCTGTTCATGAACAGGTCACTGTGTGTGGTCTCTGTTATTCATCTGCTAGACAGTAAAGCACATTTTTCTGTTTAACTGATGTACATATGCTTCATGCCTATGTAGTGGATCAGGTATCTGTGAAAAGCATACAGGTAAGAGAACTGAAAAGAGGATGGTGAAAATAAGGATTAAGGCAGGGAAGGAAAGAGAATGAAATAACTATCTCACAAAAAGCACAGTGATCAGCAAAAAGTCAGAAAATTGAAAAGTAAATGTAACCTGGCAGGAAACCTAATAGAAAGAATCAAATCAAGCAGAATTATAGGGAAATTTAAGGAACAGGAAATTCGCTTGGACTGAATGATAGGAAATAAAATAAATAAATTAGAAATGAGTAAAAAGTCCATATCACAGTAAACATACCACTGTTCCCTGTGATGAGTCTGCAGGTCCAACTGGTACTTAATTACACTAACAAAAGAATAGCTGTCAAGGTAATGAATGCCAGAACCATCTAGTACCACTCAGTGGCTAAAACAGAAAGGTACTCTATTTATATCAGATGTGTTTCAAACTCTGAAAGAATGCTAGACAGCAATGAAGTGATCACTCTGTAGAGCATGAGAAAACACAGTTGCAAGAATTCACTTCCATAAGTTGGGAAATAATACATTCATAGATGACCAGAACCCTAGAATTCTTAAATTTGACTGAATTCCAGGCCTGACAAGAATATATTGAATGAAGAAAAAATAAAGATAAATAAATAAATAAAATTAAGGCAAGAATACCTCACGCTTACATTTTCTGCTCTGAAAACTCATGTTACAGATAGAACTATAATTTCCTTAAAAATAAATAAATATAGCAAAGAAATCGGGTTCACAAGCTGAAGATATAGAAGAAATTTTGCAAGTGTTTTATAGTTTTATAATTGATCATTACATGTAGACTACAGCTATTTCAAAAGACCTTAAATAAATAGAGTGACTGAATTTCAAATTAATATTATATGCATGCAGTTTAATATTATGTACATTTTTAGTGCAGGTTAACTAACCAAGTCAAATAACTAGCTTTCAGTCATGCAGCAAATCATTTACAAGATTCAAAAAGCCTTTCTTATAAGCCTCTTTTGAATCCTGGATTGTGGTTCCCAAAGTAATCTCTACTTTTAGTGCAAAAACATGATCAATGTAGGGACAATGACAACTGCATTTTTGATATAACATGGCCACCTTACAGCCTTCCTCAATAAACTCTTCCCGGGCTCCCTCAGTTAAAAATAAAACAATGCATTTTCATTTTTTCACTTGGGAACCAAGAGATTTTATGTCCCTGTGGGAAAATGATGTTCTAAAAAATTCCCTTGTCTGGTATTTGAGTTACCACAAATGTGTCTAAGCTAGGACTTCCCATTGGCTGCCAGTGTCAGTCCTGGAGCACTCAGCTACAAGTGTAGCTTTTGCCATTTTATTCTGCTCCTTTGGCCTGCCTCTCAAAACCAAAGAGTCACGTTTGCATTAGTGCTGTGATGGAGAAATGGATAATGAAATACATGGCTAAATGGAGCTAGAAATATTTTCTATTAAAAATTAGAGAAAGGCTTAAAGCAGAGATTGATAGCAACCTAAACTTAATATATACACCCAATAAACATGTTTCACACCCAAAGCACTGTTTGGAAAATGTGCTCTAGGGCAATATCTTAGAAATTCTGTTCTGGAAAATCACTTTCTATGACAGCTCTGTAAATATGGGTAACAACTGAGTCTGACTGAAAAGCTGTTTCATTGTTGAATAGCTGGGCCTGGGTCTACCAAGGACCAGCCAAGGACCTTGAATGTCCTTGAGAATCAAACAAGCCAGCGGGAAGGTAAAAAGCACAGTGGGATTTCTAGGCTTTCCCAACAGGAAGCAAAGGGTAGAAATCAAGATTCATTGTAGAACTCGAGCAACCTCAGTAGAGGTTTGCACATAGAAACACCTGAATGCAGTATTACCTGCTTATTCTAAATGAGCAAGATTTGTTCATACATTATGAATGAACAGATTAGAAAATACCCTGAGGTATTTCCATTATTCCAAACAGAAAAACAAGATTATATTAGAAAGTGATGTGCTTACTGACAATAATAAATAATTATTACACTTACCTGTAGGGTCTAATTCAAATTGTTTTTCCATCACATTTTCTCAAAGAGAACTTACCCTCCTCTTCTTCCTCTGCTTTCCTCCCATCTTATATACCAATTGTTTAATAATATATTCTAAACTCACAGTCAGTAACATGTAAAGTAAGCCTTGGCATAAGATAAATGAAAGAAAGTACTCATTATTTTACTCTTCAGAATGATTAGTTCTAACCAGTTCCTTTGTGGTGGCAAAAAAAAAAAGCAAGTGGAGAACCTCCTTTCTTGGTTACCTGGGAAGAGTTCAGACTTTCTGCTTGAGGTAAAAACTGTTGCAGAGTTTTGTTATGACAGATATGTCCACTGAAAAACACAAAGGAGGAACTTAGCTCCAATCAGCTGACAGATACTACTGCATCCCAAAGAAGTGGTCACAATGACCCTTCCAAATATTGTTTTAAAATACCTGCCCACAATGACCTTTATGTGAGTCTTACTTCATACCTCTTTCTAAGCAATTTCTTGAAAATGACTTGCTCAAACCCAATTTGTATTCCAGTATGATCAGGACGGGTTACCAGACTCTTCTGCACCATTCATAGTATCAATCTATTTCTAATAGACACTGTCTCATCACCATCTTTCCTCCCTTTGCAAACAACTAACTACAAAATAAAGGGAAAAAGGAGAAAAGGAGAAAGGGAAAAAGGAAAAAAGGGGAAAAAAAGAAAAAATAAAAAATTGAAAAAAAGGAAAAAAGGAAAGATTTTTTGTTTGTTTGTTTGTTTGTTTTGTCTTAAAATACAATAAAATCACATTGCTGGAGTCCAGAGATTTACTTCATTCTGTGGTATCCAAAGACAGGAATCACAACAATCGAAGCACGTTCTTAAAAGATGTCCAAAACTGAAGGATTCAAAAACCTTCTCAATCTCTTTCAGTACTTCAGTATCTTTATTACAAAGCTGTATTTTTCCCAAATCTAACCTGAATTTTACTTCGTTACAATTTAAGTTCATTAATTCCTGTGCTGTCCATTGCTGATAAGGAAAACAGCCAGAAGCTGTAACTGTGTCTACTCTTTTGAATGACTAATACTCCATTAGAAGACCTTACAAAGAGCTCTTTGATAATTTGCATGAAGCTTTATGCTAGTAGGTCAATATGTCAGCTCTGAAAACTACTTCTAATCCATCTATATTGATATATGGTGGACACAGCAGCAGTGTTGGATGTTTGGGCCCTGGTCATGAACAATGTTTCAAGAAAAGGAGGAGATAACACCTTATGCCTGGGAAGAGGATGATAAAAAAAATAAGAGAAGCACAATGCCTTAGCTGTAATACATTATTTATAAAATACTGTTTTTAAAAATCAAGCTGGACACTTAAGTCTGTGTTGGAAACTAATACTCATAACAAAACAAACAAAGAAAAATTGTTTTCAGGTTCTGTTTTTTTTGGAAGTTTGATCCAACACATAGATCTGCATGCAGGGAAAGCTTATACAATCTCTTGCAGGCAGATATGAGTTTACCCATGTCTATATCCTAAGGCAATCGAGAAGCTGCATGGCTACAGTAAGTGTGGCATTTAGCCCCTATCTGCTTAAAACCATCCTATATAATCACAGAGTTCAATGGCAATGAACTGGCTTAGGAAATCTGCAATCCGTTGGCTTCCTTTTCTAAACAGCCACAGAACACAAAACATATGGGGTTAAGCATTACAGAAGTGTTGGTTGAGAAAGTACTGAAGTAACTGGAAAAAATTGTGATGAGAATGCAGAAATAACACAGCCTGGAAATTTTGCAGTAAAGAGTAAGTTTGCCTTAAGACAGAAAAATAAACACACACTAAGAATCCAGGGAAGTATAATGGAAAACTGAGATGCGTTTGCTCAGCTACTAGTATAATCATTGTTTTCTCTATACTTTACGGTTTTAATAGCATGATTACATCCATCTGCACAGCATTAACTCTGGTAGAAGATTGGTTTGTTACAACAAGATAAGTAATAAAAATACTTTAAACAATAAAAAAGTATTCTAGCCATGAGACTGTTACAGTGCAGCACAAGTTATTAGGTGCCAGTCAGACAATCTTAACAATGGATAGCACTGATCTATGAATTGGGCTGTTAAATGCAGTATAATATTATACCTATGCAAGATGATAAGGTATTTTTAAAAACAAAAAACTACCAAACTATATATGAATAGTATAGCCAAAGTATACACTCAGAGGCATGAGTATATTTATGAGTATATATCCAGAGGTTACATAAACCAGATTTTTACTAACATAGAAGGTTGGAAAGACTATAGATGTGTGTTTAAAAAACTAAACTAAACAAAACTAAACAAAAATCACCATATATCTGGCAAAGGAATCGTTCATTTTGGAATGAGTAAAGTAATGCATTAAACTCTGCACACTCTTCATAGAATCATGGAATCATAGAAACATAGAAACATAGAAACATAGAATCAGAGAATCATAGAACAGTTTGGTTTGGAAGGGACCTTAAAGATTATCTAGTTACAACTCCTCTGAGGGCACGGATGCCACCCATTAGACCAGGGCCCCATCCAACCTAGTCTTGAACACCTCCGGGGATGGGGCACCCACAACTTCTCTAGGCAGCCTGTTCCAGTGCCTCACCACCCTCTGCATGAAGAATTTCCTCCTAACTTCTAACCTAAATCTCCTTTTAGTTTAAAACCATTCCCCCTTGTCCTATCATTATCTGTCCGAGTAAAAAATCATTGTCCATCTTCTTTATAAGCTCCCTTTAAGTATTGAAAGATGCTCTGCAGGAAGTTATCCCTTGGGAAAGCTCAATAAATTTGGTTGTAAGACTCTACTTTCACAGTCCCTGTAAATTGCTCAACCCACCTGTAGACCCTTGTGGACTTCATGTTTTTCACTTGTGTTCAGGTTTCCCATCTCTACTGACATCTCATAAGACCTATACCTGGGTTTTACCCTCTTGGTTATTTCTCTTCCCTTTTTCTGGTCATCATTCTCTTTCAATATCCTGGCTTTTCTCCTTATTTTTGCTAGAAATTATTTATTTTCTGCATGAAAGAAAAGGAGCAAGCTTTGATATTACCTGTAGGAGATATTCCTAAAGCCATTTAGCTTTTTGGTACCACTCTTCTTCAGTGTCAGAAGGGGGTGCTCAAGGCAGTTTTTTGTTTTACTATTGCTTTGATATTGTTGAGCAAAACCATATTTCCTCAGACTTGGTCTATCAGTGCCATAAAGAATATAGTTCCTGTATTTGCCTGCATTTACAGGCAAACACACAGCACTACTATTTTCAGTGCACCTCTAATTCCTGAACTCAGTCAAATGTGATTATGCCTGACATAATTGTATAGGTACAAGAGTAAGTAATGTGTACATGTTTATTGTCAAGACAGATAAAATTAAGATTATTAAATCTTTAGAGAGACCATCACCAGCATGATAAACTGAAATGTAACTGAAAAAAAATAAGTAAAAAAAAAAAAAGTAATTGAAAATATTAGGGGTAAGAAACAGGTGTATAGAGGAAGATAAAGTCATCCTAACTGAGCCTATAGACATTTTCCATGGAATACATCGCCATTCCTACCTCTTGGCACACTGCAGATTAAAAACACTCATAAAATGTTTTTGGATTCAAACACTGCACAAAAATTTCCTGTGGGAAAACTGAGTGCAAGACAATTTGCCATAATCTGTTACCACCACAGATGGGTGGAAACTGCATTAGAATAGTCATAGAGCTTTCAATTATTTTTCAGCTGATGCATATAAAAAGTTGTTCCTTCCTTGAAAGAACTCTTGAAATCAAAAAAAAGGGTTTTAGGTTTCTTAAGGAATGATGAAATCTCTTTGTCTGGACATTGGACTTTCTAGTTTTAAAATAATGCTATAAAACTGAACAGTAGAAAACAAAGGCTTATAATCCAGGTCCTTCAGTGTTTCCTTACAGCCCAGAGACATGGTTCTATGATGATAACCACTTCCTGCATTTTGCAGAGCTAAAAGAAACCTATTTTATGAAACAAGAGAGGTTGGCAGCCCCAACTCAGTTTATGTCATCACTGAGAATGAAATCACATGCCAAACACATGCAAGTGTTTTGTCATGTTCTGTCATAGTTATTTGGTTATTACTTTGTGTAGGGTTGGGTCAAGGGATCAGAGGAAGAAAATAGCAATGAAAATGAGACAGCAGGAAAAAAGAGATGTAACCTTAATAAAGGACACTTGGTTCTAAAAAGAAGTCTTGAGAGAGGTGTTTGTTGTTGTTGTTGTTGTTGTTGTTTGCTGGTGGTGTTTTGTTTTGTTTTGTTTTGACCACAGAATCACAGAATGGTTAAGGTTAGAAGAAACCTCTGGAGGTTATCTGTTCCAACTCCCCTGATCAAGCAGAGACACTTAGAGCAGGTTGCCAGAACCATGCTAGATGATTTTCAAAGATCTCCAAGATGGGAGCCACCAAAAATTCTATGGGCAACCTGTAGCAGTGCTCAGTCACCCCCACAGTAAAGAAGTGTTTCCTGATGTTTAAACAAATCCTGTCACTGGGCACCACTGAGATGGTGAAGGGTCTGGAGGGCAGGATGTATGAAGACTGGCTGAGCTAACTTGGTTTGTTCAGCCTAGAGGAGGCGAGACTGAGGGGAAGAGTCATGGTGGTCTCTGATGGGAGCAGAAGGGCAGGCATAGATCTCTTCTCTGTGGTGACAGAAACAGGACCCAAGGGAACAGCATGAAGCTGAGGGGACATTCAGACTGGATGTTAGGAAAAGGTTCTTCACAGAGAGGGTGGTTGGGCACTAGAACAGGCTCACAGAGGAAGTGGTCAAAGCACCAAGCCTGCCTGCGTTCAAGAAACATTTGGACAAAGCCCTCCAACATATTGGAGCCTGATTTTTGGGTGGTCCTGTGTGGAGCCAGGATTTGGACTTGATGATCCTTGTGGGTCTCCTCCTACTCAGGATATTCTGTGATTCTTTGATTCTTTGCACCCTCCTTTCAGGTTTTAGTAGGCATTGATAGGATCCCCCCCGAGCCTTCTCTTCTCCAGGCTGAACAGTCCCAACTCTCTCAATCTGTCTCAATCTGGTGTGCTCCAGTTCCTAACTGGATCTAACTGAGTACCTAGTGGAACAAGGGACCAAAGAACTTTACTTTTATACTGCCTGGGGTTCAGGACTTGACACATTATTATAAAAAGGCCATGATTATATTTTAAATTTCCAAACTCTAACAAGATTTTATCCTTAATTCATTGTTTACCTGCAAGACCCTACAAATTTGTCTAACTCCCCAAGTCAAAAGGATAATAAATAATCTAGCTAGGCTTAAGATTTTATTTTAGAGCAACAAAACAGACTATGAGCCTCATCCTCAAACATTCTGATACTCCCAAATGTTTTCAACTTCAGATGGATAAATGGTGTCATTTAAGCCAAAGAGTGCAGGGAGCTACTTTGCTTATTTATATACAACATTGAAATGCTCAAAGAAATGTATTATAACTCAGCAGGAAAAATGTTTAAAAATTTCCACCCACACACTCTAATTTTAGCCCATAGAAGTGATTAGTTGTTTCTACATCAGGTTTAGCTTTAATTGGATGTACAGAGTGAACTCCAAATAAGCTGCCAAACTGATATAATGTATTCAGTTACATGGTTTTAAAGATTAGCCTCATACGCTACTAATTAAAACTATACCTGAACTTTTAGTATATTCATTTATGACTCTGACTGGCATTAGGTTTACACACGTCTATTTCAGGTAGCATAGTCTTATACGTTTATGTAGTGACAGTAAAGAGCACACTAGAAAAAAAATCAGTAAGTGACTCAGTAATATTTTTAGCTCTGATTATGTGCCTGGAGTTATTCTCTTTTAACGAAGTCCAGAGCTACAGCAGCAGCTCACCAAAAGCCAGAAAGAGTACAAGCATTCAGATTTCAGTCATAGTGCTGGCTGCAAAAAGCACTCTCGTTGACACATAGTCCTCTTTGGCACTCACGGGCAGACTTTTTGAGGCCAAGGAGGCATATACATGACCTCTCTCACGACTTTTGCCTTAGACTTAGCCAGAGGAAGTAAAGAACATGGGATGAAAATAAACAGACTGTGGACCACACTTAATAAACAATGGTCTCTCCTCACCCCACCCAGAAACCCCAAAGAGAAAAACAAGTTATTTGTATTGAAATGTGAACAGACTTAAATGCAAGGATAACTGAACTCAATACACAGAAATAAGCATCTCTAAGATCACATTTTCATTAATTTCCACCCTTTTAAAAGTAATTGTTTCTTAGGGATAGTGTAGTCTAAATGTAGCAAATCATTGTAACTGAAAGCAAAAAAACAACAAACAGTTATGTCTAAAGTTTCATTTATTTATTTATTTTTATTTATTTTATTATCTAATATTACCCTTAAAAGAAGCTAGAAAATTGTTATCTAGGGCATACAGGTCTTATTTTTTTTCCTTTGTCCACATCTGAGTAAAATGGTGTTTCTGAAAAGCAAGCTACTGAGACAGACATCTAGTGGGGCTTCTCCTGGAGTCAGGGGACCCTATGTGCACCAGCAAGCAGAATGCGGAGTCCTCCTGTGCTGTGGTCTCCTGGTGCTGCCTGTGAGTGAACAAAGCAGCCCCAGCCTAACCATGCTGGTGATCTTCTGGCTTCATTGAAAACATGACACCAGTGGAGGACTGGCGTAATGAAAACATCCTCTGCCATTTCACCAAGGCCAGAGATAAAAGGAATGCAGGTGGCAAAGGCTCCTAAACAAGCACACAGTTAATTATAACAACATACCCTTCTGAACCATTTTCAAAAACAGGTTTGGCCTCAAATCTTGACCAGCTGCAATGTTACCTTCTTAAATTTTATAACAAATAACAAATACTCGTTTTCTTCTATTTTAAATCAGATCAGATGTTCTGGTTCAAAAACTACCAACAATCACTACTACTACTATTACTATTATTACTACTATTACACAATCAGCACATATGGGGTAGGATTCAGTACACCTAAGAAGCAGGCTCCTGTGAGGTTTTTTATCTTCACTGGCATTTAAGTTTCTCAAGTGGAGGAGTTGTGCTGCCAACTCTAGGGAGGAAAAGTTTTCTGCCACATAAGAGCAAAACACCCTGGAGAATAAAACTTCACCAATTATCTCAGACACCATCAGGTGAAATCAGCCACTGAAATTTGTGTTTAGTTCTCACCACTAAAAATGTTGGCCCACGCTGATCAAAACAATGGAAAAAGTGAATACAATAACAATAGCAATTCCCAGGAAAGGGGGAAAACAAAGCTTCCAATAGCTAATAGTACTCTAAGGCTAGTTTTTTTATTCTTTCATATGTTTCTTCTCTTATTTTTATTTGGGGGCTTTTGGAATACCGGAGCACATTTATGAAGAGCCTTTTCTAACTCCAAGCCTTGGCAAAAATAATAAAAACATACTTAAAAATGCAATAAAATCACTATTAAAAAAAAAAAAATGGAAAGCCAAACCAGAAGACAGATACACACATACAGAACAAAAGAAAGAAAGAGCATAAATGGAAAAAGTATTAAGTATATTGTTTATTACATTGTTGTGTAACATGGAGCCAATACCCATAGCCACTCATGTGAAAATGAGTGAATTTGAAATGCTATTGTTGTTAGGTACACATAGTACTGCTTCCCCAAACACATGAAGCTTATTCTTTTGCTTAAAAACCCTGACGTTCAACATTAAAAGCAAGATCTTTACCCCAAAACTCTCATGTAGACCCACTTCCATTTCTTCTTCTTCTTCTCCTAGTAGATGGTACCAAGGCTGAGCAGGCATATACATACAAATATACGTACTTCCAGACTGGAGACTGCATTACCAGGCAGTGCAGCCCAATGGATGAAACAGTTGGTGATAAGGTCTCATGTTTTGCACTGCACATCTTTCAAGAGTTTCACTTAGTGGTAGCTGTGGTCCCATGTATTGAATGACAACTGATGTTCTGAATTCATGAAATATGCATCTGGAACTCATCTTCCAATTTTGTTTCCTCCCAGTGCAATTCAACTCTTATGTATTGAGACTGCTTTATGATGTGAATTGACATGCAGTAGAAAGGTGTAGTCAGGAGATTCACTTTAAAAATGCATTTCTACATTCAAACTAAAACTGTTATAGATACAACCAAAAGCAACTGGGATAGCAAATACTTAATGTTTCAGTTGTTTAAGCTAACCCAGTCTGAGACTATTACTTCTTTAGCTGGCATAGGCTCAGCCAGAACAAAATGCATATCAAAACCCTGCATGCCTGCATTTTTATTTATTTATTTATTTATTTATTTATTTTAGACTTTACTCACTAATTCTCCCACAGGCTTTGGTATCTCTGAGAACCGGTATCTTAGTCCATCTGACTGTTCAGTAAAGGAATACCTTCATGCCAAACCAAGGCAGGAACTGATACTATTTGCAGATGAACTGAGCATTTCTTGCATGCCCTTCAGCTTTCAAGTCTGAACACAGTCATCAATCCAAGCTTCCAAAATAAAAGACATTGTGAATTTCAACAGAATAAATATATCAATGGAAAAAAGTGGTTCAAAACAGTAAGAGCTGCAAGAGAAAGCCAAAACATATCAAGTTTGAGGAAAGATTAGACACCTGCGATGCTAAGAAAAATAAGCCTCATTCAGCCTCATCCAATGAAAGGCCTTCTGGTTAACCATTCGAAGTGACACCTGAAAGAAATTGTCCATGGTGTTGGCCAGTCTTCCTTGCATTCAGCCTCTCCTCTGCCAGGGAAAGCACTCGAGAGATTTCACATTTCCTATTATACTTCTAATTTAACTATTTGCCATTCTTTATTCTGATTGCATTATTAAAAAAAAAAAAATCTTATGTATTATTTCATTGAAGAAATTACCTATTTTATTAACTTGTATTACTAAGGTGGGATTTTTTTACTGTTGATCAACATCTTGAAAAATCCAGTTCTTCAGGACCAATGCTGATAAGTCACTTGCATTGGGATGACACATTAAAATATTATTCACAAGAGGAAAAGGTTAATATGGAATACATTTAAAGCAGAAAGGGTAAAAGGTGCTTTTGTAGAAGTATACCAGTCTCGTGGTTCCGCTCGAGTGGGCAGCCGAGCTCCACCACAGCCACTCTCTCACTCCCCCTCCTCAAAGAGGAATGGGGAGAAAATATGTGAAAAGGGCTCAAGGATTGAGATAAGGACGAGAAAATCACGCAATAATTATTGTAACGGGCAAAACAGACTCGGCATAAGGAGATAGTAAGATTTATTGCCTACAACTAACAAGCGAGAGAAGTGAGAAAACAAAGGAAAAAAAAACAAAAGCACCTTCCCCCCATCCACCCTCTTCCACCTCCTCCCCCCGAGTGGCGCAGGGGAACGGGGAATGAGGGTTATGGTCAGTCTACAGCACTTCTTCTCTGCCACTCCTTCTCGGTCACTCTCGTCCCCTGTGCTGTGGGGTCCCACCCACGGGATGCAGTCCTTGATGAACTGATCCGGCGTGGGCTTCCCACAGGCAGCAGCTCTTTCAGAACTGCTCCAGATATGGGTCCGTACCACGGGGTCCATCCCTCAGGAGAAAACTGCTCCAACCTGGCTCCCCTACGGGCAGCAGCTCCTGCCAGGTCACCTGCTCCTGCGTGGGCTCCTCTCCACGGGCTACAGGTCCGGCCCGGAATCTGCTCCGGCAGGGGTCTTCCACAGGCGGCAGCCTCCGTCGGTGCAGGGCCACCTGCTCCACCATGGTCTCCTCCACGGGCTGCAGCGTGGAACCCTGCTCCACCGTGGTACTCCATGGGCTGCAGGGGGACATCCTGCTTCACCATGGTCCTCACCACAGGCCGCAGGGGACTTCTGCTCCAGCGCCTGGAGCACCTCTCCCCCTCCTTCTACACTGACCTTGGTGCAAGGCTGTTCTCCCACTCCCTTGACTCTCCCGGCTGCTGTGTGGCGCAGTGTTTTTTCCCTGTCTTAAATATGCTCTCACAGAGGCGCAAAACAACATCGCTCATTGGCTCGGATCTGGAAAACAATGGGGCCCTTCCCAAACATGGGGCAGCTTCTAGATCTTTCTCACAGAAACCACCCCTATGGCTCCCTGCTACCAAAACCTTGCCACGTAAACCCACTACAACCAGCAAATGACTGAATACACAAAGGAGTCAAAATAACTAGCTTTAAGGATACAAAATATGCAGTCACATATTATCTTGCATATTCTTTTTAATTGACTGTGTTCTTGAAAGAGTATTAATTAGATATCTATTAATCTAGAACTGCCATTTACATTTTGCTGCATTAGATTATTAATCAAATATCTGTTAGTTTTTCTTTAAAGTGCAAAATATACGTTAAAACTTTTTCAAGTTGAAAGAAATTTCTTAATTGCATCCATATTTAAGATTTTTTTTTTCCACAGGCAGTAAGTAATAAATTGTGTGTGCTTTGGAATTAATCTTTTCATAAATATGTATTCTAAAAATGTAATAACACAATATTGATTTATTATATGATGTTATATCTTTTTCATAAAAATCCAGCATATCTTCTAAGCAAAAGGAATTTCATAAAACTTTTTATTTTTTAAAGACAGTTCCAGAGACATGAAAATAATGAAAAATATGGTTCACACTATTTGAAAAAACAAATAACATTTAGACATTGCAACAAATTCTATTTGCTTTTGTAACATACAGCACAGTGAGGACTTACATATAATTTCCTGCTCTTTCATAAATGTAAATATTCTGGTGGATTCTCCAACACATAAAAGTACAAATATAAACAGGAATGACAGATTATATATATTTTATTCATCCAGGGTTTTTTGTTTGTTTGTTTTTAACAATCCTAAAAATAATTACATTTTAAGCAAAAACAGGGAAGCTTAACTCAATAGAATCACATAGCTGAACTGCTGTACTTAAAAGTACATTAGGCTTTCTCTCTTTAGTGTAATTTTTTGTAACCCTGCTGTGAGTTAAATTAGTTGACGCTGGAACATACTACAATGCAGCGGTTGCTTCTGAACTCAGGAAGCCCAACAAGAGGCCTCAAGATTACCAACATTTGTTGGTTATCCTTGGGTGGCCATGAACGCAGAGCAGTGTATAAACACTCTTCCTGACCCAGTTATCAGAGCAGCTTTCCAGTTCTCCTGTCAAAGATGAGTTGCATGACAGACACAGAAATTACATTTCTTAAATAGTGATTTCTTGTTGGACATGAGATGCTAGATGGCTGTCTTGGCCATAGTGATCATGAAACAGGATTCATAAAGGTAAAGTCTTGCCTTAGTAATTTGGTCTCCTTCCATGATAAGATCACCCATTTTGTGGGTGAAAGGAAGATCGTGAAGGTAATCTTTCTGGATTTTAGTAAGGCCTTTTGATACTGTACCTCATAGCATCCTTCTAGACAACTTGTCCAACTGTGAAATAAACATGTTCATGCTGTGCTGGGCAATGAACTGGCTGAGTGGTAGAGCTGAAAGGGTCATAGTGAATGGGGCTACATTTGGGTGGTGGATGGTCACTAGTGATGTTCCACAGGGATCAACTCTAGGGCCAGCCTGTTCAACATTTTTATCAATGAACTGGATGCAGGAGTTGAATACATCCTTAGCAATTTTGCTGACACTAAACTTGGATGTGTTGACTCTGAAGGGACGAGAAGCCTTGAAGGATCTAGATACACTGGAGCACTAGGCAATCAGTAATGGCATGAAATTCAACTAAGGAAATGCTGGATTCTGCGTCTGGGTTGGAGTAATGCTGGGCACAGGTATAGACTGGGAGACAAATGCCTGGAAAGCAGCCCTGTTGAAAGGGATCTGGGGGTGCTGGAGGTTCAACATGAATCAGCAGTGTGTTCTAGCAGCCAAGCAAGCAAACTGCATTTTGGGATGTATTAAATACAGCATAGCCAGCCAGTCAAAATTGGTGTTTTTCCAGCTATACTTAGCATTGATGCAGCCTCAGCTTGAATATTGTGTGCAGTTCTGGGCTCCACAATATAAAAAAAGATGCTAAGATACTTGTATATGTCCAGAGGAGGGTAACAAAGCTGGTAAAAGGGCTGGAAAGCATGTCCTGTGAAGAAAGGCTGAGGACACTTGTGTAGTCTAGTTTGGAGAAGAAGAGGCTGATCTAATGGAAGGTGTCACTTCCCATGGCAGGGTAGGGGATGGAAATAGCATGCTGCAAGGCAACCTCGTTGCTCTCTACAATTTTCTGAAGAGGGGAAATGCAGAAGGAGGTGCTGATCTTTTCTCTCTGGTAACCAATGATAGAATCTGAGGGAACAGCAAAAGTCTGCACCAGGGGAGGTTCAGACTAGACATTAGGAAAAAATTATTTACAATGTGTGAGGTCACACAGTGGAACAGGCTTCCTAGAGAGGTGGTTGATGCCCCATGCATGTCAGTGTTCAAGACGTATTTGGATAATGTCCTCATGAATACATTTTAACTTTTGTTTACCTCTAAAGTGGTCAGGCAGTTGAACTTGTCCTTTGTAGGTCCCTTCCAACTGACCTGTTCTGTTCTGTTCTGTTCTATTCTATTCTATTCTACATTTAAAACACTAAATGATGGGAAACTGTGTAGCCTACAGTAGCCATTCTAGCAGAAATGATAACTGAATATCTATTTACTGAACATAGTGGTATTATCAAAATATTCACACATTAAAATTTGAATATAAGTATAGTGATTTCTTTCCTTCTAATTACAGAATCACAGAATCATAGAATCATAGAGTCAAAGAATCATAGAATAATAGAATAGTTTGGGTTGGAAGGGGCCTTAAAGTAATCTTCTAATTCCAACCCCCCTACCATGGGCAGGGACACCTTCCACTAGTCCAGGTTGCTCAAAGCCCCATCCAGTCTGGCGTTAAACATTGCCAGGATTGGGGCATATACAAATTCCTTGGCAACCTGTTCCTGTGCCTCATCAACCTCTGAGTGAAGAATTTCCTCCTAACATCTAATCTAAATCTACCCTCTTTTACTTTAAATCCATTACTCTTTGTCCTAATGTTATGTATCAGCATATAATTATGTTCAAATAAAGCTGCTTATCCTCCAACTTCCACAAGATTTCTGTAGAAGGAGTATAAACATAGAATGTAAACCAAAATTTCAAAAATAGAAAATAAGAATAGCTCCACTATGTTCACAGCAAATAAAAACATTAATGTTCAGAGAACTTGGCACAAAAAAGCACTCACGTGAGATTCACAGGCTCAAGAATAGAGCAAGTATCATGGAAGTTTAATAAAACATTTTCATAACAACTTCAGAGGGGAGAAACAGAACTATTGAACATTGCATTTCCACAGATATTATTTTACAAACCTAATGTATTGAAATTATTCTCTCACTGAGATACTTATATCATTTCCGTGGAGGAGAAAAGCAAATTTAAATCACTACAATAATAGTTATAACAGTCTAACGTTCCTTGGAAGCAAATCTAAATTGTTCAAAATTCTAGGAGAATGTTTTTCAAATTATCAGACATTGAAGACACAGGAACAAAGTGTAGCAGGACAGCAAAACAGAACAAAGCATTTGAAGCAAGGAAATAAAATAGTGTCAATATTTATTTTTTTTTAAAGTTAAGTGTCTGAAAACTCAAGAGCACAGAACAGGAGCTGCTTTGACTGAAGACAGAACTGGAGGTAATTTATCAAGATACAATGGTAAAAACATCCATATTGTTTTCAGTAAATTTTTTGTTTCCCTGGATAAAATGTAGTCATTTAAATACCTTGCAGAGTGCAATATCGTTTGGCATCATTAATTGAAGATGTCCTGTTTTCTTTCTTTCAGATCTAAGAAGTAACTTTTTTCCTCCTAAGGCCCACTTGGTATCAGAAATGAACCTGTTGCAAGTCCTACCTATAGGAGGGAAGATATGTTCTTGCTCATGCCATGGAGTTTCCATTGCTTAGGAAGTTTTTGGAGAGAAAAGAGTTAAGCCTTTTGGCTACAGTCTAATTCCTTCCACTCCTTTCAATAGTAAATCCATGTTAGCAATGTCCACTGTTTACAAGTACAAATTATGATTTTAATTATGGTCTTAATCATATAAATTGAAAAAATTATTAAAGAATAAAGATCCTTAACCTTTCTGCACTTTTGCCCTATGTAAATAAATAAACCATTCTGACTTTTATAGAGTGCTGTGGAAGGTGATAAGTGTGCCCAGATGGCCAAGAAGGCCAACAGCATCCTGGCTTGTATTAGGAACAATGTAGTCAGCAGGACCAGGGAGGTGATTGACCCCTGTACTCTGCTCTCATGAGGCTGCACCTCCAGTATGGCGCTCAGTTTTGGGCCCCTCACTACAAGAAAGACATCAAGGGAAGGGCTACAAAGCTGGTGAAGGGCATGGAACACAAGTCCTATGAGGAGCGGCTGAGGGAACTGGGGTTGTTTAGTCTGGAGAAGAGGACACTAAGGGGAAACCTTATTGCTCTTTATATACTACTATTGCTCTTTTTATACTACTGAAAGGAAGTTGTGGGGAGCTGGGGATCAGCCTTTTCTCACAGATAACTAGTGATAGGACTAGGGGGAATAGCTTCAAGTTGCACCAGGGGACATTTAGGTTGGAAATTAGGAGAAATTTCTCCTCAGAAAGAGTAGTCAGGCATTGGAACGGGTTGCCCAGGGAGGTGGTAGAGTCACTGAAGCTAGGGTTATTTAAGGAAAGGTTGGATGTGGTGCTGTTGGATGTGGTGCTGTCCTGGTTTTAGCTAGGATAGAGTTAATTTTCCTCCCAGTCGCTGGTAGGGTGCTATGTTTTAGATGTAGAGCTTAGGGATACGGTTTAGTGGGGACTGTTAGCGTTAGGTCAGAGGTTGGACTCGATGATCTTGAGGTCTCTTCCAACCTAGAAATTCTGTGATTCTGTGATTCTGTTTTGAATTTAGGATGTGAATAATGTTGATAACACACTGATTATCAATTGTTGCAGAGCAGTGCTTACACCAAGCCAAGGATGTTTCAGCTTCTTGCTCTGTCCTGCCAGCAGGCAGACTGGGGGTGCAGCAAGAGCTGGGAGGTGACAGACCCAGGACAGCTGACCCAAACTAGCCAAAGGGGTATTCCATACCACCTGACATCATGCTAAACAATATATAGGGGTGGCTAGCCAGGGTGGGGGGGCAGCTGCTCAGCTATGTTATAAATCATAGAAAGCTTCTTCTAAAGTAGAATTTGAATTTCATTCTCTCCTACAATTAGATACTGAAGTTTACAAATGAAATAGAAATAAATATGAAGGTTTACTGCTGTCTTTTAAAGAGCGAGATTAAAAACATATATATGTATATGAAATCAGTATTTTTAATTTAAACTAGCTTTAAGAGTCAATCTCATGGATAGGACCCAAGGGAATGGCATGAAAATGCGTCATCGGATGTTCAGATTGGATATTAGGAAAGGTTCTTCACTGAGAGGGTGGTCAGACACTGGAACAGGCTCCCCAGGGAAGTGGTTATGGCACTGAGCCTGCTGGTGTTCAAGAAGCATTTGGATAGTGGTCTTAAGAGATATGGTTTAATTTTTATGTAGCACTGTCTGGAGCCAGGTGTTGGATTCCTTCTTGGTCCCTTCCAAATCAGGATATTCTGTGATTCTGTGATTCTATGATATGAGTATCTCATACATAGCTGAGAACTGCTGTTTTCAATGCTTTACTAACAATACCCCTTGTATACAAGAAACTCAACTGACGAAAAATGATTAGTGTTTGCACTATTGCATAATGGCATTCAGAGAGACCCATCCTGAAGGATGGTTCAGAAGACCACACCTTGACAGCCTCCTCAGGAACACAAAGGAAGGAGGAGGGCATCTAAAGCATTATTCACACTATGAAAGAAATGAGAAAAGACAGTATTTCCTTTCAAAGTATTATGGATTTAAAATACACCATGCAGAGCATTTGCACATTATGGATTAAATAGCATTCTCTCCACTCTCCCAAGACTCAAACCTGTACGTTATCAATAAGATGATGAAGAAAACACATATATGAACAAGCATAGCAACCCTTTCAAAATTTCCCACTGTTTGAAGGTAGTTACGGAAGTAACTGTATTTTGTTGAAAGGTACCATCTAGTGGTGATTTGATATCACACAAACCCTCTGAATTCTACATACTGAAACACTTTTGCCTGTTAATGTCAGAGCACAGATTCACTAAAACTGAATTAAGCATTATGATAACATATGTAATATTTTCATTCAAAAATAAGAAGTATGTTATCTTTGCTAGTACCTTTGTTCACATACCAGCTGGTGAGTCACTGGAAAGGAACACTTCTGAAGAGAAATGAAAGGTCTGCCACCTCGCTGCTGAGTTTACCTCATTTTCAGGATTGGAGTAGTAAAGACTTGTGGAAAGGATAGATTAATAATTACCAAAAGTGGTTTTTGCTTACTAGAAGCCTCAGATGGTACTTTTTATCGAGTTAACAGACAGAACAGCCCAGGAAAAAAGCAGCACCTTGACCTTTTTCATGTTACCAATTTCTTAGTGTAAGCAAGGACTTCTTTACTGTAAATAAACAGAAAAATGTTTTACTGTGTTAGTTTTGTTGTTGTTGTTTTGTTTTGATTTTTTTTTTTTCCTATTGATTATCTATGTTTTCTAGAATTCAGAATCCTTCCACCTGTCTTGGGAAGTCTAATCCACATCAACTCTTTTGTCAAATGATACACTAAGCTGTTCAACAACTGGTTGCTCATAAATATGACTGCAGGCCACATTAATAAGCCCCATGCTCTCCTGAAAGCAGCAGGAAATAACAAAGAGCAAAAAAAAAAATAAAAGAAGAATTAATGACCATTTACAGTGCTATTATAATTTTTGAAGGAATTGAAGAATTAGGCTAGCAAAGCAGCAGGTGATAACCAAAGGCAGGTGTGTTTGTTGTAGCACTTGGTTACTTCAAGTCTGTACACCCTGCAAAAGGACAGAACATCTGGCATCGTATTCATCTACATAGCCCAAGGATTCAACTGAGATGCTCAGGGTCTTGTATGTCATGTGGCCCTGTCTAATGTTATAACATATTCCTTGTAGGAACATCAAGACCCTTATTAACTTAAGGAAGGAAATTAAAAGCCAGATCAAACAGAGGTAACAGTCACTCTTAAAGAAAATTATTTAAACTTGCACTTAAGATCCCAATGTTAAGGTTAGAAATATCATGCAAAGGATTCTCGAGCAGATTGAAAACAGCAGCAGTTTGTACCCTAACAGTTGACTGACTTTTGGAGGGTGATTTGAGAGAAGTGGAAATGAAAGCATATGGAACTTTTAAAATAATTTGCCTTTGCCTATCCTTGTAATTTTCTTTTGCCATTCAGGTAATGAATAGTTACATTAGCCTTGGTTTTCCTAGCCTAATTCTTTACATTCTTTGGCTTGCAAATGCAAATATCATCTTACAATAACTTTTTTTTTTTTCTTAAAAACTCCTCCCAGAGGAGGAGTCTTTTTCAACATTCATTTTGTTGCTCTGAATTCCACCCATGTAAGCATGTAAATACTATGTCAAGAATTTCCTTTCTGTGCACACACAATCTTTCAAAGTGGTTTTGACTTTGAAATAGCTAGATTTTTACATTTCATGATTAAACTGCCAGACCAAAAGATCTGCTACCTCATGCAATTGTATGTTGCATGTTACTTAGGCCCAGCTCATACAGATGATATAATTCCACGTTCTCTTCCTCAGAAAAAAAATAATAATAATAATTCTTTTTTATATCTGCCTGCTCATTCTCCACTTAAATATCCAATAAATTCTTCAAGATCTTCCATTAGTTTCTATTAAGATTGAATCATCAGAATATACTACATCAGGTTCAGTTTATCCTTACCCTGCCATGTCAACATTTCATTTAAATGTTTCATTTAACTGTTTAGCTTTAGAAAAAAAATACAAGCAGAAAATCTTGATTATTCTAAACTGGTTGACAAATTCTGCTGAAAGAGAACATTTTAGTGCTTTTAAATACAGCCAACACAACAGAATTTTGAATTATTTTGAATGGGTTGAATATAATTACTTCTGCTGTATGTTGTGTATATATTCTTGAAACCTAAATAACATATTTTTTTTAGACAGTTCTCTGGATGCCAAGTTATACTCACATGGTATCAAATTACTATTTTACATGTATCTCTTGATAACTTGTTGTTGCTTGCATGATCTAGAATTGTGCTGAATATTTTAAAAGGATATATATTCAACCCTTTTAACTGTTAAAAATAAATAACATAGAAAAACTATTTAGAAACAACATAAACTATTTAGAAACAATGTTGGCCCCGCTTGTCGGTGGGGCCAACAAGGCTAGCGTCCTGATCAGGGTCTGTTATAGACCGCCGAACCGGGATGAGGAGACGGATGAGGAGTTCTACAGGCAGCTGACAGAAATTGCGAAATCTTCAGCGCTTGTTCTCGTGGGGGACTTCAACTTCCCTGACATATCCGGGAAGCACAACACAGCCCTGAGAAAGCAGTCTAGGAGGTTTCTGGAGAGCATGGAAGATAGCTTCCTGACGCAGCTGGTTAGTGAGCCTACCCTAGGGGTGGCGCCCCGCTAGACCTTCTCTTCACAAACAGAGAAGGACTGGTGGAGGATGTGATTGTTGGGAGCTGTCTTGGGCAGAGTGACCACAAAATGGTGGAGTTCTCTATTCTTGGCAAGGCCAGGAAGGGGACCAGTAAAACCGCTGTATTGGACTTCCGGAGGGCTGACTTTGAGCTGTTCAGGACACTGGTTGGTAGACTCCCTTGGGAGGCAGTTCTGAAGGGCAAAGGAGTCCAGGAAGGCTGGGAGCTCTTCAAGAGGGAAATGGCGCAGGAATGGTCTGTCCCCACGTGCCCAAAGATGAGCTGGCGGGGAAGAAGACCAGCCTGGCTCAACAGAGAATTGTGGCTTGATCTTAGGAGAAAAAAGAGGGTTTATAATCTTTGGAAAAGTGGGCAGGCCACTAGGGAGGACTATAAGGATGTTGCGAGGCTGTGCAGGGACAAAATCAGAAAGGCCAAAGCTCATCTGGAGCACAATCTGGCTACTGCCATTAAAGATAACAAAAAATGTTTTTATAAATACATCAACACAAAAAGGGGGACTAAGGAGAATCTCCATCCTTTACTGGATGTGGGGGGAAACTTAGTTACAAGAGATGAGGAAAAGGCGGAGGTGCTTAATGCCTTCTTCGCCTCAGTCTTTAGCGGCAATACCGGTTATTCTCTGGATACCCAGTACCCTGAGCTGGTGGAAGGGGATGGGGAGCAGGATGTGGCCCTCACTATCCACGAAGAACTGTTTGGTGACCTGGTACGGCACTTGGATGTGCACAAGTCGATGGGGCCGGATGGGATCCACCCAAGGGTACTGAGAGAACTGGCAGAGGAGCTGGCCAAGCCACTATCCATCATTTATCAACAGTCTTGGCTACTGGGGGAGGTCCCAGTTGACTGGCGGCTAGCAAACATGACGCCCATCTACAAGAAGGGCCGGAGGGCAGACCCGGGAAACTACAGGCCTGTCAGTTTGACCTCAGTACCAGGGAAGCTCATGGAGCAGATTATCTTGAGAGTCATCACGCAGCACTTGCAGGGCAAGCAGGCGATCAGGCCCAGTCAGCATGGGTTTATGAAAGGCAGATCCTGCTTGACGAACCTGATCTCCTTCTATGACAAAGTGATGCACTGGGTGGATGAGGGAAAGGCTGTGGATGTGGTCTACCTTGACTTCAGCAAGGCTTTTGACACCGTCTCCCACAGCATTCTCCTCAAGAAACTGTCTGCTCTTGACTTGGACTGGCGCATGCTTCGTTGGGTTAGAAACTGGCTGGATAGTCGGGCCCAAAGAGTCGTGATAAATGGAGTCAAGTCCAGTTGGAGGCCAGTCACTAGTGGCATTCCCCAGGGCTCGGTGCTGGGGCCGGTCCTCTTTAATATCTTCATTGATGATCTGGATGAGGGCATTGAGTGCACCCTCAGTAAGTTTGCAGATAACACCAAGTTAGGTGCATGTGTCGATCTGCTTGAGGGTAGGAAGGCTCTGCAGGAGGATCTGCATAGGCTGCACCGATGGGCTGAGGTCAACTGCATGAAGTTCAACAAGGCCAAGTGCCGGGTCCTGCACCTGGGGCGCAATAACCCCAAGCAGAGCTACAGGCTGGGAGATGAGTGGTTGGAGAGCTGCCAGGCGGAGAAGGACCTGGGAGTGATGGTTGATAGTCGGCTGAATATGAGCCAGCAGTGTGCTCAGGTGGCCAAGAAGGCCAACAGCATCCTGGCTTGCATAAGAAGCAGTGTGACCAGCAGGGCTAGGGAGGTGATCGTCCCCCTGTACTCGGCTCTGGTGATGCCGCACCTCGAGTATGTGTTCAGTTTTGGGCCCCTTGCTACAAGAAGGACATCGAGGTGCTTGAGGCGAGTCCAGAGGAGGGCAACCAAGCTGGGGAGGGACCTGGAGAATAAGTCCTATGAGGATCGGCTGAGGGAGCTGGGCTTGTTCAGCCTGGAGAAGAGGAGGCTCAGGGGTGACCTTATCGCTCTCTACAGATACCTCAAAGGAGGCTGTAGCGAGGTGGGGGTTGGTCTGTTCTCCCACGTGCCTGGTGACAGGACGAGGGGGAATGGGCTAAAGTTGCACCAGGGGAGTTTTAGGTTGGATGTTAGGAAGAAATTCTTTACTGAAAGGGTTGTTAGACATTGGAACAGGCTGCCCAGGGAAGTGGTGGAGTCACCATCCCTGGAAGTCTTTAAAAGACGTTTAGATGTAGAGCTTAGGGATATGGTTTAGTGGGGACTGTTAGTGTTAGGTCAGAGGTTGGACTTGATGATCTTGAGGTCTCTTCCAACCTAGAAATTCTGTGATTCTGTGATTCTGTGAAAAACAAAACAAAACAAAACAAAACAAAAAAAAAAACTTTTCCCTTGAAACATGTGTGTCCTTTGACTGTTTCAGATGGATAAAGAAGAAGAATGAAAGCCAGATATATGAATGATAAAAATAGCTGAAAGTGAGACTGACTTTACAAAGGTAAATAGACATGAATTTAATTATTACGATTAATTTCAATAAGACAATCAAAAATGATCTGTCTTCCTTGCCTTGGTATGATATGCAGTATATCTGCATTTTCTAACCTTAGTATTTCTAGCCTAAATTTCTTATGACACTTTCCTCTGTTACAGCTTTGCATTATTATTATGTAAAGTAATACTGCACATTTCCAAACCATATAGAATAAGGCAATAAATTTCACAATATCAGTAAGTGGAAAATTGTTTATTTTGCTACAGCCTTCATATATATGCTGTTTGTCTACTCTGTGCTGACATTGCTCTGCACCCCACATTTGGGAAAGACGTTACTGCTTGAGATGCTA
Organism: Aythya fuligula; assembly: GCF_009819795.1. Classification (NCBI taxonomy): domain Eukaryota; kingdom Metazoa; phylum Chordata; class Aves; order Anseriformes; family Anatidae; genus Aythya; species Aythya fuligula. The sequence continues at coordinate 55,205,526 of NC_045560.1, forward strand.
ACCCTGTTTGAACAGTGAGTGTCCTGGAATTTAAAAGCAGCAAAGCCTCAAAGTGTCAGTCAAGTTCACACAGGGTGCTACTCAGAAGGGGGCATGGCATGGCCTGGAAGTTTTTAATGACAATACTACCATAGATCATTGTTTCTCTTCCTGGCTCATCCACCAAAACAGTGAGAAACAGGGTGAGAGGAGGCTGCTGTTCTCTGACAGAAGCAGGCAGGCAGGAAAGTTTTTGAATATCTTTTGAATTATAGTCAGAGGTTTAGAAGGCAAAAAGAAAGAAAACAGAGAATGCATCTCAGGAACAAACCCCTAAAACTTCAAAGCCTGCGTGTGCCTGCGATTTAGACACTATATTACTAATACTTGCTCACCTACCACAATCTACTTCAGATTATAACTGCACATTGGTAGTAGCTGGCACCCATTGAATTAGGTGTCAGTGATATGTCAGTGATATTTTACGGGAAAATTTCTAAGCATAAAAATAGTTTCACCATCCAGATTCATGTAAAGGCAAACTATAGCTGAAATCTGTAGAATTACAGAAGGTCACTCTTCTCCACTGGAAATAACCTAAACGCAGTGTGTGATTACATAGGCTTTTGGAGGAAAATTAAGATTTGCCTATACTTCCACTTCCACTAGCTTTAATCTGCATGGTAGTGTAGCTATTTCAGCATAAATTGTAAAGGGCTAGCCAAGGGCTTCATGCTGAAAGCTGACTTCAGTGCTTCAGTGGCTTTGGTATTGCTGGCACCCAAACCAGTACGCTTGGGTATGTACAAATGGGCTAGAACAGCAGCTCTGAACTTCAGGGAGGATATTCTCATGTCAAGAATGTGAGTCTTAGTTTGGCAAACTGTATATATATGAGCAAAATTAGTATCAGCTAGCTAATGTAATTATTTAAGAATTTCAGATTTCAGTACAACTTATTTCTTGATTTTGTCTGAAAGCAGAAAATTAAAAGAAAGCATATCTTGGTTCTTTAATTCCCACAAAAGATAGAAGCATGAGAGAATGAATCAGCTGTGTGTGTCTGTGCATGAGATTTCAAGTATATAATATAAAACAAGCTGCAACTGCTTGGAAATATAAATAACAGCAAAAATATATATTTGCTGAACCCATAAGCATAGTCACAGAATCACAGAATCACAGAATCACAGACTGGTTGAGGTTGGAAAGGACCTCTGGAGATTATCTAGTCCAACCCCCCTGCCAAGCAGGATCACCTACAGCATGTTGCACAGGATGTGATCCAGGCAGATTTTGAGTGTTTTCAGAGAAGGAGACTCCACACCTTCTCTGGGCAACCTGTTCCAGTGCTTTGTCACCCTCACAGTTTTCTTATTCAGCTCAAACTTCCCACGTTTCAGTTTGTGCCTGCTGCCTCTTGTCCTGTTGCTGGGGACTACTGCAAGGCATCTGGCCCCATCCTCTTGATACCCATCCTTCAGTCATTTATATACATTGATAAGATCCCCTCTCAGTCTGCTCTTCTCCAAGCTAAACAGGCTCACCTCCCTCAGCCTGGGGAATCCACAACTTCTCTTGGCAAGCTGTTCCAATGCCTCACCACCCTTCTACAATGAAGAATTTCCTCCCAATGCCTAGTCTATGCTCTGTTAGTTTAAGACCATTCCCCCTTGACCTATGCATTCTTACGGGTAAGAGATATAAATGGTATAGAACGGGATGGATTTTTACCCCAAATAGAGCTCCTTTCATCTGAGAAGCTTCTTGTGCTGCTTTGTGGAGAGCAGCCCATGCTGGAGCAGTCCGTTCCTGAAGGACTGCACCCTGTTGCATGGCTCCCAGGCTTCTCAGGCCAGCAGGCATTTTCTTCTGTCCCCGTTTCAGAAGACTTTTTCTATCAGCCTTTTTTCCAGTTAGGGCATGGTCACCTTTACGGCTGCTGCCCTTACCCGGTTACCCAATCCCATGATAATTTCCCATCCCCCAAATGATATCCAACTGGGTTGCTTTTTAGGATTTTTTTTTTCTTTAAATGTGGGGCCTGGCCTGGTGGCCTGCGTGGTTGCTAGCCCCCAGCTCTTCTTGCTGGGCCCTTTGAAGCCACAATGTGTCTCCAGCATTGGCATTCAGCGGGGACCGGGGCCGTCTGCACCCGTCCTGCTCCCAGTGCCATGAGAAGCTGCAGACGGGCTGTCATGGAGTGGAGGGGCTGTGGTCCCTGCGCCTGGGCGAGACGCTGTGGGACCGGCAGCTGGAGGGGCTCCATTGCCGCTGCTGCTGCCACTGCCCCTGCCCCGTGTTGTGTTGGGCCCTTCCCCAGGGTGGCGGGCTGAGGCGTCGCATCAGGCGGCTGGCACCAGCCTCACGATGGTAATGATGGGCCAGTGGCAGAGTGGGCAGGTGGCTCCCCAGTACAAGAGGGACATAGAACTACTGGAGTGAGCTCAGAGGAGGGCTATTAAGATGATGAGACTTCATCTCTGCCGCTCCTTCACGGTCACTCTCTGCCCCTGCTCCACATGGGGTCCCTCCCACGGGATGCTGTCCTTCCTGAACTGAGCCTGCATGGGCTGCCCACAGGCTGCAGCTCTTCAAGATCTGCTCCCACATGGCTCTGTACCATGGGGTCTATCCGTCAGGAGCAAACTGCTCCAGCACGGGTCCCCCACTGGCGGCAGCTCCCCCCCAGCCCCCCTGCTCCTGCATGGGCTCCTCTCCACAGGCTGCAGCTCTGGCCCAGGGCCTGCTCCTGTAGGAGTTCTCCGTGGGCTGTAGCTTCCTCCAGGCCACATCTACCTGCTCCACTGGGGGCTCCTCCATGGGTGGTGGCATGGCAATTTGCTGGAAGTGGTCATGACATCGAGCCTGATGGAGTTCAAGATGCATTTGGACAATGCTCTCAGACATACTGTCTGATTTCTGGGTGGTCGGTCCTGTGTGGAGCCAGGAGTTGGACTCAATGATCCTTGTGGGTCACTTCCAACTCAGGATATTCTATGATTCTAATTTCTTCAGATAGTTTTAGGAACTATGCAAAAGTGGTTCAAGGGAATATGTGGAAAAGAAATAGTTGCACTGTTGTGTATTGCATGTGTTAAGCTGCACTTCATTCAAACCACTACAGGCTGGAGGTAAGACAGCAAAATACCTCTAAGAATGAACACAGGTGTAAAGAAAAAAAATAAAAAATAAAATAAAACTCAAACATCATTGCTCTTCACATTTAATAATCCATATCTCTTTTGTTCTCTGTTACAATACAAATCTTCACCAAGACCCCCAACCCAGACCTTCTGGCCTATGAAAGCAAACAGTTATTAGCATCTGATAAGTCAATTGGTTTGGCTTATATCCTCTGGAGGAAAGGGAAGATGAACTTTTTGCCCCTGTGACATCCGGTGTAACCAGCATCTCCCACCTCCAGCCTCACAAGACAGCAGCAAACACTGAGGGCTGAGTAGTGCGAAAGAGAGGCACAACCATCTTCAGAAATCACAGAAAAGGAAATTATTGAGGAAACCATCAGAGCATGATAGTGCACAACGAGGCAGAGCAATGGTTGTGCAAATAGACACTGCAAATGGAAGAAAGGAGTACAGGAGGCCCCTGCAGTTGTTGATCAGACAGGTTTTGTTCAGACTCTTGCAGCACAAGGATTGTGAGCAAATATAAAGACAAAGTGAGCAAATTTTATTTGTGAGCAAATAAAAAGACAAAGCTAGACATCCTGTCAATTTGTCAGTTTCTCAGGCAAAAAGAAGAAACGGAGGGAAAGGAGGGGGAAAGACTTTCCCCTTTTTCCTTTTTTTTTTTTTTTTCTAAGATGGACTGTACAGTTTATATGTTAATAAAGAGTTTTGCATAACCTTGTGAGCATCCAATATCATTTTCAAATCAAACATGAAAATTAATTTGGTAACTACCAAGACAAGCAGAAGAAAGAAGGTAGCACACAGAAGGGCAGTGTTCTGACACTTTTAAGAACATGCTAAAGTAACAGAGGTTGTAGATAGAATTAAGCTACCGGATTTCACTGTGCATGGCAACAAAATAGTCCTGCATTTACAGATGAGAGTTTGTTTAAGAGGAAAAAAAAATATCCTTGTGAGTGTTGAATGTTTGCTTAATAATCATCCAAATTATGACTTTACATTGTCCTGAACAGAAAAATGCCAGTTTCTGTAAAAACTGATGAACAGCATGCACAAGAAATGGAAATTATTAGAGATTAGCACACAGTGAGAAAAGACAGAGAGGTTTACCAGTCTCATACTTGATGAAAGCACAAATTTAAATGATACCTCACATATGGCTATTTTTTCAAGACCCCACACTTGTGTTGCCTTGAAGAGAGAGGATACAATGGAAGCTCTGAGTAACATTTTGAAGAGGGTAGGCAGGAATTGATTCTTAATATATTAACAGCTGATGACATTGCGGTAACAACAGAGAAGCGAAGAAGAGTTCAAAGGTTCTTGAACCACTGAATCACTCGCAGCTTTCACCACCTGACCTGTGAGAAGATCACTTTTGTTAAATACTAAAATGTCAAACTAATAATATGATGCACACGATAAAGAAAGTAGAGAGTTCTCTCACTTCGAAAGCCAAGTGAGACTCAGGGAATTTAAACTTGTGATGAATAAATTAGATGATTATATGGAAAATTTTTCTTTCTCCATCTGACAGTTAAGCCATAGCAGAAACTTTGTACTGACATGCAAACTGCTTTGATGCAACCACACAAGCCTTGCCTGAAGAAAAGACACAGCTATGCTTGACTTTTTTATTATAAATTTATTTTAATTATAAAAAGTAACCGGGCAAGCTTACAGTCATGACTGACATGATACAGTTGTGAATGCTGGGATAGATTCTTGCAGCTTGCATTTTGTGTATTTCTTTTAATAATCCACTCCAAAGGAAGAAATGGTGGCATACAACTGATCTGGACTGGAGCTACAGACTCAAAACATCTTTGCTGCTGTGTAATCATTACAGAAGAAAGTAAATGAAACCAGAAATTATGTAATCAAAAAATAGTAAGTGGATACTGAAGTAAGAGTTTTAAAATCTCAGTGACTCAATATATAATATATAATGAAAGGAATATATATATATTCCTTTCATTCAACAGACTGACAGTCTTGTGAGTTTACAGGAACTTGCCAGACACTGGGAATACTTTCAACAGACATATCATTTACCATTTCTTCAAATTTGCACAGTATTCTGGTGAATCTCAAAATGCTGACACAACTGAATTAAAAAATAATAATAATAATAATAATAAATACTTTACAGCCAGAAAACACACTCATAAAACCATCTACAGGAAAATCCGCACATTTGCAGCCTTTGTAAGACTGCAGAAGCTCCTGGGTCTTCTAAGAGAAAGAAAATTACTATGAGTAATTTGGTTTTGGCTGTCACAGAATGATATGACAAATCTTTAGGTACGAACTTTGGCTGAAAATCTGATAAACCCCTGGGACTCCAGCTGAACAGCCTTCTGCCCTGCACCACAGGGGATGCTGGAAGAAAAGAGCCCCAAAGGCAGAAGAGGAAGGTGTTATACAGATGTGTCCTATTTACCATGAGTCATGAGGGCTGCCAAAGGCCAAACTGCACACTCTCCAGTCACCAGTCAGGAAAGAAAGGAAGCAAAAAAGCAACAGTCAAGCAACTGCGTACCAGGAAGGGTACTCTGAGCTGTGCTGCCTTGCAGGGTATTTTCTGAGGGACAGATAGAACCCTTCAGGGACAACCACAAGTGATTTCTGAGAAGGGGATATCTGGAAATGTAAGAAGTGCATTTCTCCATCAGAACATCACAGAGAGAAGAATTATCTGGTCCAGTCAGATAAATGAGGTGGGATGAGATTTGTGGTGCATTTCAAGAGTAAATAGCATAGCCACAGGGCAACCACAAACACAGACCCATGAAGATATTACAAGAGATACCAAGCCTCTAATTTCCCCACTGTAACAGCTAAAAAGAGATGATAAGGCAGAGTTCACTAACAGATTTTTGTGTGGTATCTCCACTGTTTCTGTAAATGATTGATGAGGAAATAGTATGAAATAATGAAGCTGATGAAAGTGTTTACATGGTGTTGCCTTTGGTTCAATGATTTCTCCTGAGGAGAATGAAGAGCAGTTGCACAATGGTGTACCAGCTGCTTTTTCTGAATTTTAAGGCCACAGGCTCAGGAAGGTGCCTTTTCAAACTTGCTGGGAACTCAGCATAGCTTCTGTATACCCACGAAACCCTATGTGTGTGTAACTGTTGAATGCATAGAATTCTCTTCCTAGAGACACTTAAGGCCTATAAAACTGTTTTCAAGTTACCACATTCCTGGGAAAGGGTGCTATTTGAGAGAAAATATCCCCATACAATTTACAAGCAGCACGTTGCCAAGACCTTCCCCACATTAGCACCCAGCAGCATTGACTGTACCTATGTCTAACTGATGTCCAACTGATATTTTACAAATCAACATACATGGTTTTCAGGATGATAAAAGATTGCCTTGACAAGATAGATGTACATTTCTAACTGGTCCAAAATCAGCCAATGCAGAACACTGGAGTCTTAAGTACTGTTTGTATTTGAAGGGCAGAATAAGTGCTAAGTGAGTTGATCTTTATCCCACTATCCCACCGGAGCTAGCTCAGGCAGAGCCAAAATAGAGCCATACAATGGATTACAAGATAGTGAAGATACCGTTCATATTGCCAAAGACCAATTACAAGAGAAGAAACTGGCACTGTCCCCCAAACTTCTCAAAGGACAAGAGCCTCTCCCTCAGGCCAGAGGCAGATCTTGTTCCTAATCCCCTCTGCTTCCTGCTCCTACCTGCCTCTGGGAGTTCTCAGCTTTTCTAATGAGTCTGATTATACAAACTAAACAAAACACACCCTGCAAACAGCTGGAAAAAAAAAAAAAAAAATCCTGAACTGCACTGTAGTTTCAAGCTCGAACAATGCTGCACCAGTTCCCAACGCTAGGGCCCAATGCAGCAACTGTTCCTCGCAGTGTTCCCAGAGCTGGGAACAGGCGGCTCTCTGCTCTGCCTCCAAGCTCCCAGGTCCCCCACGCCAACTTTCTCTCTGACACCGACATCTTGTGGCCAACTGCGGACATGACAACGCTCCTGCTCTAATGGAGGTGGATGGGGCCTTACTTTCATGTTTAATTCCCTTCGGGGGAATTAAATTCCTCCTGGGGGAATCCCACTGTGGGTTTCGTAAATCTCTCTACAGGCCAGCTGGATCAGAGTCAGAGCCCTATAAACTAAAAAGCATTAGAGTCAACAATGCACTGAACTTCAGCAAGTTTAACTTTCCCATACAGAAAGCAGGCAGGACAAGCAGTTATCCATACAAGAGGTGAAAAAATAACTTGTGAAAAAGTGAGTCATTCTAGCAGTATTTACCATTAAGGTTCTGTTACTTCTATTATTTTAATGGAGATATCAACATTGTAGCACTGATGCTGATGTGACTGCTTTTGTACGTAGAAGGCACTAAAATCTGACCTTGCTGAAAGGTTCCAATGTTTATTCCAAATTCATTTACCAGTAAATACCATTAAAGGGATCTACTTGTATATACATCAGCTGAAGAATTTGTAATGTTATAAACTCTAGTTTAGATATAAGTTACAGAGTTATATTGGATTTGTAGTCATCCAAATTTAGAAGCCTTCTAACTTCACAGAGCAAGCTGTTCTAATCCATTAGCCATTGTGTTTTACAATTAGGACATAGAAGTCTTTGAAGAAAAATACCATTAAGAGACAACATTCAGGCTATTTATCTCAATGAGCACACATTTTCACTCACACTCTCTGCTATTCTTGGCACCAGCTAACAAATTACTGAAATGCCACATCTTCACCAGTAAATTAAGAGATGTCTGGGAATATTCCTAGGCACTCAGGCCAACCAATAAGGAGGGACTTATGTCTATGCTAATAAAATCTCTCATCCTCTGAACAGGCTGGCTGCACACAAACTGACATGACAGCTCTGGACGAATGTCCAGAATTCCTCGTAAGTGTATCACTTGGCACAGGCTAGAATTGTGCTAGCAAGCGCCTAACATTTTAATAGAGTAGATAATCGCACTCCATTGCCCAGGCACTGTTTAACTTACAAGCACAAAAGTAGCCAAAACCTACAATTGGGGAGTGTCCAAATACACGTTAAACACTGTGATACATACTGGGTGAAGTCAGCTACAAGAATTCTACTAACGTCATTTGAAATTTCCAAACATTTTTGAAGCCCTAGATTCAAATTTTTTGTGACATCAGTATTATAACTAAAAGTAAACAGTTTACGTATGCCACTTTTTGCAGTATTTCTATCACTTGCTTCTGAAATGGTATCTGAATGTTACCTACCAGTATACTCATCTTCTAATTCAGGAGAGAGATGGTACACTATTCTTTAAAAGTTACTGCTTCCAGAAGAAATGCCCCAGAATTTTATCACAACAGATGCTAAACTTAGGTTGATGTATTTGTAAAAAGTTTCTTTGAGCTGAACACATAAATGATACTCACCTAAAATGGTACACAGATCCAAGAACTAAGCAGCAAGAGCCTAAAAAATGGAAAAATAAATAAATAAATATATATATATATATATATATAAATAAAAAGAAGGAGCTGAAAAAAATAAGTCTTTCAGACAAACACTCAAAATCATTGCACCAAAACAACAAGAGTGCAACACAGGAATCAGTAATATGTATTACTGTGACTTGCCACACTTAATAAACTTGCAAGAATTTAGTAGTATTGAAGTGGACTGCATCTCACAAACAGAACACTTTCACATAAAACTTTCAAACTCTCTTTCCCTGTTTCTACAATGATGACTGAAAAAAAATAGTGAAAGATATTTTAAAATTATCATTGTAACATGTAAATAAACAGTGATCAAAAACCAACAGAGTTGTACAAATGTTTTCTCTTGCTCTCTAAACTGTTTCTAGATTTAGATGAAACACAAAACAGGACGAATATTTTAAGCATTGTTCTGGGAGTCATTGAAGTGATTTAATTGAAGATTATGTGATAAGCAATTCATCATCATTTTCTGTTGAAGTTAATGATAATGCAAAAAAACAGATGATGTTCACAAGAAAACTACCAGAAAAATTATACAAAACACTTGTGTGACACAGTCCCAGTTTAAAACTGACGGGTCACATAAAAGAGAGGTTTTGCAACTGAACCTGATGTGTTCTTTAAAATAAATAAATAAGTAAATCTGAGAGCATTCCTGCAAAACAATTCATAACTACACTTGTCACAATGTCAGGTGTGTATTTGTAACATTTTGGCCATATTTTAGACTGCCAGTGGGTGGTATTAACAGCACCATTAGCCCATGCTGTGGGGAACAAATATGCTATTCAAACTGATTACAGAAGAGAAAGTAGCTTGTCACACAATCCTACTGAAAATGCTGTGTGCATCACGGTCCAATACATTACTGCACTCACATTGTGTTGTGGCTGCGCACGTTCTATTACAACAAATTTCTAATTCTTTAAGCACCATCAGCAACTTCCTATAGTCCCCAGGTACTAAATTTGTGTTTAAAAACAGTAAACTGATTTGACACACCTCTATTCAGACCAGTATCAGCCAATATCTAGTCAGTATCACTCTGTGATATTAAGGATACAATAAATTAAAGCAGTTGCCACATAGGCTAGAACGTTATAATTGCTCAGTATCCTTACACATTGCCACTTTTTATCAATCAGGCTGTGAAAGGCCAAGTAGGTTCAAATCTACTTTTGAAACTAATTTATTAACACAAGTTAGACTGACGTAGATTAGTTTGGCATACCTTGCAATTTTCATGATTTTTTGTAAAAGAAAAACAGCATTTGCTTCTTTTTCATTCACTGCCAAATACGTTTCTTCTAAGATCAAAAAACATACCCCACAGATTTGCAGAATTATTGACATACAATGACTAGCACCTAGACCACTGCTTGAAGGGGAAAATTTCAGTACATTATAAAGAAATATTTCACCGGTCCACCACTTACTGGTGATGGAAAACACAGGTGCCATCTGTGAAGACTTGAAGGTAGCCACTGACAACTTAAACCAACATGAAAGGCACTCAACATTCCTGAGGAAAATGAATTTAAGGAGTATGACCGTCTGCTTGTTCCTGAGCACGCCAGTCTATGCAGACTGTTTTATTCCATTAAGCAAAAGAGATAAAGGTTCAAACAGTCAGAAATAATTTCACTCATATTTCTGTGGACCATGACAGCACAAACAAAAGTAATCCTGCACATAATTTTCAACATTTCTTTGCAATGATCTTGAAGGAAACATATTTTGCTGTTTTAGGCTTACTAAATTTCTAGCTTTACTGTTTCTCTTTCCTTCAGAGCAACATTTTCTGACATTTGCACTTATACAGACATTCTTTTGAAATTAAAACAGGAAAAATCATTTGCTCAAAGCATACCAGGATTGTAATACCTCATCACATAGAGTGTACTTTTCAGAACACATAACATTTAAGATTAGATGGGAACTGGTACAATGTGTGACATAAGTAGACTTGACTTGCCAGAAAATGCAATGGAACAGTTTATGCCTATAATCAGTGATGTTTTAAGACTGACATCCTGACACCCTTCTGTTAGATTTATGAATGTGTTGTATACCGTCAATGTATTCTAAAACATTGTTCTAAGAAGAGGACTGTAAAGGATGTTTCCACAGAGAATTTGCTTCTTCTATTAATGAGATATTGCAATGGAAGGGAATGGACTTCCAACAACTTTCAGAATTTTTTATACTAACACAAGATCTTTTGAACAGGGAGCAACAATGCAGGCAATGCTACTGTCCTGACATGTAGCGCAAGGGTACTTTTTGCAACCCTGGGGGCAAAGTTAACTATATATTCACATATGTAACTCTAAAGGCTACAGCATCCCAGCATGTGGCCTTGTCCTTAGCAGAACCTACAATGATTTTTTCTTAACAATTGCATACTGCTTGAAATATATATTCCATGCTGGACATCCACTAAAAGCATTGCTTTTTGGATCACCTTCTTGACCTGCTGCCAATGAAACCTTTGTGTTCAGTTAAATGCCATAAACAAAAATGCATTAAAAATAATTCACTAGTTCTGAAACTAATGCACAAAAGCCCTGTGTATCCTTTCCATTCAGAAGGCAGCACTGTCAATAAAGCCCCATCGCTCTGCCAGTTTGATGGGCTTTAGCAACTCGATGTTTGTTGATGCTCTGATGACAGCCTGCCAACTCCACAGGCTATCCCCCATAACAAAATTCGTTGAAAATTTTGCATGCTGCATGTAATATAAAGAGGGGATTTTTGACTTAGCAAGGTCTTGTCTCATTGCAGTATTTTATGGCCTTTCAAACGACTGAAAATAACCAGATATTTAACTAGGCTTCTTTGGTGGCAACTGCATCTCTCACAGGGTACTCTTCACACAGACAAGTTGCCAATATCTAGTCCCCTGAGCCACAAACACCACAGGATAGGCCATATTTTCAAAGCTGAGTCACCACCACCACCAGTATTCCATCTGTATATTATGTCTTTTTTTTAATATATATATAAATATTTCTTTTCCTTTCATAATAATTTCACAGCTGACACATATGTATATATATAAAATAAGGAAATGGAGAACAAAAGTATTTTTAAAATAGGATGTCCCTTGTGTAAACACTACCTAGCATGCTGCTTATTAGAGAACAGATTTTGATCTGTTTTGATCTGAAAGTTAATACAATATTTAAATTATTGATTAGAAATATGCAGTATCATTCTGAATCGCCTTGGGTCACCAAGGGTAAGGCCAACAGGTTATAAGGGTATGAAAACACGGTATGCACAAAACATAATCCATTTTCAAATAACTAAAGTGTGCTAACACCTGGATTTTTCTGCAGCATAGCAGAGGTATCAGACAAAAATGTCTTTCACCTAAAACTGTTCCATAGATGCTTTGTGAACTCTTATGCTTTCAGTGTTTGTTTGCTCTCTAGCAATGTATGGAGCAGATGTGACTTGCAAATGTGGCCAATTTCTCATTTCTTATATGTTGCAAGGGACCTGTGCTTCGCTATTCACTATTCCATGTATCTAACCTACAGATGATCCTATACTTAACCATCTGTTCCAAGCTCTGTTCCACCTTCCTTCTACCTAGAGAGCTTACTGGTAAAGAGAATGATTATTCTGTTGCTAAATGTCATGGCTTTGGCCAGGACAGCTATTTTTCTTTGTAGGGGTTCAAACAATGCAGTGTTTTGGATTTTTGATGAAAATAGTGGTGATAACACAGTGATGTTTTAAGTTGTTGCAGAGCAGTGTTTGCATATAGCACCAAGGACTTCTCACAGTTTCTCATGCTGCCCTGCCATAGAGGAAGCTGGGGGTGCAACAGGAGCTGGGACAGGACACAGCCAGGACAGCTGACCCAGACTGGCCTCCATATCATATGATATTGTGATCAGCAATTAAAACGGGGGGAAAGAAGAGGGGTGGGGGTGACATTCAGAGCAATGGCGTTTGACTTCCCAAGGAACCATCATGTGTTATGAGCCCTGTTTTCCTGGAAGTGGCTGAACACCTGCCTGCAGATGGGAAGCAGTGAATGAATTCACTGCTTTGCTTTGTTTGCAAGCATGGGTTTTCCTTTACCTAGTAAACTGCCTTTACCTCAGCCCATGAGTTATCACACTTTACCTTTCCAGTTCACATCCCTACCCCAGCAAGGGAGAGTGAGTGAGTGAGTGGCTGTGTGGTACTTAGCTGCCTGCCAGGGCTAAACCACAAAATTACCTCAGATAAAGATCATGTACTTGGCAAAAGGCCACAGCACTGTTTCTAGTAGGACTTAGTCCAGAGAATTTTCAGCTTCATATGGCCATCCGTATATGCAAGCAAGCCTTGAGGGAACAGGAAGGAATCTTTCGGAAAAACTACATGGATAGCACGCTCTTTTCAGTGCCTGTTGTATTTCACATTCGCACAAAGCTTACAGTTACACTAAGCTACACCACAGCTGGTCTCTGATGAATTACGTTTCTGTTTAGTATGTTCTTTATGACCCGTTGTGTTGTCCTGTTATGCCAGCCTAGGCCTGAAGGCATAGCCCCACTGGTTTGAAGACAGAAAAGACTGTGGTCCTTTGCCAAGGCCCTGTTTGTCTAATGGGACGTGCCTAAGATCCAGGCTATGGTAACTACCCACACAGTTTGGCAGTCTTTCAGTCAGATGATCAGGCTGTCCTTGCATGAGCAGGGATTACAGGGTTTCTGTCCTGCAGGCTTTCCTGATGCAGTTCAAACAAATCCAGAAACTGTATTTGTACTGCCTGTATTTCCTTTTTCACTTTCTAGCTGCATCTTGGTGCCTGTCATCTGTGACTCTCTAGCAAGTCTACTAACCTCGTTTTTCAGCTTGGTTAATAAGTATAAAACTTAGCTGTCACAGAAGAAAAACTGTTTAATCCTGCATTTCACATTCTAACAGATGAAAGCAATAATCACACTACTCCCTCTTACCTGGTTATTTATTTATTTATTTTTTTTCTGTGAGCTTTTTTCACCTGTTTTCCAATGTCCAAACAACGTCACCCTGAAGTGCTGGGTCTGACAGCACTCCCCTATATTGGTGTAATATTGATATTATCAAGCTGTCTGCTGGTTAATCTCCAAACAACGTTGGGATAAAATGGATTGCAGTAGCAACCATTTGTCTTATGGCAGAACTCAGATGAGGAGGGTAGCAAATATTCCACACACCAGAATCACAGAATCACAGAATCACAGAATTTTCTAGGTTGGAAGAGACCTCAAGGTCATCGAGTCCAACCTCCAACCTAACGCTAACAGCCCTCCACTAAACCATATCCCTAAGCTCTACATCTAAACGTTTTTTGAAGACTTCCAAGGATGGTGACTCCACCACTTCCCTGGGCAGCCTGTTCCAATGCCTCACAACCCTTTCAGTGAAGAAGTTCTTCCTAACATCTAGCCTAAAACTCCCCTGGCTCAACTTAAACCCATTCCCCCTCGTCCTGTCACCAGGCACGTGGGAGAACAGGCCAACCCCCACCTCGCTACAGCCTCCCTTGAGGTACCTAAAAAGAGCGATAAGGTCGCCCCTGAGCCTCCTCTTCTCCAGGCTGAACAAGCCCAGCTCCCTCAGCCGCTCCTCGTAGGACTTGTTCTCCAGGCCCCTCACCAGCTTCGTCGCCCTTCTCTGCACCCGCTCAAGCACCTCGATGTCCTTCTTGTAGCGAGGGGCCCAAAACTGAACACAGTACTCGAGGTGCGGCCTCACCAGAGCTGAGTACAGGGGGACGATCACCTCCCTAGCCCTGCTGGTCACGCTGTTCCTAATACAAGCCAGGATGCCGTTGGCCTTCTTGGCCACCTGAGCACACTGCTGGCTCATATTCAGCCGACTATCCACCATCACTCCCAGGTCCTTCTCTGCCTGGCAGCTTTCCAACCATTCCTCTCCCAGCCTGTAGCTCTGCTTGGGGTTATTGCGCCCCAGGTGCAGGACCCGGCACTTGGCCTTGTTAAACTTCATGCAGTTGACCTCAGCCCATCGGTCCAGCCTATCCAGATCCTCCTGCAGAGCTTTACAGCAATACACTCAAATCACAGAATTGTAGGGGTTGGAAGGGACCTCGAGAGCTCATTGGGTTCAACCCCCCTGCCAAAGCAGGTTCCCTAGAGCAGGCTGCCCAGGTAGGTGTCCAGACGGACCTTGAATATCTCCAGAGAAGGAGACTCCACAGCTTCCCTGGGCAGCCTGTCCCAGTGCTCCATCACCCTCACCGTGAAGAAGTTTTTTCGCATGTTGGTGTGGAACTTCCTGTGCTCTATCTTGTGGCCACAAATCAATGGTCATGTTAGCCAGACACCCTGTAAATATTTCTCTTGCGAACCCAGATGAGGAAGGCAGGAAATATTTCACACACCCGCACTACATTCAAATCAATGGTCGTGTTAACCAACACCCTGTGAACAGCAACCTCCTATAATCTTTAATTTTTCACATTCAGGGCAGTATCCAACCCGGCTATGTACCACCACCACATTACTGTGCGCCTACGCCAATAAAACACATCATCAGAACAAACTCTGTTTATTTTCATATTTATTCCAAAATCCGGCGGGATCAAGACAGCTTTTCAAACCAGGTCTCACAAGGTCCCACTCGGCTGTAGCAATACACATTTAATTTGAAGAAAAAAAAATAATAATTAACTAAAAGCAGGATTTTTTTTGTGTGCCGTTCTGTCACCTCACACGCCCACCCGCCCCCTGCGGCCCCTCACCGCCCCCTCACGGGCAGCCCCCGCCCGCCGCGCACGCGGCTCGCCCTGACAGGCCGCCGCCACCGCCCTTGCGCCCTCCCCCCGGCGGCGCCCGCCAGTCCCCAGCGCCAACGTCGCGCTACGCCCGGCGGGCGGGCGGGGAACCCCCGCTCCCTTCCCTCCCCGCGGCCGCCCCTCCGCTCGCAGCGCGGCTGCGCCACCATGCTCGTGGCGGCCGGCGGTTGGCGGCCGGCGGGCAGCCAATGGGCGCGCGGCAGCTCAGAGCAGGGCGTGCAGCTGCGCGCCGACGGCCCCGTGCGCTCCTCGCCCCGCCGCAGCGGAGCCGGGCCGGGACGGGCGGCGGCAGCAGCCAATCAGGGGGCGCGCCGAGGCGGCGGCGGCAGCAGCAGCAGCAGCAGCAGTAGGAGCAGCAGCAGCAGCAGGAGTAGCAGCGGCGGGATGAGGCGTCGCGGGGTGCGGGCGCTGCTGCTGCTGCTGGGGGTGGCGCTGGCGCTGGCCGTGCTGGCGCGCGGCGCGGCGGCCGAGGAGGACGAAGGTGAGCGCGGGGCGGGGCGGGAGCCGTGGGGAGCCCCGCTTCGGGCCGGGGGGATGGGGGGGGGGGGGGGTTTGCGCTTGTTCCATCTCTGCTGATTAAATCGGGTGGTTGTAAGCGTGTGGCAAAGCCCCGGAGTTGCGATGGGCAGGCCGTGGCTGTTACGCCCCTTGCATGGCTACAAGGCAGGGTCCACGCAGAGAATCCGGTACGGAAAAGGTGGAGGAAAGCGGCTTTCCTAAATAAGGCTTTTGAGTGACCTGGCTGCAGATTACAGGTCTCGGCCTCCGTGTTTCTGGAGATGGAGGTCAGCTGGCTGGAAGCAGCCTCGACGCTGCCCTTCCCAAAGGAGGCTTCCAGGCAGCATCCAGAAGCTGTCCGTGTTTGGGTCCAGCTTTTTCACACAGGAATCATCTTACACATGGAAAACTTTTCAGGCCAGGTTTCCAGCAAGGGTTGAAAGTTCAGTAAAGCCACTGCATAAATCAGTATCAGTTAGAGTAGCCCATCATCCCAAAAAAGGCCTGCCAGTCAGTGTCACATACCTGGAGTTTTAAAATGAGCATCATCTTTATTAGTTGGCTTAAGTAATAATGCGTTGAAATTTGGGGTATGAAACTCTTCGTACTCTACTTGAGGACAAGTTATAGCAGAGCTGTAGTTTCACTGCCTTGTTAACCTTCTTTGCAAGTAGCTTTAAGAAACAAAGATAGTTTGGGTGCAGCTGTTTTATTTTCTTGAGCTGTGTTATACAAATACTAACTTGTTACTTCTACTGTATTAGATGTCACAGTTACACTCATTCTCTGTCTGTTCTCTTGAAAATGTAAATCGACTCAAAGCAAAGTTCCTTAATGACAAAAGCCTCACTGCCCCCTTAGCTGCTCAGGTCCTTAAAGCAGGTCTTTCGGTCCCAATGCTGGGAGAGGCGATAGAGGTAGCTAAAGCGATCCTAAGTGTCAGTGAAGCTACAGACTCCAGAGGATGAGTTCATGATTGTTACAGAAATGCATGTTCTCCTTAAGATATTTTGGAAGGCCTAGAGTCCTGATTTTACGTGCCTTTATCATGCCTCCACCTCTGGGGAGGAGGAAGTAGATGTGTGTAATGACCATACATCCGTGTCAAAGCTTCATGTTGGCAGGCTGTGCAACTGCTTCCAGTGAAAGATATAAAATTACTTCAGTGATACACATGAGATCCAGTGGTTTAGAGTTCTTAATTTGAGCAGAATCTCCATGTGTGATTCTTGGTTCTTGCCTTTCCAAGCTCCGAGCTTATGTTGCTGTTACTGCAGCAGTCTTTTTCTTACAGGAGGGAAGCTAATGTTGTGAGCAGAAACAAGACTTGCAGTCTGGTCAGTTTCAAAGCTGCACAAGAAGAATTGACTAATGAGTTTTGCTCAAGTTCCTTCCTTGTTAAAAAGTCAAGTCTGATGTGCTTTGCTTGGAAAAGCAACGGGTATTGCACAGCTCCCTGGGAATCCAGGCACACACCAGCCTGGAACTCCCTGCAGTAAAATACAGCCCTTGAATCTACTGAGCACTGTGTCAGCAGAAGTTTTGGCTGCTGAACACCCCTGACAGCTAACTTTCTCACAGTGGCATTCCCAAATGTAAATAAATGAATGCCTTAGGAATTCTCTTGTAGTGTGTTTGGAAGCTCAGCCCTTCTACTACTGCAAGTGCTCTGAGGCAGCAACACAGAAGGCATTGTCCAGTTGTAAATAGTGCTTTTAGCTGATGTTTAGATGAGAGGGAAACAGTAGTAGTTGTTAAGAAACTTAATCCAGGTGACATCCATTATGTGATAAATGATCTCCTGTGATCTCTGACTGTGTTAGAGACTTCACTATTTTGGCATTGTATAAAACTGGGTTCTAATTAAAATATACCCTCCTCTAGAAAATATGTTTATGCAGAGAGCATATGCACTTACTTTTTTTTTAGTATCTTTTAACATAAAAATGGTTATCGGTATTTAGTGGTATAATGTCCATGATGAGAATGTTGCTGTGGTTTGCTGTTGGCCTGAAAATAAACTGGGTTTTCTTCCATTTTTTTCTGTTTGTACCTGGCCACTGAATATTACATATTTGTAATTCTTGACTTCAAATTCCAGGCAAAATCAAGAGTATTTTCAGAATTCTTGTCCTGGACACATAGACTATGTGTACATTATCTACTGCCTCCTGCAGTCCTGCATGTCAACGTAGTTGAAAGCTAGCTAAACTTAGGTAGAGAATATATAGTTTTGAACAAGGCAACTTTTAATCTTCTTCCTGCTTTTTTAACCATGGAACTCCATGTGGCTAAAAGGACCTTAGTTACACTGATGCATGTTTTACATTAGGGATGACGTACTGTCATCATTTGTTCTGTGACTGAAATTCCTATAAAAACATTCAGTAAGGTTTGTTTGCCTAGAATTATAGCAGTTTTAATAACGTCTTTAAAAGAACACGTGAATGATCAAATGTTAAAGACACCATCTCAAATTCTAAGGCAGACTGAACTGGCTGAAGTGTCTTGGCATCAGATTTCATGTGCAAGTCCCGCTTCTCAAATTGAGCAAATCTGTCTTCTCCAAAGGCCTGTTCTAGACCAGTGGTTTTGGACTCCTGAAACCAAAGGGCCCCCTGGGTGGGGGGCCTCACTCCATTTGTTTCAGAAGGGCATCTTGTATCTATCATATGCCTGGGGATGGGTTTGCAGGGGTGTGTTATGTGACAGTCAGTTTGTTTTTACACTCGCTCCACAGCCTGGTGCTGATTCTGAGCCTACAAGCAGAGTGATGCTTTTGCACGTAGAAAGCCTCTTTAATGAATTGAAACATGTATGTAACTGAAAGCAGGATAGGTCGGGGTGGCAGGGCTGGGCTTGAGCAGTTGGGGATGGAAACAAAAATTCCCAAACTTGGGCAGCTGTCACTGGATGTGGAACAGGAACTGACCTAGTACTTCTTTAAGTACAGGATACATCTAATCCATCTTTAACCTGGTAGTTACTGAAACATTAAGCTTGACACAATCTACTCTGTACTGCATTTTTTTTAATTCTACTTTTCCAGAATCACTTACAAAAGAAATTGATGATGATGATGATGATGACGATGATGAAGAGGAAGATGATGACGATGATGATTCTGAAGTTAAAGAAGAGAATGGTGTGTTGATCTTGAATGATGCAAACTTTGACACCTTTACTGCAGACAAGGACACTGTGCTGCTGGAGTTCTACGCGCCATGGTGAGTTCACGGTCTTCAGCACCTCCTTAGGTGGCAGAATGGGATGGGTTCTGGGGGATTTTTTGGCAATATGCAATCCTAAAAAGTGAGCTTGGGCTGTTGTTTTTGGGGTAGAGATGTTTGCTTGTTTGTTTCTACTCTTTACCAAGTATCTATCTGAACTGTTTTAGGGAGTGAGGAGTTGTTGATACTGTTTCCTCATGTTAGTAGGCTGTGATTCTAAAAGCAGATGTCTGGGTCATGACTGGTTTAAAAGCATAGGTGGTTTCAAAGGCCAAGGAGGACCAGTACTGGACTGTGCTGTTGTCCAGGGCAGGAGATGGTTCTGGAGGTATCCCTTTCCCTGCTCCTGTAACATAGGAAAGAGCATGCTGTTTTCTGTCACCACGTGTTTAGGTCATACTGAGGGCTCCTGTGCCAGGGGAAGCACTGCTCGGGGTCTGTCTCTGCTCTATTCTTGTCAGGGAACAGAGATGGTCCCAGTGAGCCCCAGAAAAGTTGTGCAGTATGACCATGCAGCCCGCTGTCTTGTCCTGTTGGCCTATCTAAAACCAGTGTACTTCTAGATGTACTTCGAGAAGGAGGCCTGCCTAACTGGGAGGTTTTCCTTTTGAAGTTCCAGTCTTTGTCCTTGCCAGAAGGATGCGGTGTAAGGATATAGTTCCTTCATACTTCTAGTTTAAACAGTGCCACGTACGCCAGCAGAATTTTGATCATGTACGCTGAGTTACACCAGTACACTTGGGAGCTACCATGGATTTACCTGTGTACAACTGAGACAGAGAACTTAAACCAGAATGTATCCTTTTTTTTTTTTTTTGCATTATTATGGGCAAAAATAATGAGGATCATTAATGGGAAAAATAAGAGTAGACTATTTGCAGTCAAGCTGGTGCATTAGTGCTGCTGCCAGAACCTCTCTTCCTTTGTGGCTTAGTGTTATAATGGATAATTCATTTGACTTACCCATGTGTCCTGTTTCATAGAATCATAGAATATCCCAAGTTGGAAGGGACCCATAAGGATCATCAAGTCCAACTCCTGGCACCGCACAGGTCTGCCCAAAAGTTCAGACCATGTGACTAAGTGCACAGTCCAATTGCTTTTTAAATTCAGACAGGCTTGGTGCAGTGACTACTTCACTGGGGAGCCTGTTCCAGTGCACGACAACCCTCTTGGTGAAGAACCTATTCCTGATGTCCAGGACTT